>NC_132845.1:3050898-3398395 GCF_048164855.1 Canis lupus baileyi
ATCTATAAAATGAGGAGTAGGTGATTTCCATGGAACCTTTAAAACAATAACAACAAAACCTCCAATGATTCTGTGTTGATACAAAAAAGTCCACTCCCTGGTAACACGTCAAGGAAAGCTGAGATGCACAATGTGATAGTGAAAAGACAAGGTTTATAAAAATGTAAATAATAAGAAATGGGAATGAGAACAAGGAAAAAATGTAAGAACTACTCATATATCTGCCTTCAATAGAGTCTATTATAGTTCTTGTAAGTCACACCAAAATGCTTTGTTAAAATAAAACATTACTTATTTATAGAGTCAAAAGTTAAACATTGATCAGCACTGTCCTATGTCTATGGAGTTCTACACTTTCAGAAGACAAAATACACTGAAATAATCAACAATGAATCAAAAGTGACTCTATTTAACCTCCAGGTTCATTGTAAATTTGAATATGTAATTAGGGATGCCCTATGATTATCTGGCCAGAAGCCAGATCTTTTGGAAAAGAAAGATACACTCAAGACCTGAAGGTTGTAACGTTGAGTGTACACGTAATTCTCTTGGCTTGTGAAATGTATCCTGGGCATAATTTATTTAATCAGTAAAACTCCTGTGGCCTGAAACAACGTTGAAATGCTCACCAAGTCTAGGGCTGACTTTCTGGAATTGGCTTGATGACTTTGCAGATCCAGGCTACAAAGAGCCTTTGGAGTGTGACTTGAGAAGAAGGAGCGGAATGGAGACAGAGCATTTTGACGGCTTTTCAGGCACCTTAGCCACAATCGACAGCATGTTCAGCATAATATGCTCCGCAACGCTGAGTGTTGGTTAATAACAAAGGAGGAGTGGTATTTCATGCTTAAGTAAGTTTCGGAAATCCTGCATTAAACAGTTTACCAGGTTTCTTTATTGCGGGGTTTTTCAGAATCTCTAGTGTGTTGACTGCATAGCTTGAGTCTTCAAGGCAATGACATGGTGTGCAGAGACATCAAATCTATTTGACCAACAGAACCGTTTTGTCTCAAAATATGCCACAAGACTAGTATTTGCAGTGAAGTATATAAATTCCCCTTTGCTCCAAAAGCCTTTGTTTCACTCTTACATATCACGTTACATTTAATTGTTCATCAGAGGCCTCAGCTAAACAAAATGGACAGAGTTTAGCTCCCAGGAGCCCAGAGACTTCCACAGAAGTTCCACAGAATAGAAGCATTATTTTTACTTATTGATTCCGTGTAGATCAATGCCAGGATGTTGTAAAATAAATCATCTGATAGGAATACGTTTCTGGTTGTGTTGAGGTAAGCTAAATCAAAGAGAGATATATTCCTTCATTAATATTCTTAGGGTCACAAATTATCAGCATCTTTGTTTGTGCTGAGATGATCGGTCAAAGATACACAGAACCAATATTAAATATAACAGATGTGAATAACCTTGTAGTACGAGCACATAATGAGCCTATTTTTCTTCCTTTATATCTAAACTTAAATTGGCCTAATTCTACATCAGGATTTTAGAAAAAGCGAAGCAAAACAAAACAAAAACAAAAACCTCAAATAATGCATCCAGTGTAGGGTTCATATTGTAATATCCGCAGTACGATAATACTCTGCAAACATAGGTTAGTTCCCTGAAAATATGTTAAAAGTAGGAATAACTGGGATTCTAGATGTAAATAAATGATAAAACATGATGCATGAGGAACTCCATAATAGCTTGCTTAAACTGAAGTACTGCTATTGTTTATTCTCAAACACAAACCATTATTTTCCTTTCAAAATAGAAATATTCCTTCTGTTTTGTAGAACCAAGTGTTTCATATTTTTAAAAGATTTTATGTATTTATTTGAGAGAGAGAGAGAAAAGAGAGCGTACAAGCAGGGAGAGAGGCAGAGGGAGAGGGAGAAGGAGACTCCCTGAGCAGAGAGCCCCATGGGGGGCTCAGTCCCAGGACTCCAGAGCCACCCAAGCCAAAGGCAGCCACCCAACTGACTGAGCCACCCAGGTGTCCCTAAAATATCCTATTTTTAAAATAACTGTCAATTACATTAAATGAAATCTTTTATGAGATGAATTTTTTTCTGTTGGGAATATTAAATGTAAAAGCATTTCTAAACCACCCCCCATCCCGTACATAATATACAGTATATGAACAGAAACATTTTAACATAATGCTTTACTAAACAAAGGTAAAAATGAAAACATTTGTGATACCTGGACTGTATTTGAGGAAAAATAATCTGTACCCTGTAATGTTGCATTTTTCAAAGTTTTAAATGTTGTGGTATTTAGTTTGAGTTCAGTTTATATGAGGACTAAACACCAGTGACACAAAATTTGTGTGATATCAGTTTACAGAAAAGCTATGCATGGTATGACTAAATTAAGTAGTACTTGGAAGGAAACAAATACTAAGATGATTTTAAAAACTGTGTCAATAAAAATGCTATAAGACACACTGGAAACTAGGATTATCAAGAAGCTAATGGCTTTGCTATTTGTATATGATAGTTCTGCTATATAAAACATGGACAAGAAATACGATTTAGAGAATAAAACTAATAAATGTGACAGATTATGCAATTTCTCCTATAGAAGAATTATAGATATAATTATACATACAATTTACAAAGACTGAATTTAGATGAATATTGTAGAAATCAGTTTTATTACCTTATAAGTAGACTTCCCACAGTAATTCAAAAAGTTAAAGTCTGGGACATTTCTTTGTGTTAACTGGGCATATTTATGCATGCTAGTTCACTGAAATATTTTCCTACTTACTTCCTGTTGAACCCAGAAATAAATGTGCCCCCACCTTCACCCCCCCCCCCCAAAGTAAGTTATGAGGAAAAGCACATGGAGTGTTTAGTATCTTGGCAAATCTGCCAACACTTAGGTCCTGGCTTTCACTCTTGTGAGAGCAGAAACTTATTTTTCCTATGTTTTTAGTTGATAAGATTAGGAGAGGAACTCTTGCTCAATATATTCAGAAGAAGCTCAAGAAGAGATGCCAGTTTCTATGCATAGAATAAAAACTCTGGTTGATCAGCATCTTTCTCCTGAAAGCAAGCCAAAATTAACACTCGGCCTACCTTGATTAGGTACAATGGAATTTATATATATTTTTCTAAGCTATCTCAAAGTCCTAATAGATATCTGTTTTTCCCTTAATAATGAACAGAAGAAACTGAGACTCGGGGAAGTTAAGCAACCTGGTTAAGAACACACAGCTGGAAAAACACAAAGTCAGATTCAAACTGAGGTCTTAGGCAGCTTGTTTTGATGTAGGTTTTCCAATCAAGATCTGTCCAAATTCCTTTAAAGGAGATGCTATGATCTAGTCAACCTGAGACTATGGGCATGGACCAAGGATTAAAAAAAAAAAAAAAAAAACCCACAACCTGTTCATCATTCTGCATAAGGAAATGTCTTTTTAAAAAATATATATTTGGTAAAAGTGGTTCTTAAGGATTATCACAGAAAATAAGAAGACAAAACTTTGAAATTCTCATAGAATTTATGGGCCTTTAAGAGGATGGGTGAGACTCTCAGCCAGAAAAGTGGCTCAATTTTTAAGATTACAGGATTTGGAGTCAGATAAATCCTGACTGCCATCGCTCACTCATTAGCTCTCCTGGCTTCAGTTTCTTCTGTAAATTGGGGTGAAAATATTCAGTCTTAGGATTATCATAAAAGTTAACTGAGATAATGTATTTAGAATTATTGAACACAGTGTCCACTACAGAGTAATTGCTCAGTAAGTGTAATGACTATGATTTGTATTTTCATCCCAACGCTGTCCACTCAGACACACTCTGACCTCCTTCCTGGGGTATCATCGCTAGCTCATTAAGCCTGGAATCAGATTCGGTCCCAAGCACTCATGGCTCCTCACTAGGCAGATCCAGTTCGCCTCTGTCTGCCAGAGAAATCTCTCCTGGTCAGGGCTTAGAGGGATAATAAATGGTTTGTCTCGTGACTCCCTTGGCAGGATACCAATTCATACCCTACATTCTTTAATTAGATGTGTTAAGATCTGTCAACTGTTTATAAGGAAGTCAAAGACCTAGAACAATGTTTTGCTTATTTGTTTGTGTATTTAAGGCAACGTGTTAAGTCTTAGCTCTTTATTCTTGGAAGGTAGGTCTATTGCCAAGTTCTTAAAGTAGCACTTCATTTTGGCTCCTGTGTACTACCTACTATGAAAGATAACTGGTGTGAAAAACATCAAGTCACCTCCTCCGTTAACTCTTCTTCAGGGTCATAGGCACGTGTGGGGCAGGGAAAGGCAACAAGGGTGAACAGACGGAGAACGTGGGAAGGTGATATGAAATCTGCTCAAGAAGGTACAAGGTCACCTGTTTTCACTTGCCACCAAGAGCTTTTTGTCGCTCCATCCCACGACAGCAGGCTTTGAAGGGTTCATTGATCTACGGTTAGATGAGCACATTGGACATTTTTGCATTTGCATAAGACCCATCATTCCTGGAACTTGCCAGAGTGAAGGAGAAGTTAGTAGTGATTTATCACTCTTGAGAATTTTAATTAGTGGCCTGATAATATAGGAATTGGCAGAGTTGTTTTCTCTCACTGAGCTTAGTTCCAGCTTAGTTCTCTGACCTGAGGCGGAGATTTATGTGTGAGCCGAATCTTTCTCATTCTAAATTCCTGGGTTCAACACAGATATTTCAGAATAAACTATATTCACAAAGTGCTATGTACCCATCTGACTGGGAAACAGTCAATTTAACTAAGCTCATAAGGAACACCAAAGCAATTTCACAGCCGATTTAGACCCGTAGACCTTTTATATCCTCTTTATAGGAAAGTCATAGAATTTAAGAGTTGGAAGCAAACTTTAAGATCATCTACCCCAACCACTCCATTTTATAGAACCTATATTCTCAGGGTAATGAGAGAGTTCATTGAGGACAGGGGCCACATCTTAATCATCAATATTCTTGAATGAGTTGAGACAAGTCTAAGCCCCTAAACTCATCATTGACTTGTTTTCTCAGGCATTTTTGGATAATTAACAGTGCCCTTCTGATCACTGTACTATGTTGTGTAAGTAGATTATCCTATATCACTCAGTCCCCAACAAATGAAATATTAAATGCGAAAAGATAGTACTGCACAGTGTGCTTCAACAACCAGGCCACAGGATTGAATTTTTCAATTTTGGTGGTCAAGGATACAAAAATTTCAATATATTATTATCATGTCTATAGAAGCAATCTTTGCTCAAGGGGTTAGAGAAAATCACACTTTGGTGAATATTACTGAAGGAGGGGAAAAGACGTAAAATTCTAATATAAATCAGTACAAATCTTTTTTGGCTTACGACGGGTTCACACCCTGAATAATACAAGTTGAAAATACCTTTAAGTCAAAAATACATTTAATGCACTCAGTCTATTGAACATCATCGCTTAGCTCAGCCTATCTCAAATACGCTCAGAACACATCAGCCTACGGTTAGGCAAAATCATCTAACACAAAGCCTATTTTATAGTAAAGTGTTGAAAATCTTGGTAATTTATTGAATGCTGTACTGAAAGGGAAAAGCAGAACAGTTGTAAATTTATCGGTTGTTTACCTTTGTGATCACGTGGCTGAGTGGGAGCTGTGGCTCACTACTGATGCCCAGCATCCCAAAAAGAGTCCTGTACTGCATATTGCTAGCCCGGGGAAAGATCAAAATTCAAAATTCAGAGTACAGTTTCTATTGAATGCATGTTGTTTTCATATCATTCTGAAGTTGAAAAATCCTTAAGTCGAACCATTCTAAATCCAGGACCCTCTGTATGTGGCAAAGACACTTAAGTCTTCAGTAGAGAATATGGCACCGAGGTGCCACCTAGTGACTGCATTCTTCTGCCTATGAAAAGTACAGATTTGTTAGCACAGAGAATGGGATTTGTTTATACTTTGGGTCATCTGCAAATGCATTATAATACAAAGTGTCTACTCATAATTTGCTCTGCTCTGTCAAGTTCGGAAGATAAACTGAAGAATTCTCTAGAAGCCTTTAAATAGCACAAAGACAAAACAGTGTAAGATGTTCATCAAAGTGCTTTGCTTCTTCTGGGTGCACACACCACCAGTTCTAGATAAACCCAATAAGCAGAATTTCTAACATATGATGTGATAGAAAGAGTAGAATACATTCCTGCCTCCACTATTATATCCTAGTGTTATCCCTACGATTTATTTAGTGCAGTGTATTGCACATAATAGATACTCGGTAAAGGATGTTGAATGAGTACATGCATTAATGAATGGATAACTACATGAATCCTTGAACTTAAGGAGTTTCAAGTGAGCTCATGTTACCTTGGAAAGTGGACAGGGCTGATTTGTCCTCACCACCTAGATGATCGATAGTAAGACAGCCAACTCATATCTGGGTACGATCTCATTTTGAAATTAAGAGAAATCCTGAAATCTCCTTGAAGTTGAAGAGAATGGTAGAGGAGGAAGTAAAGTCAGAAAAGGGTAAAAAAAAGCGCTATAAATGAAATATGAGGATTGGTGAGATGTACCACCACTTCTGTTTGGCAGCAGAAATCACTTCTGATAGGATAAACTTATTGATGATAAGGATCTAGTCAAGTTGCCATTATTAATTACAAAATGAGTATACAAGATGCCCTTGTCCCTCTCTCTCTCTCTCCTCTCTCTCTTCCTTTGTCTCTCTCCCTTCCCCCCACACAATACTTTTCTAAAATCAGGCCTCACAGTAAGGGCACGGGCTCGCATGTTGACATGTGTGGTTGCCTAACAACTGTAATGCCCTGCTGAATTGATTGGCTCTACTTTTATACAATAAAAAGCAGTAAGTAAATGTGGTGGGCAGTTCATGAATTGGAAAGATTTTCATTGTCTGGCTGCATAATTAGAGGCAGAGAGTCCATATGCGCATAAACCAATAAATGGATTTTTAAAAACTACTAACATCACCTCTTTTCAAAACCTCTAAGACACAAGATGTGACATTAATGGATTGCACTTTCTTTTTGTTTGTTTAGATGAACAAAAGAGCCTTGGTTCACTTCAAGAAGAAGACTAGTTGGCATCCCTATTAGAATAAAAGGGCCCAAGCGAGGGCCTCCCAATCTACGACAGCTCAGATTTGTGATCATTATGAAGAAGTCGGTCAGCAGATGAGCTTGGGTTGCTAGACTGTTGTGACAATGGCAAGAGAACAGAAATAAAACCCTTTAAAATGCAGGAAAATACAAAAAAATGTTTGCTGGTTTTGTGGGTCCTTGGGTAAGTCGTTTGACCTGTCTGTGCTTCACATTCCTTACCTGTAAAGTGTTGAGACAAGTAATTCATAGATCACGAGACTATTTTGAGAAGGAGATGTCTGTTGAAAATACTGTAACTCACATTGAAATATGAGTTATATGATCGCCATTTTCAAACAAAGTACAAAATAGCCCTATTTGCATTTGTGAAGTCCTTATTTAGTCTACTTACGGTAAATAATGTGACAAAGATGAAAGTTGGCAAATAAACCTGACTGGATGATCAGCAGAGATCTAAGATTTGGATCTCTGGATTTAGTGATTTACATGGCAACAGAAAGACTCTTCTGACCAATAATATCCTCTTAACGTGCACGATCAACTGTGAAATTTCCATCATTAGAAATAAATTATTTAGGGTTAAGCAGGCAGGGCCTTTAAAAACACAACTACTCCTAGGAAGCTGTGTATTTGAGGTTATTTTTCATTAAGAGTGTCATACAAACCTGCATTGGTTTAACAACTGATTCCATTAATAAAAACAGGCTGAAATTCATTCATTTCCAACTATAAATATTCCTGGTACAGTGAGAATCTCTGGGTCGGGAGGAATGACTGAGGATACAGATGTTCTACAGGAGGCAAGAAGCATGAAAGTGAAAATTGTGTTCTCCAAAAGTTGTCAAGAAAAGCAAAAATCAGAGGGTTTACCTTCCCAGCAGTTTTACTCCTATTTTCCTAAATGAAAAAAACCTACCTTTTTTCCTTTTAAAGTTAAGCCAACTTAAAATATATGCATTCCTACTTGGAATCAACAAATAAGCATTTGTTTGTTGGCATTTATGGGAGCATATGTCCAAGAACAAAGGTACTGTTTCCTACACGTATTATTGAAAGAATAATCACTTATTACACCAAAAGTCATTAACTCCAATTGTTTCAAGATTTACTAGCATTTCTGATTCTTTCCTGTATGGATTCCTTCTCTAATTGACCACTGGGCAGTTGGGATTTATCTCCTACATTAAGATCTTTTAGTCTTGTGTGTGTGTGTATGTGTGTGTGTGTGTGTGTGTAGTATCAGCTTATTTGTTTTTATGAAATATTGTAATATTGTTGGTCATAATGTGGCTTCACAAACAGGACTAATTTAATGGGTATTTTCACGATGAAATGGGCGATTATACGATGAAATGGCTGATTATAAACATTTAATGTAAAATTCAATGTTCATGTAATCAGTATTCTAAAAAATTCATGCCCTGAATATTGGAAAATCCAAGAAGGGTTAGTAGGTTTTGAGGTAAAATCTTAGATGTAGAGAAAATAAATCATTTCATCATCTGCAAAAGGGAATTAAGGTAGCAGATAGAATTATGGTTGCTAACCAAGTAACTATAAAATAGACAGATCATCCTAGATTACTTGAGTGGGTCCAATGTAATCCCAGGGCACTTAAACGTAGAAGAGCGAAGCAAGAGTCAGCGGCGCAATTGTAGAAAAACTTGAATGGCCATTGGTGGCTTTGAAGTTGGAATAAGAATACAGATAAAGGAACGTGGACAACCTCTAGAATCCGGAAAAGGCAAGAAAACAGACTTCCCTAGCGCCTCCAATATAAAGAATGTAGTCCTGCTGACACTTGATGTGAACCAGTGAGATTCATTTTAGATTTCTGACCTCCAGAGCCATCAGATAATAAATCTGTGTTGTTTTAAATCACTATGTGTGCGGCAATTTGTTGCTGCAGCAATAAGACCTAATATGCCTAGGAAATCATCCATCCATCCGTCTCTTCACGCATTCAATAAATGTTGCACGTCTCTGAAATGCAGGACATTGCCACATTCATCTAATCAGTGTTTAGCTAATAGAGGTAACTTTTATTTTCTTTCTTTCTACTGGTAAACCAGGAATGATGAGATGAGAAGTAAACTTCCCCTTTTGTAAGGATTTTGGGAGGAAATTTTACTTTCCATCACCTTTTGATTCTCTCTTTTTGAATAGATATATTATGGGAACTCCATCCCTATATGGATTTCAGCTCTATGGTGGACTTGGAAAAATGCATGTTTATTTCTTTTAAAATATAAAATATAAAGGTACGCACTTCAATTCTAATTTTCCAAGCTGCTGAGAAACTCCTCGTGTCAATTCACTCATTCATGTATGCATTCGCGCGGCAAGTTTGCATATTCCAGTCACTCTTCAAGACGCTGTAGATAGATTGTTTTTAAAAAAAGATTCAAAATAAAAAGAAGGAACAAAAAACTTATCTCCCTCTATAAAAGACCTCACCGTCCAGAGCTGCGATAGACACAGGCCTCCAAAATACAATGCAAGGCATTGAGACCTTTGATGATTGTGAAAGAACTCCGTGATTTCTTATATAATATAATGTACTAGTATGTACCTGGTAAGTACTTATTAGAAGGTCACATTCATAAGTCCATTTGTTTTATGTATGTAAAGCAGAGACATGGTAATCATTAATAATCTTAATACTTCTGCTATATGTTAATCATTTGATTTAACATATTAAAGGCTTGTTATTAGTCTGTGTGGTGTTTGACTTTGAGGCCTTGATCTATATCTTTGGTAGAGCTATACTCTGAACCCAGAGTAAACCAAAAGACCAACAGCCTAAGATGATATTTTGAGACAAAGCTGAATATATGTCAAGGAAGAAAGGACCAAATAAGCAGTGAGAGTAGAGAGCACCCCACTTTCTTCATCTGTAAAAAAAAAAGGTCATCATATTAGAAAATTGCATCATAGATTTTCTGCTATATTTTATCTGGAAATTAATCAACTAATTATGGATAATTATAATTAATATCTGAATTCATTATATTCAGGCATATTAATTAGAATTTGAAATATATTCTGAGCTGTCTTAAACTCTTTACACTCTAACAATCAGAGAATAATGGAAGCCTGATTGTTTTGAATTAGGAGGAAAACCCCCACAGACCTTAAAATACATTTTGAAATAATACCACAAGTTCGATACTTCTTTTGCTAGAACTCATTACCAGCTTTGCAGAGAGATTTCTGTGCGTAGGTGGCCATTTTCTTAAGAGATGGCAACAAACCTGTAGGGATTGGGATTTCAGAGACTTCACTTGATGCCTCCTCACTTCCATTCTTACTTTTCTACTCTTAGAGAATTATGTCTGCAGAATACACAGTAATATTATTCCCCGGTTTACCATAAAACAAAACACTGAATCCTTTCCCAAACAACAGGATGAAGTCCAAACCATTTGGCAAAGACAAGTGGTTTCTTTTCCCTATCGTGGTTGGTGTCCCACCATCTGCAGAAGGAGATGAGAGTCATCCTTGTTTGACCTTCTCCTTGTCCTTCTAATCAGTGACAAGCCCTGATAAATCTTCCTTTTATGTAAGTATTGAAGGGCACCTGGGTGGCTCAGTGGTTGAGCATCTGCCTTTGGCTCAGGGTCCTGGGATCAAGTCCTACATCGGGCTCCCTGCAGGGAGCCTGCTTCTCCCTCTGCCTGTGTCTCTGCCTCTCTCTGTGTCTCTCATGAATAAATAAATAAAATCTTTAAAAAAATAATTTTTGAACAGATTCCCTTCTCTCCTTTGCTACTAACACTGTCCTACATCAGGCTCTCATCTCTTCCCAGATATTATATAAGAATATTTTCCAGTGTCAGTCTTCTGAAACCAATTAATTCTGTACCTTGAACCACAGAGTTGCATAGGAAGCCTAATGATCAGCCTATGCCTAGGGTTAAATAGACCAAACTTCCAACCTACACAACACCCTTCATGACCTTGCCCTGTTCATCCAGAGTCCCACTGAACCTCTGCTCAATTTACACTTTAGAGCTTATCTGGAATCTCTCTCAAACACACTGTGCTATTTTATGCCCCTACTTTTTTTTTGCCATGCTGAGCTCTCTGTCTTGAATGGCTTTCCCCCTTTATCTCTCTGTTTAAACTATTCAGAAATCACCTCTCTTTCAGAAAGCCTTTCCTGACATTCCTCAAGCGGGAATCAGAGTTCTCAGAGTGCATCACACATATCTGTATTACAGAAACTATTGCCTTATATTTATTTCTTCTGTTTCCATGACTTTCTCCTCCAGTGGAAAGTGAGATTCTTAAAAGACAAGCGGTGGGCCAATCACTTGCATCTCCAGTAGATAATGCAGGTCTGACACATTTCGGTGCCCATTAAGCTGTTCTTGGGAACTCAGAGAAACTTCACCAGCTGTCTTACCTTTATAATTTCTGCCAGTTTCCTTGCTTTTCTGATGCTGCAGCCCTATGAACTACATGTTTGTTATCCATTCACACACCCATCCATCCATGGATTCATTCACTTATCCATCCACCCATTCCCTCATCCATCCATCCATCCATCCATCCATCCATCCATCCATCCATCCATCATGGGTAGTTAGGTATCTTCCTTTGATCCAGGCATTGATATTTTTAAATTTTCTATTTAGCAAACAAGTAAACAAATTATCCAGTCTTTCCATGCTATCACGTAACTACTTGATTTTTGATTATTTTCTCTATTCTCAATTAAGTTTTACTGAAGCACACTACTGTTATTTATAAAATTCTCCTTATGCTCTAGCTCTGTGGACTATATATGAATTTCTAAGCCATTCACACACTCATTCATTCATTCATTTGTTGAGAAAAGGCAACCACTTGAAAAGTGGACATTTTTGTTTTTCAGTATAAAACTTGATAATGAAATTGAAAAAAAAAACGGACTTAATGCCCTTTTTCAATTACCATAAAAATGCTAGCATAAAAAGTATTTTTAGGAACTGTTAATATCTATAAACTGATTCAAGAGAGCAAGTTTTGGTTTAATTGGTAGTAAATTTGTGTTTTTTATTTTATTACCTTCCTTTTACAGGGGTTTAAAAAATGCTGGAAGTTAGATATGACCTAATATAACCCAAAAGCTATGATATAGTTAGTTGTCAGGAAATCTCCTAATTCCTGTATTTAATTTTCAGTTCAAATGCTTTGTTTAGTGGTTTGGTATTTTCGCTGAAACCATCTGGCATGCAGAGAGGACCCGCTAAGGACCAGCACAGTGGTAGACAGTAAAAATACAGAAATCCAATCAGATTTTTCTCATTTTCTATACTTTGTACCCTTTGACTTCTTAAGCATTTCCTTTGCTTGTGGTAGTACCCATATTCCTTGCCAACTAAGTTTAATCTATGATGCTGTCCATATATATGAAGATTTCCTCTAGGCGGAATTGTCTGCCTTTTCTCTATACAGAAATTATAGAACATATTATCTTGAATAATGGTTAGTTACACATATGCCTGTTTTCTTAATAGATTATAAACCCCTTTAAAATAATAAACTTATGCTCTCAGCGATTGGTGTCTGATACAGTTGTTACTCAATAAATGTTTGCTAAATGATGAACAATAGCCTCCAAATAGAAAATGGGGCTTCCTGGGGTAAGCTGAATGAAAGCATTTTCCTTTGTAAGAAAACTCAGGAAACCAGAGAAGTGAAATATTATTTGCAAAGTAGATGAATCAGGAATTATTCAATTTAAAGTGGGATTTTATATACTGTGGTGTCTTCTGGTGAACAGAAATTATTTCAGTTTATAAACATTATTTTTTTTTCCACAAGAGATTTCTGCTCTTTAAAGTGAGGCACATATATTTGATGACTAAGTATTGGGCATTTTAATTTGGTTTTGCCATATACTTGCTGAGTGACTTTGAGTGAACTATTCGTTTTGTCTTTTTATTTCACTGTAAAATGGAACCGGGTTTGTTGCACGGACTTAATATGTTCCTAAAACACCAATAAATACAAAGTGTTTAACAATAACCAGTTTTAAATGGTGGTTTCCCAGGTCCAACTCAAGGGTCTGCATTGACTTTGTTGTTTGTTTTCAGAAATGAAAAACATCATTTTTAAACCACATTTCCAGTTGTCTAGAGTTATAAAATGAAGCCATTTTTACTACAAATAACAATGGCATGCAGTTACAGTTAAAGTATTTACAAAATAATAATTTTTAACTGATGACTGGTAAAGATTATTTCTAGGGACAGAGTAATGACAAATATTAGGTGGGGGAATCTGTAATACTTCAACAAGCCCCCAATTTTAATCTTCTGCCTACAGACTAAACAATGTTGGCTAAATTAATGTTGACCTAATTATTGTGAGTCTACAGGGAGCCAAATAAATGGCTGGACTCTTCACTTTTTTGATGATCACTTTGTAGACAGTGATAACCTAGGAATATAAAACCAGAATTTAAGCATCATTGTAAATTTGATTCCAGACTAGGAACTTCAGCCTTCACTTGATGGGCTCAAGGTCACAGGAGAGATTAATTTGTGTATAGGGTATTCAGACACAGGCTGCACTAGCAAACCAACAGATTGCTATGGCAGATTCAATGGTTTATACTGAATAAGGTAGACAGACCTCAGCCTTACCTCTTTTCCATCCTTTAACTAATAAGAGTCAAATATTAATATTACGATGTACTTCAAAGGTGATCACAAAATGTAATTTAAAAAAAATGAATGTAAATGTTTAAGTTGCTTTAACAGGGTGGTGTTGTTATCGGCCTAATGGGAGTCATTTTTAAGCCAGATGACCATTGCCCAGGATAGCATGGGGTCTGTTGTGGTAATTACAATAATAGTAGTCTAAATTTTCGAATTCACTGCATATCTCATTCACCATGAAAAATGTCCCTTACCTTTCAAACTCTGAGACTCTGAGACTGATCAAAGAAGAGTTTGCTTTTGTTCTTGTTACTTACTATATTTCATGGCCTTTTCTTGAATAATGATGTTAATAATTCAATTTTCATTCCCTTCAATTGAAACAGAATCTGACTTGTCATGACTGTATAAAAAAATATAAGTTATAACTCCAGGACCTTCATTTCTCTAGAACTTCTGGACATAAATGATATAAATCTACTTTCTTCAATATATTCTCAATGTGTCCAACATTTTCATAACTATATCCACTTTATCTCTGCTTTAACTCTCTGACAGTAATATTACAAAATATGAAATCTGTCTTGAGTTATTTTACATTCTCTTTTTCCACTTCTGTGGAAGCCGTAAGTGAACTAGTTTGAAAATCTGAGACTTCTTACCCCCGAATACTGTTGTGAACATTTTCATTTACTATTTTTTTATTGAATAAAATGTTTTTAAAGCTTTGTTTTAAATAACTGGGACTTTTAATAGTTTGGCTTTATTCATAGGGTAAATTATTTTCTCATCTACCTTTAATGATCTTTGGCTTAGTTATATATTGCCAAATTCTTCTCTTTCGTATCTTGCACAGCAGACTGCACATACTTTTAAAAGCTTTTGTTTATCATTTATACCACTCTTTAAATCCTGCTATAACCACATGCTCTTCAAATCCCTAACCAAACCATTCTCTGGAGGCCTTTAACAAATTCACAATTAATGAAGGATGAGTTTCATTGAACACTGGTTTTGTGTTTCTACCCTTCAATTCTATTCAATTCAACCTACATTTATTAATCTTTCTACAATAATCCTTTTTTTTTTTAAAGAAAAAGCTTACATGATTTTCCCCCTAAGATTGCAGTGCTAAGGAATTCAATTTTAAACTATTTTTCATGTTTCACTGCTTTGAAACCTTGAATCCTGGCAATGAATTGACCAATTTGGGGCCAATGACCACTTGACCATTTGAATGACTGTTGCCTTAGGCAATCTAGAGAAAGTTGCTAAAGTATTAGGTCACACAGTACTTGAGGGACCACATAGTCCAATTGATATATAGCCCAATATATCTACATATATATGCTATATATGTGTATATTTTATACACTAATATGTTATATTTGTGTGTATTTTCCCTCACATTTTAACCTATCCTTTTATCATACTTTTTCTGTAGTAGGTACTCTTATAAGAACCTTACCAGACTTACTCAATTTTCACAATAATGCTACATGATAGGTACTATTATTATTCCACCTTCAACCCATTTACTAAATGATGACTCTGAGGCAGAGAGAGGTTAAGTTACTTGATTAAGTTTACACAGCTGACAGGTAGCAGAGCTAGGATTCTAGCCCAGGCAGTTGGCCACGTTCTTAACCCTTGTGCTCTGCATTGTTCAAAGACATGAATCTTTGTAGAGGCAAGAACAATGTATTTGTTTGCTTTATGACTTGGGATCTTTTTTTTGTAAGAATCTTTTCCATTGAAAGAACTTTTGATACAGATAGCCTCTTGAAAAAGAGTCTTTTTATGCTTATCGTCAATCAATAAAACTTTCTCCAAAAACATAAAGTCAGCAGTACTATTATTGAATGCCACCAGACACCACTTCTTAAAACATTTGGCATTCCACTCTTTATCTGAATACAAAGGGAAGGTAATCTGCCCTTTTAATTTATGAAAACTTCATCTAATAATTAGGGCATGGCCTGAGAAGAAAAGTAAATACTTATCTCATCTTTACTTCAATCCACTAGGTGACACAGTGATATGTAAATTATTTAATATCCTCTTTAAAATTGATGGAAAAAGAGATCAAAAAGTTTACTAACACGATTAATAATTCTAAGATCTCATATGAATGTGAGATTATATACCTCTGTGGAGGCCCTAGGTATTCATAGGAATCAGAGTTAGTGAGTCTTTTTATAAGTTAAGAGAAAAATCAGATTTAAATGATTAATAGCTCTAATTATATTGACATGTCACTCAAACTTGGGAGGCTATTAAACCTATCCATGAGAGGGAGAAGTTTTCCTAACCATATAACTTAAACCCTGTATGCATCAACTGTGAAATAATTTAAAATAGACTTCCAAATATGCTTTGGTTTGAGAGGTTATGGAAACGTATTCTATAATTTGACCAGAAAGTGTTATAATATGAGATTCTTTAAATACATAATCATAGACTTGCTCAAACTTGTTTCATTCAGGGGGTGGGGATAATTCATAATCATCTAAAGTAATTTTAAGCATTTTTGATTGATTACAATTTGAGATAGAATTTTTTTTTTCATTTCTAAAACACTCAGTTTCTCAGATCAGCAAATCTTGTTTTAGACTAAAATTTAGAGCCATTTCTGGAATGAGAGGAGAAACAACTATTTAACCAACTTATACCTCTTTATGGGTAGGCAGCATCAACAAATCCTTTAACTCAGCAGTTACAAGAAATCCCTATGAACTTTTCAAAGCTAAATAACTTTAGCAGCTCCACTTTCTTCTTTAAATAGCCAGCAGCCAACATTCAAAATGAACTGCTAAATTCCTATATAACAAGATAAAGGTTGTTTCTAATATCAATAGCTTTTATCTCGATTTCATGTCACCCAGAAATGCTCACAGTTAAAAACAACACTTAAAAACACACTTATAGCAATGGGCTATCTTTTCAGACTGAGTATTTGTGGTTGAATTAGGAACAATCTGAAAATAAAACACAACTGAAATAAGTCCTTTGATTTGACAGTTTCAAGAGACCAAAATCTCCCACTATCATATTCCAAGAGTGCAAGTATAGGTTTTCCCTCAGTTATTCCCCTTAGAAGCACTAAACGCTGTCCTGTTTCATAATGATTTTATAACAATGAGATACCAAACCAAAGTATATAGTTTTTTAATAGGTACTCAGAAAATCTTGTGCACTCTCTGCAGCTCTGTTTGCAAAGATATTGTAGAAACTAATCACCTTGCAACTATTACACAACGTGACACAGATTTTAGTGCATAAGCCCTGGAGAATGAAGTAAAAGATACTGGCCTCAGATCGGGGTCAGATCACAAAATCTAAAGGGAGGACAAATCACAGATAGACAAGGACAAGTAACAGACATTAGAGCGGTGCCGCAAGCATGCGGCCCATATTCCAATCGGTTTATTTCTACGACAATGCAGAGGTCTTGTTTAATGGAGAAAGTACCCAAACATACTTTGTGAATGTATGTGGATACTGACCTGGACTTGTGACAGGACTAGAGGTAGTAGGCTCAATAATTTCTACAAAAAGGGAAAAGGAAAGAAAAGAAAAACATTTTGTGTATTAATCATACATAAAAGACAAACACTCATGAGACAATCAACAGTCATGCAACATATACACAGGAGGTCTTTCATTTGAAGGCTTCCCTGACCATGGAAACCACTGAACAGAGTCTAGTCTCTGGGGCTTCCACAACACCCCACCACCGTCTTCGAGCCAACATGTAGGAGTCCTTTCCCATTCTGGTCTGGAGCATCAACTTTCGCTGTGCAAAGGTTAAGGACCAGCCCCAGGGTTCTCAAGCAAGTTTTCAAGCGTTCCTTCCAGAAAAACACTAAAACCTGCACATAATATGACTTCTAAGAAAGCTGATGCCACTCCCTATATTCATTCAACCAGTTATTATTTCTTAGTATGTATTTAAAATAAAAATCATGGGTAAAATTCATATACCTAAAAATGCCTCTGAAGATACAGTTCCTATTTTACAAGTATATCTACAGAATTTGGCCATTTAAAGGACCAATTATGTTCTGCCTTTATGTCTCTATGTAAAAAGTTAACACACACCACACATATACACAAACATGTACGCATTTTTAATTACCTGAAATATATTTGCATACCTACACGCACCGCTGGTTATAGTGTAAGCATAATTAAAGCATTAACTGTATCCTTGGTCTATCAATATAATTTTTCAGCAAGTATCTAATGAATAATAAACTCTATGGCATTTTAAATAATAATTTTATTTAAGATTTCCATTTTAACTTAACTTTTAATAGGATTATTTCAAGTATTAAATAGTGGTGATCATCAAAGTAATAGTAATATAAAGGGGTGCCTGTGTGGCTCAGTGGTTGAGCGTCTGACTTCAGCTCAGGTCATGATCCCGGGGTCCTGGGATCCAGTCCTGCATCGGGCTCCCTGCATGGGGCCTGCTTCTCCCTCTGCCTATTTCTCTGCCTTTCTCTGTGTTCTCTCATGAATAAATAAATAAACTCTTAAAAACACCCCAAAACAAAATAATAGTACTATAAAGATTAAACACCATCATTAGCAATCCTAAAGTATATGAATAATTTTTAATGAGGAAGAATGCAAATATTGGGAAAACATGGCATTTTGAGGAACTCTAATAACAGTGGTTGGAGAACTTTCTTCAGTACTAAATACACACAGGTAACCTGCTGCTTTTTAACTGAGTTAATAAGTATGTCCCATAATAGTAAAAATAAATAAAGTTCAGATTCTTATGATCAAACACAGTGAGTGTGGCTGTGAGAGGTAAAAGCAGAGACTTTCACACAAAATCATATCTCTGAGCAAGAATTCCCACCTTGCTCAGCTAAGTACCCAAAAACCTACAAAAGATGTTAGAGATCCAAATTTTTTTTTTTTTTTTTTAACTTGCTAACCTTATTGGGCCTCTTGTTGTCTTTCACTGATTCTTCCACAGGTAAAGCTATGGCAATTCTCAATTCCATTCAATAGTGAACTCACTAACCATCTAGCTCAGCTACTCGTTTGAATAATAAAACCGTAATTTAACAACAGTTATGAAATGGAACCTGCAAAACACATTTTGGGAGGGTCTATTATTTGGGTAATTAAAGTCTGTGTGTGTCCTGGTCTGCACGGCTGATTTCCTGGGTCCTTTCCTGAGTGTTCTGAGCTAATGGACCAGGCAAGATGTTTAGGGCAGTTGACAAGGATTATGGCTTAGGTTACAAAAGATCTGGGATGGGGGAATGTAAACTTTTGGAGAGAGACATTCTCAAGTAGTCAAATAATTACTCAGGTAACAACCCATGACTGAAAATTCCAAAGTCCCAGTCATTCTTCTGACAATGTGATTTGGTATTATTGAGAAGTGGAACCTTTCTACAGCTCTGCATTAGATTACTTAAAAATGCAGAAATATTCCTGTTTTCCTTCTCTAAGGAGATCTTATATATAAGATTGTATATCTTATATATACAAGATATACTTGTATTTCAGTTATATATATATATGAAATATAAATATATGTATTCACCATTAATATTTCAATCCCTTCTATGTGTTAAGCAATATTCTAGATAGTAGGATTATAGCAGTTAATGAAACCTGGTCTCAGGAAGCCTGCGGACTATATAATGTAGGGCTTTAAAATATTAGCACATTCAATCCTTATGTCGAAATGCCAATATTTATAGAAAATTAAAATTCGAAATAAAAAATCATAGAGAAACACTGTTCTAATTTAAAAACTACTCTTTTGTTAGGCTGGCATAAACCCCCAAACATTTTTATGCTCTTGTCCTATTAAAAAAATCTCCTTTAAAAATAATGAAAATTTATGTTAAACTTATTTTAATGCAATATGGCAAATCTCATTAATATACATCAGGAGTGTATAACCCACATAAAAGGATTTTATAATTCAAAAGCAAAATGAAAGCATAAAATGACTTTTGAGGTAGAAGCTTAATCAGAATGTGTGTCCACAGGAAAACTAAATTCAGGAGGACTGTGAACAGAGTTTTCTATGTTCAGTAATTTGGACAACAGAACTTTAATTTCTTCAACTGTTTAGCTTCTGTTGTTCTGAATTCTTATTGCTGATTTGAGACTTCGTTGAAAAAGATGGCGTGGCGTACAACAACAACTTCATCTCAGTGGAAGGATGTAGAAACAAATAGCTATCCTATTGAACCAAGCTCTTCATTGTGCTCGCTTATGTAGAGCTAAATTACTTATGTAAAGCCACATTGTCTCCTAGAAAGGGTTTTTAAAAAGAATACAGGAGTTTAGTGCATGACAAATTATGTTGCATGTAGCATCTACTCCATAATTTAGTTTAGTTTCATAGTCAATACATAATTTAATTTTGTAGTCAATACAAGATATTTTTCCCACATAGGCCAAAATATAGGAAAACGCCCTAATGAGGTAATTTTATGTAAAACCTCTTCAGGACCAGAGAAGCTGACTGAGTTGGAGATTCCAAATTATAAAATAATAAGTGGTCACCCATAGGGCCAGATGGGCAGGAAGCAGAAGAGAAAGCAGAGGAAATGAGGTCAAGGTACCAAGAGTGAGGCAAGCTGGTGCTGAGGGTTGAGGAAAACGAGAGTCAGCTAGATTTCTTGAAGCGAGATAGTTTGGGAAGTTAAAAGGAGCCTGATAAAACTGGGATTAAATCTCAAACCTGCCATTATTCAGCTGTGTGATGGTGAGCATGCTAATGAATCTCTCCAACCCCCCAGTGTCCTCATTTATTGAATTTAGATAATAGCTCCTACTTTGTAGGGTTGTTGGTAGGATTAAAGATCCTTTATATAAACAACCAAGTGAGAGTGAGTAGCAGCAGTAGTTTCTGTTATTGCTTATAGAAGTGAATGGAAAAATTGGTATCTGAATCACTGGAGAGAAAATTAAGTAGACTGTTGGCATCTGGGGAGATTTAACTTTACTGAGGAGAAGCAAAGATGGAGAATATCAGGAGTAGCGGAAATATGTAAATAACAAAATTCCACCTAGTGTGTGGATGCTGATTTTTTTTTCTTATTCAAAAGGTTAATATATCATGCTTTTGGGTAATTATTTGGGAATTGTGCTGGATTTTAAAAGATAACTACAGGATCCAAAGTATTTTTTTAACAGTTCTGGTTTAAGTAAGGGTAGGAATGTATAGATTACGATTTTGGTGACAATGAACACACTTCAATTTCAAAACGGGGCCAAATTATAGGCATTAGTATTAACATACACAGAGGTATTTAAAAATATACTTCTCCTCCTGTTGTCAAACAAATTTGAATGACCCCATTTACTCAATATAGCCAAGTTCTTTTCCTATAAAATAATGATATTTTATTACTTTAAAATACAGTTTGGGTAAGAGTTGAAGCTGGCTGGAGCCAATAAAGCTCCTAGAGATTTTCTTATACTCTTCAGATACTGATTTAATCTTTCCGGAACAACTTTGTGAACAGTTGCTATAACAACAGTAATTATTATTATCATATTAATTACAATTGCTGACATTTATTGAACTCTTGCTATGTGCCAGACACAGTTACATGGATTATTTCCTTCTCCCCAAAACCCTGTGAGGTGCATACTATTATTAATTCCCCTTTTACAGATGAGATATTGGAGTACGGAGAGGTCAACTATTTTGCTCATAACCACACAACGAATAAGGAGTAGAGATGGGAAAGCCTTTGGGTGAGGATCTTAGCATTCCATTTCCTCACCTCCCGGAAGAAACAGCCTGCTCACTTGCAGTATTTCTAGAATTGCTTAAATAGGACATTCCTATGTGATGGCTCTTACAACTCTCTACCAGCACTAGCTTTCCCGACAATAGGGTCTTTCTGCTAGAGGCAGCTAATAAGTGAGTGGCTTGTGTCACCAAAAAATGGAAGAGAGGCAAATTCAACGTTAATTAATGGAGGCTCCTATCATATGGGGCTTTGCATGGGAGAAAAATGGTTTATGACACATGGTTTTCCAATCTTGTCCCCATATTTCAGCCAACACCAACTAGAGTTGTTTGTTTCTGTATAGGCCTTGATGCCACCGAGGGTCTGTTCTCCAAACAGCTCAGAGGACATTATCACAACTGGGTTACCCAATCAGAGGGGAATCTTGAACTTGTAAACTCCCCCTCTGGCAACACGGTAGTCTGACCCCAGATATCCCTTGACTTTAAGAATGCTGGACACGGATCCGACGTGAGCTGCTGCTCCACTGCACTAGTAATCAACTTGTGAATGTGAGATTTTCCTCAGGAGGTGCGCAGTGGGCTCTCCTGATGAGCAACAGTCAAAGTCCTCAGTGAGACTCTCCTACGTGTCTCATTATGTGGAGAATCGGAGGGAGCGCTCCGGGGCTAAGGGCAGCATCTGTCATCGTGGGCAACTGTAGCCCTGCAGGGACCAGCCCCGCCAAAGAGGCGGTTTAATTGTACATAAAACAGAGGTGAAGGGAAGTTCACCAAGAAGGACATTTTCAACATTCTATGTGAAAAAAAAGGAGGTATCGGGTAAAACAAGATTTGACTTTGTTAGTAAATGTGATTTGGGCTAGGACAGGAGGAAATGCTATTAAAGCAAGGTACTGAGGGCGGAGAGGGTGCTCTGGGGAGGAGCCACGTGTAACAGCCCCTTCTAGGGGCCTCACTGGTGTCCCATCTGTCACCCTGCACCCACGGTAGGTGGTTAGGATTGTCTAGTACCAGCCCCCTGCACCTCTGTGTGTTTTGGAGTTCATATTTGGTTTCTGGATGATTCTATCTGTACGTTATGACACAGCCATAACGCGTGTGAGTGATCTCCTAGACCGTGGGGAGAGAGCATGACTGTGTGTTGAGACACGGCAGAAATTAATCCTTTTGGTTGCCATGGTTTCCTCTGAAAGCTCTGACTTCCAACATTGTGGAGTGGAAGCAATGTCATTTTCACAGGAGAATGAAGAAGACGTTGCCCAGGAACGACCAAGGTTAGGGCTGACGGAAGGCAGACTGTGAGTAGATTGGACATAGGAGGTCAAGAAAAAAAAAAAAAAGGTGACCCTTTCCTGTTTACCCCTATGGGGGAGGCCCCGAGCCTGTTGGTCAGGCTGCTAGGCACCCGGACAGCGGAGACTTTGTGCAGGGAGGGCCATGCAGGCATCACACTCTTGCCTCCGGAGAAGAATGTTCATCATCTGTGAACAGGTGACATCAGTGACTGCGCGGTATCTCGGCAGTCAGAGGACAGGCCCCGCCCCCTCTGCCAACCCTAGGTGGTATGACCCTACCTCAAGTTCTGGATTCTCACTTTTCTAGCATATCATTAAGAAAGTTATAACGATTTGCACACACACGTCACTGGGCTGTTTTTGCTTCCATCACATGGTTGTGGTTAAGAAGGGGACTGAGCACAGTGGTCACTGATGGAGGTTCTGGGGGAAACCGACCCAGGACGAATCCTGGTTGCAGTACTTGGAAGCCACTCGCCACCCCCTCCGTTTGCACATTTAATACACTGGGGATAGTGATGTATCCACAAGTTCACACTGCAGTGAGGGCGGAGATAAATCACTTTGCACAAAAACTGCCTGGCAAATAAATACACGTGGCTCTATAAAAGCGAACTTACTTTTTAATTGAAATTATGATAAATGACCTTTAAAATCATCACAGCACTTTCAACACTTGGTGTTATTCTAAGAGACTACCCGGTAATTCAACTTTAGAACATGTTCCTCTTAAGAAAAACCATTTCTATTAATCCAACAGTGGCAACAACATTTCCAAATGTTTACAACAAGAAGCCCACAGGTTGACATTAGCTGCCCTCAATGACCAACACGCAGTAACTTTACACGTGCACAAAATTAGTCTGCGTTTATTTGGGAGGAGAAACTTTGGGCCTAGTGAAAGGAATATCCCACGTGGAGTCACTGCTTGCGGATACCTGAGCGTGGATATGTGAGATGTGATAGGATAACGCAGGGCTCACGGAGGCATAAGCATTAGAGGGTTGATTTAAGTATCTATGTTTGTGTACCTCCAGCATCCACTTGAAGACAAAGCCCTACCTGAAACTAAAAAAAAAAAAAAAATTAAAATAAAAAAAAAAAGCATGTCTGTTACATCCTGGTAAATGTCCCAAGGCGGTATAAATGTTGGGGGTGACTTATGAAGGGGGTGGGGTATGTCCTGATAAACCCAGCATAATTTGATAATAAGTAAAAATGCATTTAATGCCCCTAACCTACCAAGCATCATAGCTTAGCCCCGCCTGCCTACTAAAACACGCTAAGAACGCCCGGGTCAGCCTACGGTTGGGCAAGTCATCCAGCAAAAAGCCTATTTTATAATCAAGTATCGAGTATCTCACGTAATTTATTGGATAGTCTGCTGAAAGTGAAAACCAGAATGGCTGTGCAGGTGCAGAAGGGGTTTACGCTTATGGGCGTTCCCCTGGTGATCCCACGGCTGACTGCCACTGCCCAGCATCAGGAGGAAGCCTCCTAACTGGGGAAAAGATCAAAATTTAAAATTTGAAGTAAGGTTTGTAATGAAGGCGTATTGCTTGTGCACCATCGTAAAGGAAAAAGAAAATCTTTAAGTTGAACCACCACAAGTTAGAGACGGTCTGTACTTAACCTTATCAAAACTACGTCTTTGGATACAAAATATTCTCTCAGTCCACCCAAAGCCTGTTCGGAAGGAGGAAAATGTCTTCTGTGTTAACAAAGGGGCACTAACAACAAGTGGCACATTCGTATGCTTACCACGATATTAAAAAAATAACTTCCTAGACTTCTAGTCACAGTGGCTCCGCAATAGATCTCTACTGGATGAGATTTTGAGGGAAGAGTTTTGGAAGAATTTTGGTCCATGCTATGGATGACCACGGATTGAAATGTCTGTCCCAGACTTCTTTGACAGAAACTACCAACTTTCAGCAAAAATAATATTGACTCCAGAGGCCATTGAGGAAGGTTGGGTTTTAGCAACTCTTTTATATGGCACTGTGATGCCAGAGACTGTGTGGCTTTCATCATTATACAGATAATCTCCAGAAACGGTCTGATGAGCGTACAATGTTATTTCTGGAATATGTTTCCCAGAATCACAGAATAATAAGTGTCCCAGCCCTCAGCAGACATACTGGGCTTCCTCCCTAATACAAGTTAGAAGGAAAAATCCACATAAAGGGGATGTAATTAAGGATACAGCAAGAACCCAAAAGAGGACTATTAACCCCTGGCATATTTACAAACCATCGATATATTTATAAAAGTCCATTGTATTGACGTCATGCAATGAAATGCAGGGCCCAGGCGCCTGGTAATTAAGAGTTGAACTGTTTATTGTCTTAAACCTACAAAATCTTGATGACTTCTAAGACGGAATTGTAGCCTGGGAGCCCTGTCCAGCCCTTCTCCACGTATGACTGACTGTACGGAGGAATGGCTTTTCTTGATTGCCTCCAGATTCTTGTTGGCACAGGGATCTCCAAGGGTTTGGCAAATGACCAGATACTTTGAGATACCCACTTCACTGCATTAGCATATTACTCATCAGTGCGAATTGTTAAATCTAAAAGGGAGTTTGATGAATTCAAATTGACGCTATTACTGAGATTGAGCCACGCGAGGTATGTCTTTAATACCCTTGGAGTCATGCAGAAATGGATTCAAGTGTCCGCCATGCATTAGCTTCACGACCTTTTACAAGTTAACGATTATAGATAAGATGGGTTTTTCACGTGGAACAACCAACACGAGATGCCTGGTGTAGCGACTGGCCCAAAGTGGGGAGATAGCCATTTTTGTGTCCTTTGTCTCTGATCAAGATCTAACATTTCTGATGTCACGGAAGACATCTCTTCATCTCTAGCTATTCATAGGCCTTACTTAGGCAATATATTTGTAAACAAATGCAGAATAGAAGAAATAATCCCTGAAAACTAGCAATAAAAGGCAGCTTGAGGACAAATATTGGCTCCATTGAAGATGTGCTAAACGAGGCCACCTGTCGGCCAGTGTGACGTGGTTTACAGTGACAAACTTTCATAGAGGAGGATGCTATGGGAGCTCCATTACGGGCACTGAGGGAGGTCACGGTCGCTGCTTCCTTGAGTCAGGTGATAAGCACAAGTCTTACGTGGAACAGCAGGAACAGAATAGGCTGGCAGGAGACGTGCTACTACAGTCGCACCAATGCTCTGTTGGAAGCCGCGTAGCAAGGATGCAGCTCTCCGGGGGGACCAGTGCTAGCAGAAAACCAGGCTTGCCAGGGAGCAGGTGAGGCAACCTACCAAAGGCCAAGGGCAAAGCCTTGAGAGGTGACCACAGAGGCCTTCCTGGAGAAGCGTCACCCGATCACTGCCACACTGCCACATGGGATTCCTTAGGGGCTCATTTAATTTCTGTTTAATGCACCTTTCGAATGCAGTCTGTTTTCTGGACATTACGCAAGCTGTGTTGACCTGGTGGCGGAAAAGACAGTCCCTTCTCTGCAAACATACTGTAGGACGGGTTGGCAATAAATAAAAACAAAATCATTACATGGGTTACACTATAGTAAGGACGATCAGTGAGTGCAGGGTGCTTCCGGAGTGTGCGTCGGGGGAATCTGTCACGTAACTCGGACACCCGCAAGGGGAGAACGCCCTGAGCTCTGACATACTAAGCTCGAGTTTGCGCATTCGAACTACGTGCTTGGCCGAAGCTGGCGACAGACAACCACACAGGGGGCATCATACAGGTTCAGTGTCAGCCAACAACTAGTTTAGCTACAGCATAGTCTACGCTGAGCAGGGCTCTTTGGAATATGAGACGCCAAGAGGGTATGACGTGATGTGCTCTCTCAGCAGCAAAGTAATGAGGTAAATGATGCTGGTTGGTAGCAGAGGACACAAGCCTGAAGCCATCGCAAAGGCTATCCTGATCCTACTGGTTCACCACGAGGTAAGGAGAATGAGGACCACACGGATACGTTAACGCTCGTACAGCCGGTAGGTCACAGAGATGGGATCAGAGACCCAGTCTTGCCACTCCCAATCCAGGGTCACTGAAGAAGAGAGAAACCTTTGCGATGCCCTCTCCGACAACAGGAGGCCCGAAGCGGCAAACCAAGGAGAGCCAAGTCTTCCCAGTAGCGTGCCAGGGCACGTGCTACCGTCATTCCATTCCAGTCAGGACATCTGGCCCTCATCACCTGCGTCAGGGAGAGCAAGTCACTGATGATCAAGGACTCCACAAGCAATTCCCCTGGGATTCCAAAGTCTGACCTTGTGAATTCTGGAGCACACCCGACTTCGGAAAAATCTCCTACTTTGTCTTAAATCGACTTTAAAAAGTGCAAATACATACACATACATATATCTGCATATAGCAGAGTGTAAGGTAAGTGTGTGTATCATATACACATATATACACACATATATGTGCATGAGTGTATCTAGGGACAGGTACATGTGTCTTATATGAACATACCTGATACGATAAACACTTTTTTCCCTTTCCAGGTAGACTATAACATCACAAAGGCAGGAGATTTACCTGTTTTGCCGATGTATTCTCAGTGCCTAGGACACTGCCAGGCATGCACTCGATACTCCATACCTGCTTACTAGATAAAAGAAAGAACATGCGTACGATTGCAAATGTGTGGGTACCTCTGCTCACGTGTGAGTGTTTTGGGGTGACCCCGACACCACGTACATGCTATGCACTTGCGACAACCCCGTAAGATCTGCTGGAACAGGAGGACTTGTGAGGAGTAGTGACTCACAGCCTCCAAGCAAACATCCAAGGTTATAGTCTAAATACGTTCTCAGGATGAGAGGAGTTCTATTACTGAGTCCAAATGGGAGTTTTAGCTTCGTGGGCATATAAATTTGTTTTAAGACTTCTTAAAACAATTTGGCAGGAGTGAAGCAGTTACTATTATGCAAACTGAAATAGTAAAGTCTGACCAAGATCCTTGCTGCCCCGACCATATGATGATTTTTCTGTATTTTATGCTCCTGCATTTAATCGCAAAATGTTTCATTATCACGAAGGAAGAAGAGACAGATAAGGCAGGCGGGCGTAAGGAGTTGGACAGAAATGGGTTCTAATCGCACGATCCTCCACGTGTACGTAAAGGAAACACATATGGTTTTGAGTCAGGTTTGGTTTTAGAGAACAAGCTGGTTTCCAGCTCCATGCACCGAGATCTTCCTCGGCCCGGATCTTCTAGAAGATATTATTCGTACCCAGACCTTTGATAGACGCAGAGAAAATTAAAGTTTAAAAATGTGAGAGTCCCAGGTGCGGCTGGCTTTGGCCCCAGGTCCCATATTGCAGTGAGGCAGGTCGTTCTCTTGGTCCGAGATGGAAGTCTAGGGCGATGCGGGCAGAGCTCCGGTTGGGGAGGTCGCGTGGGTGGTCAGTGACCCGAGCCACAGGACAGTCTCGGCGTCGTGTGAAGTCAGGGCCGCGGCGTAGCCAGCGTGCCTCATTTGTTTGACTTGCTGGGTTCCCCACAGCTGAACGGGGAGGGGGGTGCCCACATTGGGGTCACGGTTGGCAAACAACCTTATCTGTGACTCTACCTATTTGGGTTTTTGGTGCTTTTTTTTTTTTTTTTTTTTTGGGAAATCCAGTAAGTCCTCAGCCTCCCTCTCATGCGTGGGCTTCCCTCTCTCGTGCTCACTCACTGTCCCTACCGTCCGCTGAACCGGCGTGTTCTCAGGGGCTTATCTGCTTAGGGCTCATTTATCTAAGTTTCCGGGTGTCTCACGGGGGGAGCATTGACCGCACTAAGTACCTTCTCTCGGTTTCAATCCACCTGGTTGCAAAATGGAGAAAATAACGACTCGCCTCCTAAGGCCATTGTGCGAGTTAAATAATTTCTGTAAGAATTTTAGATGGTGCCTGGGACCTACCGGACACTAAAAAACGTTAGTAATCGTTAATTCCACTTAAATACGTTCTAGACACGTTACCCGGTGAGCACCCGAGTTGTCACCGTCGTCTGTCTACGGAGAGCCTGGGGGGCAGGTGGCCGAGGCGGGGGCAGTCGGGCCGGCGGGCCTGAGCCAGTGGGTCTCCCCGATAATTCCGCTCACACTCATCTACTTCACGGCACGAGCGAGGTTGGGAGGAAGGAGGTAGACTAGGGACTCCATCCCGCCCGGCGTGGGAACCCGGCAGCCCTGGGCCGGGCCTGGGAACTTCCAATCCGAAAGGGGGCAGGAGCCTGGAGAAGGGCAAGAGCTGACGCCAGACGTCAGAGGGTCAGGATTCGAGTCCCCCGCCGTCAGGCCCGGCTCCATCCCTGCAGGTGCTCCCACACCTGACCCCTCGGGCCGCCCCAGGCCTAGGCCCTGCTGACCTGGGTCTGACCCAGGGGGGCCAGCCCATCGTGGGTGGGTGCCCTGCCCAAGTGGGGAACCCCGAATGAGCTCAAAAGCCCCAGATCGGGGTCCGTCTGTCCCTCTTTGACCGGTTCCCAGAAGGAACCAAGAGCGATTCATATTTACCGGGTAGAAGCGCACGGGCCCTGCTTCTCGTTTCTGGGCGTTTTGCTTTGAGCTGTGCTGGTTTCCACGGCAACCGCCAAGCAGCTCTTCCAGAAAAGAAAATCTCTCCTGAACTATTCCAGCCTGGAGGTGATTAGAGGCCCTCAAGAGCCCATGCCCTCTGCTGACTCCGGCCTCCTACTGTCCCTTTTAAGCCCCTGTGTCCTGGATGCCTTGCTGCCTTCGGTATCTTTTCTCTTTCTCCTTTTTTTTTTTTTTTTTTTTTTTTTGGTCTCTGTCTCTCTTTTGCCATCTTCCTGCCTCTACTTTTCGCCTTTCCTTTTTAATTGGATGGGAGGTGTGGCGCTCTTGTAAACGGGATTCATTTCACGAAAAATGTCCCCGTGCCTGTGTCTCCCGTGAGCCTGAGAAGCCACACGGGGCAGGCGGCCTGGCAGGTGCCTCCACGGGCGGAGCCCACACCTGGGAGTAGTGCCTCGAGCTGTGTGTCCAGAAGTGGCCCACTGAGGCACGATGTTACGGTTGGTAAGCATGGACTCTCTCTCTACAGCTACTTTCTCATATAGATTTCTCTATTTGGGGTCCTGATTAGCGATGCAATTTCGACATCATTTGCTTTTCCCCTGCCTGTGAAGTTAGCCACCGGAACATAGGATAGCCGCGATGCAATCCACCTTGAAAAGATGGGGATTCTACGGATCACGTGGTCACCAACGTGAAGAGGACTTTGGATCTGATAAGCATCTCAGAGCAAACTACCAAAAAGAAAATAAATCTTTTTTTTTTTTTTTGAGAAAAGAAATCTTTTAAAGATTAAAAAAAGAATTAACGTAACAGCTCTTGGGTCAGTAGTGTTCACGCAAAGTTAGTTGACGAGGGTTGGTTAGAGTCGGTATGAAGGTAAATTGAGCAAAATTTTCTTACTCGTGTAAATAAAGAATGCTTGCGGCAAAAACAATTCCCAGAAATTCTCATTCATTAAACAGAGGGGGAAATGAAAATTTCACAGTGAAGGATAAAATAAAATAAATAAAGATAAAATTACTGAGCGTATCTGTTCATTCATTCACCCCAAAGGCTGAGTGCTTGCTATGTGCCAAGTGTTACACCCTGTGCTGAGACTACAAACATACATGACAGCACCTGCTTTCTCGTGGGACAAAGTCGTTAAAATAGAATTGATAAAAAAAAAAAATAGAATTGATATCACCTATGCCGGAAGACATTAATCGCTTCCAGATAACAAAGAAGGCAGATAAGTTTTTAAGATGGTGATTTTAGCAGCGTGGATGTTAACTGTCAGGCAGTGTTCTAAGTGCTTTAAGCATATTAACCCTTTTAAATCCTTCGAACAGTCCAGGGAAGTGGATATTACTATTATTATTATTATTATTATTATTATTATTATTATTATTTTCATTATTAAAAAGAAGAAAATGGAGAAATGGAGCCATCCGCCCAATGTGACACAGAAAGGAAGTGACATGGCCACACTTCAAATCCAGGGTGCCCGGACCCTAGAGCCCATGCGCTTAGCACTTCAGCCACAGTCCTGAGGATGAACTGGAGCGGCCTTCGGTATCACTGGGTCAAAAAGACGGACAGAGGGGACAGGACAGAGGGGACAAGCGTGTTACGCATTCAGACCCCCATTACCTGTTATCAGGCCGGTCTGTATAAGGAAGCGCTCTGTCGGTGGCTGCTTCTGTAAATCATTTCTAGCTACCAGTCAATCAGGCCACGGATTTAGATTGACCAGAATAAAGTTGGGGGAAAAAAAAAAAAACTAGAGGGAAGTTGGCAGGTTGGTCTGACACTCCAATCACTGCTAACGTTGCTTATATTTTTAAAACAAATATTCTATTATGACCAACAACTGTGTCTGCCAACTTCCCTCCTTCCAGAGTGTTTTGATGTTTTTGATGTTTTCATAGATCTAAAGTAAGAGGTGGAAAAATCGCTTTTGAATAGCTCTCCTATTCTTTTCATCTACGCGTCTTTGTTTAAATCTTCATCTCGCTGCCAATCCGAAGCAACAATCCCTTCCCTTGTTGTCTGATACTGTCCATCTAACTTGCTCATTTGTCAAGACACAGAGACGACGGACTGGGAAATATCTGTTTGGGGAAAAATTAATTGGAAATGAGAGGAGGTGTATTTTGCAATTTAGGAGTCACTGGCGTGGAAAGGGGAGAGGTTGTTTCTGCCACTCACGGTCTATTCTTGTGTCTCTCTTGTTTGGGAGGAGGTCTTCTAAAAACTGGAGTCACAGCTCTGCAGCTTTAGTATCTCTTGGAGAAGGACCCAAACAAGGATGGCCCATCACCAAAAAAAAAAAAGAAAAAAAAAAAAAGAAAGGTTATATCAAGTGAAAGATACTTCGACCACACGAGATTCGTAGGTAGGATATTCATGTGCATCAGTGTGGTCCCAGACAGCAGCGAGGACCGCACACACCCCTCGGAAAATCGATGCCTGGAAGAAAATGGGGACCAGGGAGGAACTCTGTCCTGCCAGGTGTGCTGTAGCCTCGGCCTCTCGGCAGGTGCCCTCGGGGTGGCCTCCAGGAGGCTGACCTGTGGTGCACATCATCGCCCCAGAGCTGGGGCGATTCACCAACAACGTGGGGCAGCAGGGTTGGGGGTCACTTTGCTGCAGGTTAAAAGGCCGCTGCAGCTTTAGTCTCGAGCCCCTCACCCACTCTGATGAGGAGCCCACACGGCAAGTGGCCGAGACCCTCCCGCCAACAAGCACCCTGAGCCATCCTGGAGCAAATCCTCCACAGTCGTGGAGGTTCGGGTGACTCCGGCCTCCTCGGTCACCTTGTGAGAGACTCCAAGCTGGAAGCACCTGGCTACGGCACACCTGGGGGCCGAACCCACAGAAACTGAGAAGAGAGAAGTCTGGGTAATATTTCAGCTGATAAACTTAGGGCAATGTATCATGCAGCAAAACATAACCAGAACAGTCCTCCTGGGCCTGTGGTCCCGGGCCACGCTGGACGTTCCCGCGGCCCTGGGCCCAGCCGTGACACACCTGCCCGCTCGGGGAGGCGCGCTCCATGGGGCAGGGGCACAGGATGGGAAGGATGGACCCCGCGGAGCTTGGTCCCTCGAGGCCGAAGCTGTGCTCTGGAATCTCTCAACTTTCAGGAGACAGGAGACAAGATCCTTTCAGGCATCGGGTTCCAGTCTGGATTTGACTTTAGCTTCTTGTCACTGTTTCAAAGACATCTTACAGTCTTGGATATTCTTGACGTTTGAATCATGTGTCAAGATGTTGTTGATTCTAGTGATGGCAACGTTTCATCTCATATGCATAGCAGATTGTTAAAACATGCCGAGGCTGTGGTGCTCCTTTCCATTCTGCTGTTCCCAATTTTATTGTCACTTCAGAAATAAACTACAACATATAAAGGAGCACTGAGAAGGCGGCTTTAAGAGCCCTGGGGTAGAGCTAAAAGCAGCTCCCTTGATTTTATGTTTGAGCCATCTGGTGCTTACATCAGCTACCACTTGTTTTCAAATATATATTATTTGCGACTTTGTAGAGCTGAATAACATGAGCCCCTTTGGTACAGCAAATATTGTCAACGTACAGTGATTTAAATAAAAGAAGAAGCTAGTCATTTCATAGGAGCCTGCGTGCAGAGAGGTTGAGAGCTTCCCTGTACCGAGGGCAGAGGAGCGCCTGGACTAAGACACATGTCGAAAAACTTCATCCTCCTGGACACCACACGAAGCAGCCAAACCTTTTCAGAGACACCCTCGGGGTCTAGAGCCACGGGCAGCCTGCGCCGAGTACTTACTGGGTCCCCGGCCTCTGCCGAACAGCCCACCTGCCGTGCCCAGTCTGAGGCCTTCGAACGCGCCGGCTGACCCAGGACAAGTGAGACAAGGCTGCAGGAGGAAGCGGCCTGCGATCTCGAGGAGTCAGCGCAGCAAATACTTCACCGTCGCCTTGCCCGGGCGTCTCTATGTGCCTCCGAGCTCAGGGTCACCCGCTGGCTACTCCACCACCATTGGGAAAAGAGCAGCCGATCGGTCTGGGGGGCAAGGGACAGAGCGTCATTCGCCGTCTCCCCGTCTACGTGTTGGCTCCACACGTCCAGGCTGCTCAGAATCTCACGGGTTGAAATAAGCCACATGATCCTAAAGCCTTCCTGTATACCCACAAGGAAAGAAGAACCCGATCTAGGTCCGACGTCCCTAAAATCCTTTCTCGGGACCGAGCTGGCTGGCCTGCAGCAAACCGTGACCCAGGGAGGGGACGTGGCTTTGCCCGGCCATGCACTGAGGCGGGGGGACGGCGCTGGGTGGATTATTTCAGTTACTTATTCCAAAAGCCCTAAGTGGATGAGGGCAAGGCCCGGGTCGGTTTTGTCCCCCACCGAAAGCTCAGGCTCTAGGACGGTGCCAGGCACGCAGCAAGCGTCCAGCGAATCGCGGTTGGAATCTATGGCCTGGACGCCTGGCCTGTGCCACAGGCTCTCTCGTGTCCTGTACGCCGGGATGCAGACAGCCCCCTCCCAAAGCAGGAGTCCTGTGGATGTCCCCAGTAAGCGACACCCCCTTCCTCACTCACCTAGTAAAATAGTAAATCAAACTATAATACATGTTATCTGCTCCTCCGTGAGCGTAGCAGGATTGTGGGACAATCATTTCTCCTCTCCAAGGCCAAATGGTGGAGCGCTCAGTTAGTCCGAATTTTTCTTTTGGCTTCCCCAACTTTTGCCACCCGTGTGTGTTGTCTGGAGCTCCCGGGCTTCTCCACATGTGAACTTCTCCACCTATCGTTATTCTTCTCCTTCTCATGGCCAGGTGACCTTCCTAGTCCTTCACAGCTTTTTTTTTTTTCACAGAGGTTTATGCATAAATGTCATAGCATTTAAACTGTCTGGGCCTTGCTACGCTAGGTCCTTAAGAACTCCTTCCTCTCCTAAGACCTGGAGCTGCTATTTCCTAGAACAATCATGGCTTTAAGACGCCTTTCTAGGCTCGAGCTCACACTTGCTTCTATCAGGATCCTGGAGCTGACTTTTTGCTAATGACCCAATTGCTTTGTCTACTGCTGTGAACGTGACTTTTTTTTTTTTTTTTTTTTTGAATCCAGCCCTTTATGCAGGAACATGGTGACCACAGATATGGGACATCTACACTACACTCACTGGTTGAGCTCACAAATTTTTACCCCTTTCTGTATGATACTCTGTATCCCTGGGTCAGCCTCTATTCTAGGTCTTTAGACTACCATAAGCCCCTCGCCATCCATTTTTTGCTCTTTCTCCAAATAGCTTGGTAGGAGAAATTGGACCGTACTTTTCTATGGTACAGGAAAATCTACTTGCAGTATTAAGCGCAACAATCAGCATGTGGGAAAGAATTTAGGGAATTTTATTCCCTTTCTAGGATCCTGAAATATACCACCGAGGAAAGCCATGAAATCTGCCTTACATATGTGCCTACTGTTTTAAGTGTATAATACATCTCTCTGAGTATAACATCGAATACCTACATCATGGGCATTATGTTGTCGCAGAGCCCGGCATTATAAAAGGAATTTACTATACCATAGTATGGCACTCTACATTTTATGCCCTTAAGAAGAATTTTTATAGATATTGTTTATAAGTACTTAATTAAATGATATTGCATACTCCATCAGGATTGCCAATGGGATTTTTCCTACCTCCATGTAAAAGTGCAAGCATTACTCTTTTATAATTTGTAACATTATTCTTTCACAGTGATCTTATTACAAAATCTGAATATTGAACCTTTCTGAGAATAGATCAGATCCCAGTACAGACACTCGTGAATTAAAAAAAAAAAATCATGACTTAATTTATTGAGGAAATTTCAAACACATTTTGCCTACTTTCCAATAAATACTGAAAAAGAGAAACTGAGAAATACATTGCCTGATGGGCCACCCCTATGGCTGAGTGTTTTAAAGGTATATCCAGACACCCATACACATGTGCACACACACACAAGCATAAGTACACAAGGAGCACATATTCAGGTATATTCAGTGTAATATACAGAAGAAAGATTAGAAAGCCAGAAACTTGAGGTGTCCTTTTCTGCACGTATTCATTTTAAGATCTTAGACAAATTACTTAACTTTGTTTAGTGAGCTATCGAATAAAAATTTAAATCAGGGCAAAGAACACATATGCTAATTTCCCTTCTCCAGCATGTGGTGGACATCGTTAATTTATCTGGAGATTCATTTCTGCTGCCCAGGGTGGCAGTCTCCAAACTTTTCAGTACTAGGCTCCAGGCAACACCTCCAATTGATTTGATTTCACACTTGATATAAAGTCCATTGGTCATCCCAGGCGGATGACCATGACTATTCCTTCTGTAAGATCCTTAAAAATATACGTACCTTCTTTCATATTGAAAGAATTTGGAGCTTGAAGATAACTCATTCACATTCATGTGCATAAGAGCAAAACAAGTGCTAAAAGTATGTAAACTTGTATATCTTCAATCACAGATATTCCTTCTTCTTCTCTCAGACTACACTGCATATAAATTGGCAAAAAATGCATTTTATATTGCAGCACAGCCTCAGGAGAATTCAGCAATGGAAACTCCCCTGATTCCTTGACAACACAGAAAACTAGCATTATCAGGAAAAGATGTTTCTTTGCATTTGACCTAAATATGAGGACACACAGTAATATTTCTATTCTTATCTTTTTGTAACACAGATTTTATGTATGTTCGATATCCTTCTACATAAGAATTGAGTCAGCTTGTAAAAATTACATATACTTATAATGTAATTTCCTGCTTTGCTTTTCTTACTCCTATTATTAAAAATTCTACCGAGTATATATACTTTCTAGAAATAAGATTATATTTAGAACTACATTCCTTCCCATAGGGTATGTTTCTTAAGAGCATATGCCATAGTATCTTATATTTTACACTTACCCTCTTTTTTGAATGACCAGTCTCATCTCTAAATTTTCCTATATCTTTAAATAATGAGGTTATTTCAAGCATTTCAAAATGAGTAATTAACTGCCTAGCCTGAAATCCGCCTGGTATCAAAGTATTAATGCCTGAATTAATTTTCAACTTATAACTGTTTTCATTTACACCTACTTCCTCGGTAGTTATTTAAGGCAATTTCATCTTCCCTGTCTGTGGCTTATATGTTAATGTATTTCATTTTAATGAACACTCTTTAAGCTGTAGAAGTAGGCCAGACGCTATCAGAATGTGTCATCAGTGAAGAAATCTAACTCAAAGATAAAACTTTCGGATGAAAAGGTTGAAAAGAAATGGTACAATGGAAATAGTTTTAAGTCATAGCGGAGACATAAGCCATCTGAAATATATTGCTGAAAGGTTTGATCCTTTTGTAGGAATTGAACAGAGATGAACACATCTGTTGGTGCATAGTTTTTAAAAATTTTACCTAAGACTGTGGTTGCTCACACAAGCTAATCTGCCAAAAAAAGTTTGACAGCTGATGGTTTTCAAGATTACTTGTTATTTGACTGAACTCAAATTTGAGTATGTAGATATAGCCCAAGTGTCCTTATACTATTAGCATGCGCCTAATAATTGCATTTAATTTGGTACAAAATTGCTTTCCTTATTTAACACGTTTCCTTTTGTTACTATTGAATATCTTCATCACAGGACATTTTAAAAGTAAGATTTAATAGTAAATTAGGCTTGCGAAAAAGGACTTTTTATTGCAATAACCAAGTCAGCATCCTAAATGAGGATTCATTGCTTTAATTAATACTTTTGAGAATTAATAAAAATAATTTTGTTGTTTAGCTTTCATCTTTATGCCTTTCAGACATACTAGATGCTAGAGTAGGCAAATAAAAAATGTTTTATCATTATATAAATAACTTTACTTAACTTTTTAGCCCTAAAAAGGCTTCCTTTTGAGAATATTAATTTTCTTCTGTTATTGAAAAACTGGGCACTAATCAAGCATAAATGAGGCAGGTGTCAATCAAGTGTTAGTTGTAGATCATATTATTTTGCTAATTAGGCAGTATTAGGCTGCTAATTAGAGACAATATTTTTAAAGAATGGAATACTAATATAAAAGCAAACAATTGTATTATTCCCTTAGTACTTCAGTTAGCGGAGGCCATTTAATTATCCATGAGGCAGTGACCTGTTCAGCCTGGGGAGAGAATGTTCTTTAGTTTTCAAGATAGAGAATTTGTGTGTTAAGGAAGAATGAGTCACTTAATTGTTCAAAAGGTGAAGAGTTTGCAGCCAGAAAATCATCTGTTATTTGGAGTTTCTCACCCTCCTGCATCCTATTATTGTTCTCAAGTTCCAAGAAATACAACATGGGGTGTTAAATCTCTATTCTGGGATGGGACTCTTTCACAGACCCCATTATTCTCCTTTTCTTGGTAAAAGTATCTGGCCAATCTAAGAGGAAAAACTCACAGCCTAATTTATCATTTCTCTTAGTTACAACATATATTTTGAGCATTGGGCTCCTGGATTCACCAAGCAGGTTGCCAGAATCAAAGATGCCCTGCATGTAGAGCCATTTAAAGAGGACGCTTTGGAGCACCAATGTCCCAGGAAACCAAGAATCTTAAACTTAAGATCTTTTCAGTATCTCTGGTGAAAAACTCCAAGAAGTTACCCTGAAAGTTCTCAGCAGTTTTGCTTTACTATCCCTTCTGAAAGTATACTCTTTCAAAGGAATTGATTTTCCCTCTAATAGATGAGGAGGAGCCACTTGGAATTCAATTTGAGACAAAGAGTGACTAGCCTTTTGAGTAATGGATTGAGAGGCCCTCCTTGAATATTGCTGCTCTGCATTCCCGTCACTCTCGAATTACAGATGACACTTATTTTACATCATACCCCAATTTAAACAGTAGCCACTCTCAACTATCTCTAAGCAAATCTGTATTTCCTGCTTGCCGACTCTGATGGTCAGTGGCGGATGTCTGGAGGCTGTGATTGGTTAAATAGCAAATAGGGCCAAGGTTGATCAGCAATGTCTGCCAGGGGAAGAAGATGCCCACATGCCATGCCACCCTTCCTGCTTCAGAGAGAGAGAATTTCCTTCCTGAATCTTGGTTCATGATATCACTTGCTACATAAGATCAGACATTTTTAGAATGTTTGCTTCTTTCAAAGGATCTATAGGTAAAGATGAACTATATTTGTTCTCTGTCCACAAGGAAGGAGAAAATTAACCCGTTCCTCTAAATAGTGACCAGGACCGAGAGTTTGACAAGAATACCTCTTAGTATGTACACAGCATAGGAAGAGTCAGCCTCAATGTTTGAGGTTTAATATGTTGCCAAATTCTATTCCCTTCAGAGGTGACCTAAGAAAGTCAACAAAGATACACCTTAAAGGAAAACAAATATTCTCCACTAAGACCGGATGCACTCTGTCTTTGATGGAAATCATTTCTGGTGCCCCTTTGTTGCTCCCGGGAATGCTAAGAATTGAGAATATCTTTAAATATCCTTTACCCTCACTGGACTATTAGTAATACATAGATCTGAGGATGATATCTTGGAGACATTCTTCCAGATTTGTTGGCTTTTTACTTGATAATGTTCTTATATCTCAGCCAATAAACTTAGTAAAAGGTATTTTCTATGAAGTCATGTAATCCAAGAAAATATAAATATAGTTCGTTTCCTACCTGATATGACTACATCATGAAAAATGTTACAGAGTTCTGAACTTGACATACATAGTTAGATAATATTATTTAATGTACTATAAAACGTACTTGCTAGACCTCTTCCCCTTAAATGAAAATAAAATAGTTTTTAGATGAACTTTGAAAGCCCAGATTCATCAAACTTTAATGCACAATAGCAGTCTCTATATTGCATTGAAACCTAGGGTTCCCCTGCTGGATTTCAGCTTTTGAAACACATTACATATTTCCATGTAATATTCTGAAAACGTTCCTGCCTTATGTGCCTGAGACAATCTTCTCATTGTCTACTCAAGAGAATGACCACACAGCAAGTGGGAAGTGTTTGCTGAAGAAAGAGGCCCACAACGCTCTATTAGTTAGTTGATAGGAGAGAATTTCGGGACTCTCTGAAGAATTAATATGATGTGGCCATTATGTCGAATTGAATATTATGGTTTACTTAGCAATTCCAGAAGCATTTACTACGATAATGTATAAATCCTGGTGCACACATTATCTTGGATATACACAAAATTCTAAGAAAAAAAAATCATTAACGTGTATCAACTTATCATTCTATCCTCTTAATGACAATGTTTGAAAATGAAGTTTAGTCATTTCCTAATTATACACACAAGTGAATAGACGCACACAAACTCACACTAACAAAACCCCACTCGGGAAATGAAACATAAAGAGAGAGTTAAAAAAACAAACATGCAGGGAGGGATATATATCCTGTTTCGGAAGTGGACATAAATGTTCAATTAACCTATTTCTCATGTCCTTTTTTTACGACTACATATGGTGACAAATCTTCCTAATAAGAAGGAGTACAGAACAACAGATGTGTAAAACAGCAAAATAAAAACACCTCGGCAGCTGTATAATCTTTATTTTACATGAAATGAATAGGAATGTGAAAAGTACATTTTGCAAAGCATGAAAAGTCGTTCAATTAGGAAAGCTATGGGTTTGAATGGTTTTAGAAACATGCTATGGATTGAAGAATTCAGGAAAAACTGTCCCCACCCCACTGCAGACACTTAAATGCTGTGAAGTCTGATTGTAAGTTAAAGAATTAGTTCTTTAAGGTAGATAGAGTTCATCTCCCACATTTCTTTTTGAAAGACACAAATACCTTTGGGCAGGCACATGTGAAGAACAACCACTTTGAGGACTGTGTGAAAAACCGAGAGAAATCATAGACAGAATGGAAGGTAGCAGAGTCTTAACTACTGAGTTGGTATGTGAGGACTTGGAATTGCTGGTTCTTAAGTATGGGGGAAACCAGGGAAATTTGGCTCTATTCCAAATGAATGTTAGCGGAGGTGGCACAGGATGGGGGGATGTCAAGTTCAGACAGTTTTGGAAGTTATGCCAAATACGTGGAAGACATCCATCAAAATGAGGAAGAAAGAAAATATTGATCAGGTTTCTCTAGTCTTTCTAATTATTTAATTCCATTAAAAATTAACTTGTTCATGACTTCAATAAAGTCTTTATTTTGACATACATTTTCTTAACTTTTTAATCTGAAATAATTTTAGACTCAGAAGTTGCAATGACAGGGACGCCTGGGTGGCTCAGCGGTTGAGTGTCTGCTTTTGGCTCAGAGTGTGATCCCTCGGGGATCGAGTCCCACATCGGGCTCCCTGCATGAAGCTTGCTTCTCCCTCTGCCTGTATCTCTGCCTCTCTCATGAATAAATAAATAAAATCTTTAAAAAAAAAAAGAAGTTGCAATGACAGAGCAGAGAATCCATATATATAGCCCTCAGCCAGCTCCCACTAAGATAAAATCTTATGGAGCCACGAGACAATAATCAAGTATCAATTACCAATAGTCATTATAATTATTAATACTAAAAATTAACATTCATAAAGCACCATCAACTAAACTATAAACTTTTTTGAGATTTTTCCCAGTTTTTCCTTTAATATTCTTCTTCCATACCAAGATCCAGTTGAGGGTACCATGTTGCATTCAGTCTCCCTGTCTGTTTAGTCTTCTTCAGCCTGTAATATTCCTTCAGTGTCTTTCATTACCCTGACACTTTGAAGAGTACTGCTTGACACTCTGCAGAGTGTCCTTCAATTTATCTTTCTCTGATGTGTTTTCATGATTAGACTAAATATCTATTTTTGGGGAAAAATACCACAGAGTCGATGCCCCTTTCTCTTTTGATCATATCTCTTCCATACATTATATCAATATATCTTACTACTGGTGACATTAACTTTAATTGCTGAGTTGCAATAGTTTCTATCATGCATCTCCACTGTAAAGTTATTATTTTTGCTTTTGCATACTCCATTCATTAGCAGCGAGTCACTAAATCCAGTCCATATGAAGGCGAGAGGAATTAAACTCCACCTCTAGAGGGTAGAGTATCGAACAATTTGTGACTATATGTTCAGGTCACCGCTGTAATTAATACATATTTTGGGGCAGATACTTTGAGGTTATGAAATATCCTGTTTCTATTTAAAATTGTTCCACTTATTTTAAAATACGTCAGATTTTACCTGCAGCAATAATTACTAAGGTGTTTTGATGGTGGCTTTCTGTTTCCTTCATTCCTACGTTTAATAATTGGTTTTCTCTAAGGAAGGATTGTCTTCCTCCTTTGTATATGTATTAACTAATTTCTTTATATCAGTATGGACTTATGGGTATTTATTTTATGAATTATAGTCCAAGACTATCAATATTTATTTTGTAGCTCAAATTACTCCAGTTTTGGTTATCTGGAGCTCTTTTGCATATTTCCTGGGTCCTTCTGGCATGCCTCTCATCTCCTTCCTGCCCCAATTCCCTACATCTTGGCATCCAAATATGTTCTAGGCTTATCTTGTATTTTCCCTGCCCTCTCCTAGAATCCGCTATTTCTCCAAGGATATCTGCTCTCTTTTATTGGAGAATAGGATTAAAAATCAAGATCTGGGTCTCTGGAGTGCTTATTGCTACTGGGGTGTCTGTGTTTCTAGGCTTGTCAGGAGGCAGTCTTAGAGAACGTTTGCATGTATATTAACCCATACAAACACACACGTCTAATTTAATTTCTAAATCTCTCTGTATATACATTAAAATCAACTTGAGTTCATACTGATATTCTCAGCTCCAATCAAACACCACATGGTTAAGTCTAGCATTTTACCTTTGCTTATTTGTAATTTCTCTCTTAGACTATGGGAAAGTTGATTCTCATCATATCTATCATATATCTACTTATTTGCTAACCCTAGTATACATGCAATATTAGTTTCAGAATCGCTAACCATAATCTTATGAGAGATGAATTGGCCAAAGGGAGTATAGCTCATTTTTATCTTTACAGTATCAAATCAAAAGACAATTTTTATAAAGTTCCTTAAATCAGCTCCTTTCTTCCTTACTCGTTTCAGTGTGGTTATGTGATTCATTTGCTACACAGTTAGATTCATTTGTCACAGTATGCATTCCATCTTGGGTTTTCCTGACACCCTGTTTGATTTTTAAAAATCTGTATACAATAAAGTTGTGTTTTAATGTGCGCAATTCTGTAGGTTTTCATAAAGGCACAGAGTTGTGTATCCACTACCATAGTATCACAGCATCCCGAAAGTTCCAAAAAAAATTTTGATACAAACAAATGAACAAAACAATAATAGCAATGAAAAAGCACTTTACACTTTTAATTGAATTCCTAAAATATGTATGTGAAGTACCTGCCAGGTTGAATTGTGACTGGCTCCAGACAGATCCCACTATTTTCAAAGAACCTAATACTCAGAAAAATACCATTAAGTGCACACACTTTTCCACACTAATCTCTCTCTCTCTCTTTAAGATTTATTTATTTATTTTAGAGAGAGAGAGCGTGTGGGAGAGAGCACATAAGTTGGGGAGAAGGGCAGGGAGAGAGGGAGAGAATGGCTCTACCTCAGGACCCCAAGATCTTGACTTAAGCCCAAACCAAGATTTGGACACTTAACTAACTGCGCCACCCAGAGCCCCACCACACTTTGCATTCTGGCAGAGTAAATCTTCAGGGATTCCAAATGCTATGCCTACTTCTCAATCTGAAAAAGACTCCCAAGATCTTAGCTCGGACCTGCTTTTCAACCTTCTATCCTACTTTTTCTCTCTTTGCCCTTTATATTCTACACAGTAGTTTTTCAAAGTATTGTCTGAAGACCAGGCTGCACCACCTTCACTTCAACTTCAAGGTCCATGGTTATCACTTACACAGATATTGCCCTAGTCATGAGAGGCTGTGGTGGTTGTGGGGCTGGTGATGATGATTATGATGATGATGATGATGATGATGATAATGCCTATATTTAGAAGTTATCATTTATAAGGAACTTTTACATACATCTTTTTAAAAGACATATTTTTAGTGGGGAGGGGCAGAGAGAGAGAGACAGAGAATCCTGAAGCAGACTCCCCATTGAGCATTGAGCCTGACATGGGGCTTGATCCCAGGATCCTAAGACAACCACCTGAGCCAAAACTAAGAGTCAACCTCTTAACCAACTTTTGCCACCCAGGCGCCCCTTACATGCACTTTTATAAAGAACTTTCAGGGACACCTGGGTGGCTTAGCAGTTAAGCATCTGCCTTTGGCTCAGGGCATGATCCTGGAGTACCAGGATAGAGTCCCACATCAGGCTTCCTGCATGAAGCCTGCTTCTCCCTCTGCCTGTCTCTGCCTCTCTCTCTCTCTCTCTGTGTCTTTCATGAATGAATAAATAAAATCTTAAAAAAAAAAGAACTTTCATATGTAACTTACAATGATCCTGAGAGATATTATCATATCTACTTAAAGATGAGGAAATTGAATCTCAGAGATAATCTCCAGGCTATAAAGCTGATAAATAGCAGACCTAGGGCTTGAACTCAGATTTTCTTTTTCATATTTCTTATCCTTTCCCTTATCTATTTTGAAGCCCTTTAGTACTATCAAAGGGAAGATGTAATAAAATCAACATTCATTACGTATGATCTTAATGTGTGCCAGGCATTGCGTTAATATTCCATCTTATCCAATTTACTGCCATTCTTTCAATGCTGTAAATACTAGCAAATGAAGACACTAATATTCTAAGTACACGAAGAACAACTTTCCCAAAGTCATCTACTGGGTTTCAATCTCAAAATGCTTGAGCACAAATCCCATCTTCTTTCCACAAGATCACACTAGACTTTTCTTAGAGTGATTAGAATTACCCTCAGCCCTCAAACCCAATGTTTTATCTCATGAAGATAAACATTTTGGGTCTCATGAAGGACTAGCTGAGATTCAAATAGCCACTAAATGAAAAAGGATTTGACACTATATACAAGGGTGAGCTTGATATCCATTCTCTTCTGTGAAGTAGGAAAGATTCTCCTGACTTTAGTTTCCCAGCTCTCTGAAGGCTGGATCTAAGTCAGGAACCATAAGAAAGCGTGTAGCTCTTGCTAACTAGCTTGAACTGGATTTGAAACACGGTCCACTTTGTACTAGCAATATGGAGCCGGACAAGCTACTTAATGGCTCCAAGACTCAATTTGATGTTCTGTAAAATTGGGAACTATGTCATAATGTTGCAGGAAGGATGAAATACTAGGCTGTACATAAAGTCCTTAGTACATCCTGGCTATAAATATGGGATCAAGTCTTAGGACAGGCAACTTTCAATCTCACTAACCCATTTCAACCACCCCAACTTTTTGTCAGCCAACAAAGTGTGCAAGTTTCAAAACTTTAGCACAAGCCTAACCAAAGCAAACCTCTAACAAAGATCAATGGTCCTATTACTTTTGATTCAGCATTTATTTTCCGAATGTTTCCATAATCACCGTGATCATACATCCTAGTTTCCTTGGGATGATCCTTATGTAATTTTTAACAAGGCCTTCTTTTACTCTCAGAAGTTTCTTAATTTGGATGATAAACTACATGATCACACTATTTAAAAGGGTATTTTTCTTCTGCATTCACTAGTTCCTCTTTTTCTCCTTAAAGATAAACAGAAGATACTGAATTAGATAAAATGATGTGCCCACTTGAATTTATAAATGCCAACCATAAGGCAGATTTGAACAGATAACCCTAAACATTTTATATGATGACAACAGAGCAGCTATTTTTCTAAAGATTTATTTATTTATTAGAGAGAGAGAAAGAGAGGGGGGAGGGGCAGAGAGAGAGAATCCTCAAGCAGACTCCCCGCTGATTGCAGAGCCCCATGTGGGGCTTGATCCTTTGACCCATAAGATCATGACCTGAGCTGAAACCAAGAGTCAGAAGCTTAACTGACTGAGCCTCCCAGGCGCCTCTAGAGAAGCTACTAAAACAGTTATTTTAAGTAGAAATGTTTAAGATCCCAAATTTTCAATATCATTGTTTCTCCATGTAGTTTGGTGTTCAAATAGTTAAAAGCAACCACAAATCCTGGAAACACAGATACTTAAGAGTCCTGTGTGACCAATCATGTTGAATTCTAGAGTTTTCAGAGTTGAACAGATGGTTTAGGTGTCATTTTAGTATCTGTTCTGCCTCTATCAAAAAGAGAAAAAAAAAGTGACAAAGTATTCTTTTTAGATCTTTCTTTCATGAATATGCATAAATATAGCATTCATGAATCACTGAGATGTAGGAGACTGTTAAATTGCATTTTTGCTAGAGTTTAAAAAAACATGATTAACCATACTTTTGACTCTGAGTAATTACACTTCCTTACTTAGAGGTCATTTTCTGAATCGGTTCCACTGCTGGCTTGTGGGCTGGAGTGAAATGGAAGCATAAAGATATACTAATGATGAATTATTAAAGTTCTTTTTATTCCCTTGTGGCTACAAATCTTTCTAGTTGCAATGTAGGTGCCAAAGGTTTGATTCAGATTATCATGAATAAATCATATAGATTATTTAGCAAAATTTTAAAAAATAATGAGAGAGTAAAAAGAGCAAACTTTCTCATTAGAACTTATTCTGCATTGTTAACTTTTCTGTTGTTATTTTGACATCTCTTTGAAGGAATGAATTTTCCCTAGACTATAGAAAAATCTTATTTCCTTCTTTAAAATGCTGCGTATATATCTTCAGGTTTACCTTGGTATTTTTCCTGGTTCTAGGACAAGGATAGCAAATACGTTGCAGTGCTTACCATTACTCCCATCGCATATCTGCAAATATTAATCATCTGGATATCTTCCCCACATACCTCACAGTTATTTGCATTCCAGCATTCAAGTAGGCAGCACTAGAATCCAGATGAAATCTAAATACCCTTCCAGTATAGATTTACTCATCAAGCACAAGGCCTTTGAGTCCTCCCTCACCTTTAAGAACTGCTGTAGAAAATTACTCAGATATTTAGCCTACTTTTTACTCTCCAGTTGAGGGATTTCATTCCCCTCTCCTTTAAATCATTGAATAACAGCATCTTTTGCTAGGTTATACTGTGGCAGTAGTCTTAAAATCTCAGTGATTCCAACAACATTTATTTCTTGCCCACATAAATCGCTGATTGTAGGTCAACTGCAATACTACCCTTCTCCCATGTGTCTTCTTTGTTTTAAGGCAAGGTCCAAGGCCTATCACCTGACACAGGCCCTTCACATGGCTGAGGGAAAGTCTGAGAAAGGACTACTGACAGTTCTTGGGACTTCTGTCTAGATGCGGAATGCACCACTTCTGCTATTTCATTGGCCAGAGCAAGTCACATAGCCTCGCATGTTGACGGTAGGAAAGACTTGCATATCATTTAAAAATTGGTAGAGTCATATAATTGGTTTACAGGAGGGAGGTGAAAAACTATTTATGAAAAATAATACTATCTTCTACAGGCATGTACTTCTTTGTTTGCTTGTTTCTTGGAGAGCTTTTGCTCTATGCAACATATTGGGGCAGGAATAATATCCTCTACTTAAGTGCAGCAAAAGAAGATTTCAGGTTTCCTGCTGACTCTGGAAGATACTTAATCTTCTGGAAAGACATATCTATGGCTTTTGCCTGGAAGCTGGTAGATAAATGGACAGTTCATGAACCCAAGATATGGTTGATTTTTTTCCTCAATGTTTTTTGCTGCTTTGCACCTGGACTCTATGAGCTAGATCAGAGAAAGCCCACAGAGCATTTTTGCAGAATAATGTCCTAAATGCCCATGTAATTTTAATTACAGACCAAGCTTAAATGGATAATTTAAAATATGCTCCAATCATACAGAGGGAGAGTAAATTATCTTCTATTATTTACTGAAAGAACTAGAAAGACAAGTAAATGGTTGCTAAGCCTTTTGCTATCACTTGGAGAAATAAGTATCAAAAATAGTAAAACCATGAGCTTGAAGGACCGTAGGAGTGAGATTTATTTATTTTTTGTTACATTTTCATAATAGAGGGAAGCTTGATATAAGCACAGGCATAGAATTTTACAGGGAACACTGCTTTTCTCGTGTAAAGAAGGGTGACAACTTTAATCAATAATTTTTAGCATTTGAAAACTGGCAATGGTAGCCGAAAGAAAGAAAGAATCAAAGTGCTGAGTGAAAGTGTGGGGGACTTGTCCCAGCAGGTTGACATAAGATGACTTGAAAATGATACACTGTCGGTGTCCTTTGTCCTGACTGTAGGTGATAGATGACTTTGATACGGAATGGGCATGCTGATCAGAAAAACAAAACAAAACAAGAAAACTAAAACCAACCTTCCAATCTATCATTTCAAAGTAAATATGTACTTATGTTTGTAGGGGAAAAATAAAGGGCAAAGGCACTCCACATTTATTTTAGAAATGCAGAATCTTAGGTCCATCTCAATAGCCTAGTGGATCAGAATCTGCATTTTAACAAGATTCCCAGGTGATTTTCATGGACTTTGATTTTTGAGAAATACTGCTTTAGGATGACCAGCTCCAGGCTGGGGAAGGTATATGTGTCATTTTACATAATTATCACCACATAGTCCTGTTTTTGCTTCTGAAATTTAAGAATTAGGGCACTTAGTATCAGGTATCATAAATTTGGCAAGAACTTCTACATGGTAACTGGTGAGTCTATTAGCTTTTATTTCTCACTCTGCCATGTTTCCTTATTTTAGTTTTTGTCTCTAAAAACCAGAGAGAAATAGAAACTCTTGTTTCTTTAGCACCTCAATTTTCTACAATCGAAACTCAGTGCTCCCTTTACTGTCATTTTCTCATCTCCCTCTTCTCCCTTAGAGCTCACAAGTACAAAGATGTACTCCAGCTCCCCCCCCCAAAAAAAAAAGGAAAAAGGAAAAAAATCTGATTATATTTTCTTCTGTAGTTCAAAGAAATAAGAAAACTTTTTTTAGGAATAACTATGTTTTATCAGTTCTAGATATCAATAGTTTTCATAAAATTCCAAGGCAACAAATACTATGTGGATACTACAGACTACTTGTAAATCTGTCTCAAGGATAAAACTGGAACTCACAGATCATATAATCATTGACTCAGAGCCAGAAGAAGATTTATTTTTTTATTTTATTTTATTTTATTTTATTTTATTTTATTTTATTTTATTTATTTTATTTATTTTATTTTATTTTATTTTATTTTATTTTATTTTATTTTATTTTATTTTATTTTATTTTATTTTATTTTATTATTTTCAGAAGAAGCTTTAGAGATAACTTTCTCCCAGGTCCTAAGACCTCAGGTGACTTTCCACACTCTCTTATTGCAGAGCTATGACTAAAACTCAGGTCTTCTGATTCCTAGTTTGGGATTCACCTCCTTCTACTACATATCACATGACCTCTAAAGAGAAGCCAGGAGCACCTGCCAGTTAGAAATAATTGGGAAAGCACACAAGTCTTGCATAGTATTTTCACGTGAAGAGCCAGCACTGGTATCTCCTTACGTGGGCCAATGGCCCATTTATTGAGAGGTAACTAGATAGAATAAAATGGTAGTAAGGAGAACACCCCCCGATGGTTCCTGGGAGGAAGCCATGCTTCTACTGCATTGAGCCTTTCTATGAATTCTACCCAGAAACAGGGCTGGATCAGATTCCCACTGAGATCCTACTTGACTTAATCCTTGGCTTGAGGTTACTAAAGAATTATGGCATATTCAAAAGAAAAGAAAAGGAAAAAATAAACAGCTGGAGTTTGTGTGCTTGTGCATGCTTCTATGTATATATATACACAATAGTTTAAGCCTGACTAAGACTTTTATGATTCATGTCATTTCTTGTATACAGACTTCATCACGGTTCTTAGTGGTTTTCGGTAATAAGCTATTTGCTTAGCAGGGAAAATAAGTCTCTCCCTATGATTGCCAACATTGTACTGGTCTCTGTGCAGAGCATATTTCCTCATCAAGAACTCAGGCCCTCTAAATAGGATAGAGCAACAAGTATTGGCATGCAGACAGGAAGACGCAGAGAGTGCCAGCTGACTCTTGAGTTTCTTCACCAGGTACAGAGAGACAGAAAGTAAGACACAGCAACGGAAGCTTGGAGGAGAAAGGAACGCGAAACAAACACGGTGGAGCAAGTGAGGTCAGAGATGCCCTATTGAGGGCACTGAGGGGACGGATTAGGCTGGAGAAGACGATGTCCTTAGGAACACTGTGGGTAGGAGCGTCCTCTTTCCCAGACTTCTGTAATCCTTTAAAATTTTCTAACTTTATATTTTCTGTACTTTATAGGTAAGGAAACTAAGGCACAGAGAAGGCAGCAAGTTGTAACAAAATTGCTAGACAGCTTTTTTTTTTTAAAGTACATTTTTTTTTAAAAGAAAACAGCTTTTTTTTTAAATTTTTTATTTTTTTATGGTAGTCACACAGAGAGAGAGAGAGAGGCAGAGACACAGGCAGAGGGAGAAGCAGGCTCCATGCACCGGGAGCCTGACGTGGGATTCGATCCCGGGTCTCCAGGATCGCGCCCTGGGCCAAAGGCAGGCGCCAAACCGCTGCGCCACCCAGGGATCCCTAAAAGTACATTTTTAACATTATTCTACATCTGGCAATTTGCTATGGTGGTCTTTGCACATCCTTTTATTTATTCCTAGAGAAAATACTGTCGGGTGGGTAGCACATCCTCCAGATTAAGTAACATGCTGCTAAGTAACAGAGTTGGATTTGAACCCAAGTCTTTCTAGTCTAACTATGTTCATGCTCTTAAACAGGCATCAGCAAACTTTGTCACCAAAGGGCCAGATAGTAAACCCTTTCGGCTACGTAGGCTGGAAGATCTTAGTGACTTCTTAACTCGGCTCGTAAGTAGCCATATACATAACACACACGCAAACGGGCAAGGCTATTGACAGTAAAACTTTATTGGCAATGAAACTTGAATTCATGTGATTTTCATATGTCATGAAACATCATTTTATTGACTTCTCCAACCATTTGTAAAGGTAGAAGCCATTCTTAGGTCACGGGTCATACAAACGTTGGTAGGGGCTGGATTTGGTTCACGGGCCATAGTTTACAGACCTCTGCTTTAACAATAACAAGGTAGGAGGAGCCAGCCATGAAAAAGTCCTGGGAAGTTAAACGTAAAATATACTCTATTAGGATACAACAATTTTACTTTTTCGAATCAAGAAACAAATCTTTGGCTTTAAATTTCTTCGTTGCATTTAGAAAATTCAAAAAATTGAAGGAAAGTATCTCTTTTATGGCACAAAGGTGCCCCCTCTTCTCCACTCTCTAAAGTCAAGTTTAATTGGCCAGTAAGGTCTCCTGTGAAAGCCAAGTGAATAAAGTTTTTGTGTAGAAGGGTAAACCCGGTTGGGTAGAGGCCACAATGGGGCTGGATTGGCCCATATGGAGGAGAAACAAGGGAGAATGTTACAGTTTAGGTCTCTGTCACCTGGGCCTTGATCCAGAGGGGGTTGCCAAAGAACTGCCATGGGGAATGGAGAGGAAGTAGGTTAGGAGCTGTCAGGGGAGCGGACCCTGGAGAGACACCAGTAAATGGCAATTTTGAAGGGACCAGGAGGCAAACTTGAGCTTTCTTCTCGACAGTGGAGAGGCCTGACTTCAGAATACCTTTCACCGAGGCATAAGCCAGCGGATCCCCAACCTGCCTGCAGGAGGGCTCTCCACATGGTCTTTCCCGAGGCTCATCACTGTGCACAACACAACTAAATGTTAGATGGAGCAAGAGACGTTTATGTCCTTTCTTGGCTCCTTTCCTCTCCATGTAGATACCACATCACCACACTGACAGGCCATCTGGTAAAACCATAAAAATGTCATGTCCCCAGTCTCCTCCATCGGAGGCTATGGGAGGTGGGATGGACGAACGTGACCCTTGAGACGTGGGAATATTTTGTGGTGCCCCTTGTTAATATCCTAAGTCTGTGGTTTAGCACTTTCCTCTCTCTCTTTAATCACATTTCAAATTTTAAATGTAAGGCAATCAATCTATCACTTAAAATCTTAACTGTCACTAACACAGAAAGAGAGAATACAGTAATGTATTGAATCAAATCATGTATTGATCAAAGAATTAAGCTTTAGGAGTCCCATGAAGCTTTCTGATTCCTTGAGGACAATTTGAGACTAAAATGGAGACAAGGAGATGCCGCAATTTTAGAGAAATGCAGACCCACCAACATTATGCTCTTTGCTTTTTCATTGTGATTTTCCTGCTCTCATTCCCATTTCCATCTTATTCCAAAACTGTGTACTTGAGATAAATTTTATTAAGTATTGCAGAGTTTGGTGCAGTTTCCAAAGTGTATTTTCTATATAGAGTCGGCTATCAATGTAGCAGCTGAGTATTAGAAAAATGACTTGAGGGAAGATTGTTCTAAAAATAATATTCCCAGCAAAAGGCAGAAATGATATATGGGAATTGATAAGCATTTGCTATTACCTATACTTTAGTCTAATCGTCTGTGCCTTTTTGAACAGTTACTTACATTTTCTGGTAATGTTTGTTTATATGCAGCTACTTTTCTGCTTTCTTTACACTTAGAATAAAATTCAGGTAAATTGCACAATTGCTCTACCATTGCTTGATTTCCACGTAATGAAGACGTGTGAGGATTCACAGTTTTCTGTTACTCATTCTGGATTTCACTTTGTAACTGATTTCTGTCATTGTTCAGCTCACAATAAAGGATATCAGCGTATGCAATGTATAAGTTCGAAGATTCATAAAATGATAGCATTTCCATCCCACCCATCCAATCAACATGGTGCATCAAGAGAAGAGGTACTGTTGTTTATTGCCTGTTAGATTATGGATTTCCTTGGTTGTTTCAGGGAAGTCGTTTTATTCACCTGTGTTTATGAAGTTTGCAGGTTAAAGACCTCTCCTCTCCAAGCTTCCTTGACAAGGGATATGCATTCCATACCCAAGGGTCCTAAGACCTGAGAGTATGATGCGCTCTAGTGAAGAATCATTTCTGCTAAATGTTTAGTCCTTGCACCACTGATTCTATTCTTTTACCCCTGAGAGACTGTTTAGAGACCCCAGGGAGAAAACTTGGGAGAACAGAAACAGGGCTGGGCTTCCGGGAGTCCCCCAAGGCCCTCGGGTCATTTGGATATCCCAGATGAGCAAACTCAGAAAAAAAGTAATTTGTTCATGATTAGTCAGTCAATTATTTACTGAAATTACTATGTGATGAGTCTAGTGCTGGAAACTGGTTTTCCAAAGGTAAATAAATTAAAGAACATATAAGTGGAGATGTGAATAAGCACCCTAAAATAAAAGGGTAAGAATCTTTTTATATGTGTACTTATCTATGTGTGTGTGTGTGTGTGCATATAGATTTTCTGGAGGGTAAGGATCCTTTGTTATCTGTTGTTAACAGTAATGCATGAATTTTAAAATCTTAGATATGTCATTTCTCACAAGAAAGGAACTAAGAAGGAAAAATTAATAACCTAGTGGTAGAAGGAGGGGTTGAGAGGAAGGAAAGGAGGGGGAAAGAATGCAAACCAGCACAGCTTGAGCTTGGAAGAGAGATAGAAAAAAACCAAAACTGAACCAAAACAAAGAAAAACCCCACAAAACCTATATATGAGCACTTACCACGAGGCTTAGTGCATTTTGGAGAGAAATAAACAGATTGATCTTTATTGCTGCTGTTGGAATAATTTGGTAATTCTCCTGAATCCTTAAGAAAATTTTCAGCAATGATCTAAATTATTGTGTTAAGGTTTTTAAAGTCACATTTACTTATTTCAAAATATGATAACCCAATTTTATTGGGGTTACACATGGTTCTTGCCCTCACTAAGCACAGAGGTGAGGTCATAAATATCTGATGCTTGGATTTTATTTGGGTTACGTTAACAGAAAGCTGCAATGTGTCTCCTTGACCAAATGAGACGGAAAGCACCATTGTATGTGAGGTGAGGTCACTGAGAATTTCTCTTCCCAGGTGAGCTATAAGCTGGTGACCTGAGTCATGGTTCAGGTGACCCTCAGAACAGTTCAAACACTCAGGTGGCTCACCAACGGGGCAGGGGTCATTTTACCTTCCCCGATCTTGCTTAAACACTATTTCTTCTTTGGCGGCTGTGGTTGTAGTGTAACAAGTACTACTAAACTTTGTAAAACAAAGTAAAACTCCCACTATTTCTGTGACTTTGGGTTACTTACTTCATCTCTTGGTGCTTCAACCTCCTAAAAAATCTAAAATAAAAAAAAAAGAAACCCTCCCCAAAACAAAAATGAACCAGACACCTTCCTACGCAAGATCATTTTGAAGACCAGATGAAGCATCTTAAATATTTAGTGTAATTTAGACAATGTTATCTATTGATTTTCATAATCCGTTGACACTCAGAGGAGTTTTCCAAGGGGAGCCCATGTTTTAAAGGGAGAGAATAGCTTGTAATTTTTAAAACAAGAAGCTATTTCTAATTTACTGTCATAGGCTTGGGTTTTTTATACATGGTAGTTTCTTTGACAAGTGGCACACAGTGACATTTGTACCCCAATACCACAGACACTCTCACGGACCTTTATATTTGTCCTCCCAGCCTAAGACTATAGATAGCTCACTGGGGGTCTTGAATAGAAATTTTTTTTCCCCACTAGCTCTGGTACATTAACTTGAATAATATACTGGATCTGTATGGCTTTACAAGTAATAGAATTACCCACACTTATAAATTGGAAAGTGACATATTGCCACTACCCAGTAGTTAAATGTACCTTTCAGCTAAAAGATACAATATAAAAGTCTTTGTATTATAAATACTTTTCTTACTTGTAAATGCATACTTCCAGTGGTCAAGTTATTTTATGCTGCACAGTAAAATTTTTCCTTAATGGTACTTATAAACTTTGTTTATACTGGGCACTTATTATTATTATTATTATTACTTTTTAAAGGAAAATGTTCTGAAATATTACTGTATGGCTCTAGCCACCTCTTTCTGTTTAATACATGAAGGCGTGACGATTAAATTTCATAGAACAAATCATCATAGTCCCCAGAGGAAAACTAGCTAAAATGTTTATAAGCTTTAACGAAATGGAAAGACTAGAGAGTTAATAAAGCATTTAGTTTGTAGATGGTAGCTTGGTTCAGAGCTTTTGTAATTGTTCGATGCTGTTGTTTTTGTCGTGCTAGTATGGCTTTTGCTCTTTCGTTTGCTTTACGTTTATGGAAAAAGACGGTTTGGGTGATGTCTATCTGTGATTCTAACATTCTAAGACGTTCTAATATGTTAGCTAATTGCCAAATAAATTGATGATGGGTCAAGAAGTAAAGGGAGTTTCCATTTTGAGCCTTGAATGAAACACACAAATACATTAATGAGTGAAGAGCTCATATATATGTGAACATTCATATTAGAAATTGGGACACATTTTAGTCCAGAATAGCATTTTATTATTACTTCCTTCTTACTCATGAATATATTTTGGGACAGACTCATCTAAAGTTTTCTGAAAGTCAAGATAGAGGAGTCACCATGTGTTGAGTTGCCTCACAAAGTATATTTGGGAAAGATGCCATTACATTATTTAATCAATACGATATTATTCTCATAATTCCCCGAAGCACACATATATCTATTGTTAATCATAGTCTGAGTCAGCATCATGAATTTACCATTTTTAAAAATAAATAGTAGTTTTCTGTATGATTGACCAAATCGATTTTGCCAAGATCCAGGTCAGGCAAAATAATTGGCTGAAACATACAAAACTAATAGCAACAAAAACAATAAAAAGACTTTAAAAATCTGAAATGTATTTCCCACTCATTTTTTTTTATATTCCCCAAATGAATGAGACCATATAATGTTTGTCCTTCTCCGATTGACTTATTTCACTCAGCATAATACCCTCCAGGTCCATCGACGTCGAAGCAAATGAGATGATTATATATAAAGCTGATATCTTCAAAGTAGACTTTTTAGAGCACATATTTGTCAAAAGTCAAGGGTGTAAAGCTGGCACACACACAATATGCCTTGCCTACAACCCAGCTAAGTTTCACATAATATCCAATATGAGCCTGGATTGGGGCAGGGCAATTTTCTGTACTGTAAATTCATGCCATGTTTAGACCATATGTGGGAGCTTTAAGTTTTCAAAATAACTCTGGGCATCAGCCTTTGTCTCCTATATTAGAGTGCTGATGATATCTGGGCCCAAAATAGGCTTTATTTAGCTCTGTTGCAAGTTGTTCATTAGAGTTCAAAACTCTAACAAACCATCTAAGCATTTGTGACCTCCCTGATCTCCATTCCTTATTCTTAATCACAACTACTGAAAATGCCCATTAAGCTTGCAACATCCAGCAAGTCTAAACAAAGGCAGAAAGCAGGACGGTGAGATTCTGGGAAATTCTAATTGCTCCTAGGGAAAAGGACAAGTAAACAACTGAAATGCAAGGCTCTGTTTGGACCAAGACCATTTCATTACCATTGCTGTTTAAAAGGGTTTTTTTTGTTGTTGTTGCTGTTTGAGGTGAGCACAAGCTCATAATCCATACTCTTTTTTTCAGTATTCTGAACAGGAGAAAATATGCTCAATACCAGTATCCTGCACATTAACTCCTCTCTCACTATTGAGAAAAGCAAAGCATCTGTTGCTGCTAATTGACAGGCATTTTATACCACCGGTGCAAACTCTTGCTTAAACATTGATTTCCAGCACAGGGTCCAGACATGTGTGTGTGAGGTCTAGAGACTTTAAATATCAGACTTATATGTTCATTTAAATACATCTCTCTGTGTTTTTGCAAACGTCTAAGGGTATTAACCTCCTCGAGGTTGGAGTCATTGCTATGGAAACAACACTACTTAATAAATGTCTGACTGCACATATCATTGTGCTAGACGCTAATAGATGGATAGATATGGCACCTTGGCTTCTGGTTTGTTACATCCCCAAAGGGACCTCTAGAGGAGTAATCAATGAACACTTGAAAAAGGATGGCCATTTAGATTGGTTTGCTAATATCATCTTAAAAGCAATTTTCAGTTCCTGAGATGACTGGCAAAGAAAGTGCCCTTGGAGGAGCCTAAGGCTGAAGGAAACCTCCAGAGTCTGAGTTCTTGTAGCAGATAAGAGTTTTGTGGAGCATTCTCATTTGCTGGAGGCCCCCTACCCCCTTCCACATATGAAGGTGCACAGTGACACTGCTTCAGGTTTAGGAATATTGTGGGTTTGCTTAATACGGGTGTGGATTATTGTGTGTTAAGAACGTAAATAGTCTGTGATTGAAATCAGGAAGTTTGTTGAACTAGACGGATGTATAACAAATAAAATATGAGTTAGCCTCTGCATGCCACCTAAGAGGAATGCAAAGAGTGTTCTTTCTAGAAATGAACGACTGTTTATATCAAAGTGAGACCCAAGTGGATCATAGTTATGTGAACAGAAAGAACTGCTGCATGTTGGCAAAGAGCTCAGACACTGGGATATTCAGGCTCCCCATCTTCCTGATGGCCATTTGGAAGGTTAAAAGATTTCGTTGAGGCCTCTGTGGCTATCTGTTCATCAGGCAATGACATCCAACGCTGTGAGATGTATCGTGTGAACCAGCAAGCTTGCCAGACCGATCTGCTTCTCTCGGCCTGTGTTTCTGCCCACGCCTCACTATCTGTCCTGGGTGAAGGTTCTAAGAGTTACAGAAGAGGGCAAGGTATCCACCAAGGGACCTGAACTGACTTTTGACTTTTCCTTTCTTCCTGGCCAATCTCTGGGTAAAATGGCCAGCTACAATAAAAGACCAGAGGATGCAAGTTTATCGGAACTTGCTAGAGTATATTTATTCAATCCCACTCCATTTCATGAGTCAGGAGAATGAATTTCACAGGCATGGTGTGACTTGCTCAGAGTCACAGATCAAGGAAATGGCTGAACCAGGAAAATAAGTAACCTATCCCCGCCGCCGCCCGGAAAAAAAAAAAAAAAGAAGTAACCTGTCCTGAGTCCCAGGACAGGCTTCTGATGTAGACAAGAAGAGCTGGTCATGTTGGGGCACCAGTGGGGCCAATGAGAAAACAACTATATTTCCTAGCCTTCCTCACATCTGTGGTTATGCGGTACATCTCAGGCAAAGTAGTGCAAGTAGCAGTCAGTGGGTGAAGTTTCTGGGAAAGTTCCTCAAAAGATAGCCAAGTCCAGCCATCCTACGCCCCTCTCTTCTTCCCGCTTGGGATATGGTGGGGATGTTTGAATGCTCTCTGCCCTCCTTTGCAAGTGAGACAAGAACACGCAAAGGGAAATTAAAAGGACAGACCGGTCCCTGTTAACACTATGGGGCCAACATTGCGGACCAGTTTACCTACCTCCAGACTTTTAGTTACACGAGAAAAACAAAGCTCCCAATTTAAGACCTCGTTTAGCAAACATCTTTAAGTGCTATGGAGCTTAATCCCTAACAGATATACATAAGCATATAAATGTAGGCGTGCTCACCTAAGAAGGTGCTGATTGAAGTCTCGGAGTCTAATGCATAATGCTAGGAATTCATATTATTTTGAATTAGAACTCTGAATACAATCGTATAAATGATGTCTATCATATTAGGCATGTGGATTTAATTACATCCTGGAGGCAGTGATTGTAGGGAGAATCAGGTGATATTCTCCCTCAGGAGAATGTGTGAGGCTAGTTATTGGGCCTCAGTTTCCCCCCACCAAAATGCTGTTAGATTATACGAACTTTTTAAGACTCTTAATACCTTTAGACCTAAGGTTCAACAACTAGATCTCTTCTCTTTCCCTTATTTCAATCAATCTGTGATTCCACTTTCAGTGTATGGTGGGTTAAACAAGTCTCTTTTGCCTTGGGAATTCTTATATACTCTTTCATCTGAAATTTCCTCGCTTCTCCTTTTTGCCTGGCTAACATCCACTCATTCTTCAAGTCTCATACTCAATATCAATTTCTTCAGAAAGTCCTGCCTGACCCTTGCGTGTTATATTTGTCTGATAACATGCTGATATCTACCACAGATTATAAATTTCTCGAGGATTGGGGTTACGTCTGCCTTATTGCCATTGTATTCCAGCAACAGATGTAGATCCTGGCACCAAGTCCAGAATCAGTAATGAAAAGATGAATGAATAAATGAATACATGAAGAAACGTTGTTTCTGTAGGGAAAAGATATTCTAGTTTTCAAATAATAGGCCAATAAAGCAATACTTCCCAATGGAACACAGTTTACTTGTGTGTGGAGGTAGTTTGGCTATAGCTCGTATATAAGACTGAAGCCTTTTCATAATAGTAGGTTTTAGATAAATTTGCTAAGTACATATAGGCTCTGACTGTATTATTCATAGAAACTAAGAGGGAGGGATCCCTGGGTGGCACAGCAGTTTAGCGCCTGCCTTTGGCCCAGGGCGCGATCCTGGAGACCCAGGATCGAATCCCATGTCGGGCTCCTGGTGCGTGGAGCCTGCTTCTCCCTCTGCCTATGTCTCTGCACCTCTCTCTCTCTCTGTGTGACTATCATAAATAAGTAAAAATTATTAAAAAAAAATAAACTAAGAGGGATACTGCATAATATTTAATGTGGTTTGAACACTGGTAGGATAATTCATACATATGGTCTTCAATGGCAACTTTCCTAAAAATATTTCAAGGAGAAGGAAAAGCTCATTTAAAAATTTTTATTTGAGAGTATTTTTCTTATTTTTACAGGGTATCAAATAATCAGTTGAATAAATAAGCAATGAGATAATTGGCTGGACTTTGAATGAATTGCCTTTTGGATGGGCTATGCCCCCATCTCACTTGCAGAATTGAAAATGAGGGAAATTAGCTTGCCTTCTGAGAGTTAAATTATGAAAGCAACAGATCAGAACAGATATATGCAAAATTACCTTTTAAAGACAAAAGAAATTATACAGCAAACAGAACTTGACAGAAACCTGATTGAATACATTAACACATCTAAACAAAGAATATGCTACTCCTAAGAGGAAGGAGGTAGAGATCCAGGATTTGGTCAGCTGCAGGCACAGCAAAATCACAGGGGGAAATAGGATGGGAGGGGGTGGTTTAGAGATGGATGGGATGTCTGTACCACTCGGAGAAAAGGGAGCCAGAATCATTGAACTTTATGCATATTTTCCCCCACTGCTAGAATTGACATTTTTTGGTGAGATGAATGAAGGGCTGCTGGTTGTAGACTAATGCCATTTACTGTTTGATTTATTTTTCTCCCCTTGTCAGATTCCATGACCACGAAGCAATCTGCTGATTGTGATTTGGTGTCTAACGCAGGTCTGGCTACAGGGGAGAGAATGGCTGATCCTATGGATTTCAAGTATTTTCTGTCCTCAGTGATTTCTTAGGAAGAATTAATAAAACAACTTCTGATTATGATGTAGTTTTTTTCATGTTGTTTCATTCTAGGACCAGAACGAGGTGATGATGCCAATAGGAACATTATAGTCCAAGTCAATTTCTTATTGTACATTAATAAATCAGTATTTGGGGGTCAATTCAGAATGTATGTTGTGGTCTCATAGAGTTTAGAGTCAGTGTCAGTCTCACACAATTGCTAAGTCTAGGCAATGGACTAGAAAGACTGCACATTTGAGATAGATGTCCAGAATCTAGAATATGGTGACCTTCAAGCCATTCCCAGACCCAACCAGACTTCTCCTAATAGCCTTTCTATTTAATGTAGAGTGGTCCTTTGTCTCGCAGCATTAGTATCCCTGGTTACTTGAAGAAATTCAGAAGTTTAGCCTCTGGTCCCGAACACTGAATCAGTCTGCCTTCTATCAAGGTTTCAGTATATTTGAGTATATAATTTAAGAAGTGCTGTTTTAGGGGATACACCCACAATTTGTATCTCTCTATCTAGGTTATTGGGAGCTACTCCTTCATGGGTATTGCACACTGCTACATTTTTTTGTTGGGAATGCCAACAATGTAAGTCTTCCGTAGATAATAAAGAGTACATGCTCTTTACTCAGGCCACTTCTTGTGGGATGAGGTAGTGTCTCCTGGGCAGGCTTGCTTACTGGCCCTTAGAAACTCTGGGTTCCCAAAGTTCAGTGTTCTTCCCCTTTAACAGAACCCATGGCATGTACAAGCACCCATCTGGGCCATTTATATGGACTCTGTGGGAATGTGGGGCTCAGGGAATGGATGCAAATGTACTGACTCCGGGGCTATCATTCTTGCTGAGTAATAAAATCTTGTTTCTCCAATCCAGGGGTCTTGTGTTTTCTGCTAAAGAAACTATGGCAAGCTAACATTAACTTATAAGTAGGATAATCTCAGATATTTCACAATCATTGTCACATATTTCTTCAGTCTTTTTTTTTTTTTTTTTCTTGCACAGTTGCAAAAAGTAAAGTGTTAGGAGAACTGAGTTCTTATCTAGGTTCTACCGTTAACTTGTTATGCCGAAGAATAGTTATTACCTCTCTTCTCTGGAATGATTTCTTCATGTATAAAGTAAAGGGAGCAGGGAAAGGGATGCAAGGTCCATGTCATAAGAATTCTTTGTTATTGTTATCCCAAGAATCAGACATTTCTTTGAATGTTGGTGATATCAGTAAATGTATGCTCTCATTTAGCCATAGGGACTTGATACTTTCTTAGAAAACCTTAATAAGTTATTTTCTGTACCCACTCTCATTCTACCTTAAATGATGGGCCTGTGTTCTATGCATATGTGGTGCTTCAGTTGGTGAAGATAGTTCATTTTTCATTGAACTCAAAATATACAAATTTCTTTCATTATCTCTGGTTCAGTGTAATCTTGGTAATTTTCATGACCCTACCCACTTGGGGTATTCTAGTGTCTTTGGAAGAACAACTATTTGTTCAATATGTAATATAAAATTCTTCTGACATTGAGCCTACACATATGATTTTCAAAGAAGAAAGAAGAATAGGAGAATTCAAGGGGTTAATGTGTGCTGCCTGCATTTGCCACTCTGAGATCATGAATTCATTGTACTGCTGGCTGGTCTACAGAGATGAGAAGGAATACACCTTTGCTGAAGGAGGAGCTGCCTGCACCCTATAACCTAAAGCGATGGAGAGTCTGGTAACACATCCTACAGCACTGAAAAGCCAATTGCTTCTGTCCCCAGTTAAAGCACTCAAGAAGTAGCTACAAAGCATCAACCTCCACATCAAACAAAGTGGTCTTGGAAAGTCTGTGAGCCTTAGATCAGAGACAAAACTATGACTATTGTCTTTCCAACCAAGCCCACCATTTTTGATCTCCTTAATAATGTAGCCATGTTCGACCGAGAGAGAACAAAGATGATAGTAAGTAAAACATCGAAGCTACCAGTATTCAAAATTCTTTCTACCAAAAACATTTTCCTAAGGCTGCTAACAAATTAGATTAACTAGACTGGAAGCCAATTAAGTTTCAGGGCACATGGTTTTGTCAAAGTAAACCACAAACCTGGTCTCCTATTGTAGTTGTTAACTTTAAAGAGAGTTCTGTGTCGTCAATCTGCCTCAGTACAAAGTGGGCCACACAGGTTGTTCGGTCCCCAACGCTTTCCTCAGATAGACTCATGGAGCCCAGCATCCAGAGTTCCCAAAGGAAAAAGACAATGGCCACAGAGGACAATGGACTTGGGAGTTCTTTCCAGAGCAGAGAATGAGTAGCTGCCTTGTGTTCTACATAAGGAACATATAATACAGGCAGAAAAAGGGAACTTGACTCTTCAAACGGGCAGGAGCTGACCATTGCTGTGATAATGGCTGTTGTGGGTTTCCCCTTTCCCCTTTTATAACGGAAGTGCTATTACAGTGTTTTAGTTTACCATAGTACATTCAGCCCGTATGTGGCAGAAAATGTTTGTTTGAATCCCAAGTTGAGCTGCGCACGATGTGTCACATTCAGGCTGACAGAAAGGACTGAGCATCACCGAGAGGTCTTGGATCTCAGACCCAACATCTGATAGAGCACTGTGATCATCTACCTTTGATAGGAACGGGTACGTTTTTTATAGAGGAAGAAGGGCATGCCTGGCTATTTGAGTCACAGATAGACTGTAGTAAATACTACTTACTGGTTGTCCCTCAATAGCCATGTATCCTTTTCCTATAATAAGAAAAATACAGTTTTGGCAGAGAATTCAGCTGTCACTAACCAAGAATATTGTGCTAAGTGAAATACATCAGTTGGAAAGAAAAAAAAATGGTATGATCTCACATGTGGAATTAAAAAAAAATCAAATACATAGAAACAAAGAGTAGAACTGTGGTTACCAGGGGCTAGGAGGTGGGGGAAACAGGGAGGAGATGTTGATCAAAGGATACAAAGGTGCAATTATGTAGGAAGAATGCTAGGGGCCTAATGTATGGCATGATGACTGCCCTTAATAATAATGTGTTAAATACTGGAAATGTGCTATGAGAGTAGAGAGTGGGTATCAGGTGCTCTCATTACACACACAAAAAGTGGTAACTACATGGTAATAAGATATGGTAATTACCCTGACCGCAGTAATTGTTTCACTAAATATATGTGTGAATATAGTGAAATGTATATAGTGATATATATATATATATACATATATATCAAAATCATGTGCACTTTAAGGATATACAGGTTTTAATTTAAAAACAATAAAGACACTGCCTTACATGAAAAAAAAAAAACGTAAATAGTGTGTTCAGATTTGGGGAAGCATTGATGAAAGAAAGGAGTAAGATCCCCACCCCTCTATTCTTCTTCCCACAGCCTGAAGTACCAATATTACGCTTTGAACTAGGTGGGATACTTGGGACAGTAACGTAACTTGGGAACAGATGGTACAAAGTGGAACAAAATCACGCAAGGAGACTATGTTTTTAATATTATGATGCCATTCTTGCCCTGGACTATCTATATCTCAGGCTTCCATGTGATAGGGAAGTAAGTATTTTGTTTAAGTCAGTTTGGGGTTTCATTACTTGCAACTGTTCCCTAATCCTAACACAGATGCTTTAGAAAACTTATCTAGAAAGTTATTCACAGATTTTAAAATTTTGTGTTCATTCCTGACAAGTCTCACAGGATTTTAATATTAATGAATAAGCATTGATAAATTATTTTTGGAATACAGCCCTTCAGCACTTTGGTTCAACAGAATTTTAATGGTAAAGTAGAATATAGATAAAATAATTTGCTTTTGTTCCTAGACTTCTGTTTTGGACATTTTTCAAAGGTCATTTTAAATAACAAATGTTAGAATTTTATAGCTTTAAAGGCTCCCCGATGAAGAAGCCTACAGCATGGTGGCAACCACCAATAAGCTACCAACAATGTTGGGGGAACGACCAAGCTCCTATAAAATGACAAATATGAGTAATTACTTAAATGAGCATGCATCTGATGGTCTTTTAGGATGGAGAGGTTATAAACAGTACACATAATGATGGTCATGAAGAAATGAAATCAATATTAGGTGATTTTTAATTCAGCCTTATTCACGGATACATACGCGCGCGTGCACACACACATACACACACTCACATGCATAGCTAAAAGAATTGTTTCCAATCACTATAATAGATTCCAGATTTTTTCTATTTTCCGCCGACGTGGTAATTGGCACCATTTCCAGTCTGAAACTGTCCTCTGTGTAAGCTTGTTATTTTGCTGCACATTCTTCCTTAAACAACAACAATAACAACAGGAACAGGACACAGTATTTTTCAAAACTGTTAAAAGTCAGGCCTATCTCACATTGAATTAAACAACTGTAAATCACAAAGGATAATAATGTTGTCTTTGTATTTGAAGATAATGCTTCTGAATCACCATCAGCAGAATCCTGGCTTGGAGTTATCTTTTTCCAGTACCTTGATACTCACTTTTTCTGAGCTCCCGAAGCCATAATTACCTTATCTAGATAGAACACTGCATTACATCTTGCCTCTCCTCATTCTCTAATTGAACCTAGATACTAAGTCTGATCTCCTACCAGCTGTACCGAACAGAGGCTGCTAGACTTTTCTCCTCACACTTCCCTTTCCTCGCATCCTCACCCTCCAGCCATTAGTACAACGTGGTGTACACAGGCATTTGTATTGACTTGCTGATTAACCGTGGGGCTGGATTTGTACTAAGCCATCTTAGCTCTCTCATCCAGTTCCTTTCATAACCAGTTGAAAGATGGGACTGGAGATATCAGTTATTCAAAACCAAAGCAAAACAAAACAAAACACATAGATAAACAAAGGCAAGTTCTAGAGAGCTTAACTCTTCCTTGGTCTGGGACTGGAGAAAGTACATACTACGCTGGATATTCCATTGCATATAGTGGACTGTAACTAAATTGGTAGAACTATCTTGATGGGCTATTTTCCAGGACACAGAAATAATTTTTTAATGTTTGGCTATCAATCATTATTGTGACCTTACAAGTCAGGTGATTTTCTAATCAGGAGACAATGTGTTAAAAATCTATATAGGAAAGTTCTCCATGGGTTCATTCAGGGGCAAGAGTATTTGACTTTATTACAGTAGTCAGAGATGAAAGATTTTACTCCAAAGTATCTTTGGAGAGCTTCTTGCAACATCCTGTGTAATCTGAGACCAGACAATTATAGTCTGATTTACTGAACAGATTAACAGTGTCCTAGAAAAAAGTTAGGGAAGACCATATTAGAAAAATAGTTCAGTACTAATTATTTTACTATTGGATCAGCATAATGTGTCAAGAGATTGAAGCAACTGTTCTTCCTTTAAATGCAAGTTGGCACAAGTGTATATGATTTTTCTAGAAATATAGGAGGAAGCGATAAATAGGTTACATGTGTCTGAGGATGGCCACACATGGCAGAGGAATTAAAGTTCGGACCAAAAGTAGCCTTTATCTTAGTAACTTTATCTTTAGTAGTCTTTATGTTAGGGACTGGGGTTGCTGCACATGCATGGTGAGACTTCTTAAGAACCAAAGTATCACAATATTTCAGTAATAAGTATTTATTACTGAAATTGTCACTCACATTTTAAAAGCGATCAATAGTATATGAGAAGGATGCACATCACATTTGTATAACACATTAAAAGACGGTAGCACATGCCTACACGGCTATTCACAAGCTAGTGCTGCCTTTCTTTCCTTCCTGTGTCTGCCCGCTTTTCCCTTCATTGTCCTCTGTGCTCCAGCCATACGAAATTTATTTTATCGCTTCACATCTGTCATTCTGTGTCTCACCTCCAGGAATCTACCACATTCTGTGGCAACTGCTTCTGTCTCCAGACATCCCGTCAAAAATAGCAGTCTTCAAAGGGTTAGGAATCAAGGTTTACCGGCTCACCTCTGTATTCCCAGCACAGCACGGGGCTAGGCACTTAAGATAGTCAGTAGGCTGAATAAGTGAACAGATACTGCAGTTTCAAAATTATTACATTACTGGCTAATTTCATGTCCCAAAGTACGCAGGCTACACACTATAATTTTCTTGCTTTAAACAGGTAGGAAGAGCAAGGAAACAAAACACTTTAAGATACTTTGGGGGGATAAAAGGAAATAGATTCCACCTACTTCAAAGCAACTCAAAATATGTATTCCTTGTCCCCTGACCCTGGTCCGGTTATATTCCAAAATCTGGAATCTGTTGTGATGTTAATGTGAAATACTGAAAATTTTTTATGACTCGGTGATATATTTTTCTCTTTGGCTTCATGGGATTAAAACATTACAGGATAAGCATCGCTGCAGCCTCACAACTTTGGTCTAAAATGTTGCTTGAGAACTAGTGTAACGCAGGGATGAGGCATAGGGACGGAGTCAATTTTAAGAGGGAAACGTTCTGTGTTGCAGCAAATGTGAACAAGAAATGCTGCATGCACGTGTGGGCATTCGGGGGTGCATGAGCTTATCACAGAGACAGAAAAAAGTCTCACCTCCATCAGGGGTCAGTATATTGATTTGGAGATATTGTATCAAGTCATCCCTACCTCACAGTAAAGTTAAGGAAATTAGAGATAAAATGAGGCGGCTTGGAGTTATATAAGAGGTGGAGGAAAGACAAACGGATGAATTCTTACCATGCACCAAGTGCATATAAACACGTATCTTGTTTAATATATAAGATGCTTTCACTTCCATGTGAATAAAGTATGATTAAGTCCATTTTTCATGAGTAAATTGAAGATAAAAAAGGTTATGTAGTTTGCCTAGAATCTTGCAGTTTGTAGATGGGGAAGGAAACTACTCGTCCTTAATACTCTCTCGGGTCAGTAGAGGCATATTGAAACTGGCTTGTATCAGGTCACGGGAGCCGGCTGTTAAACCTGAAGGAATGTGAGCAGTTTGCTAAATGTTGCCTTTGTTAAAATGAAGTTTTATAAGCTTGCAATTAAATAAATGATATTAAAAGCATGTCACAGCTCCTCAAAACTCATTATTTCAAAATTATTTTGTGACATTAATACTATGATCTATGATCTTTAGGTTTTTTCCATGACTCCATCCCTATGCCTCATCCCTACTTTACACTAGTCCTTAAGCAACATTTTAGACCAAAGTTGTGAGGCCACAGGGGATGCTTATCTTGTAATGTTTTAATCCCATGAAGCCAAAGAGAGAATGATTGGCAAACGCTCCAAATTTGGGGTTGATTTTTCATTATTGTTGTTGATTGTTGACACTTAAGAAAATGACTGTGAAAATGGTAATGGAAATTAAACATAAAAGTATATTGAATGTAGCCATTAAATCATGAGTAGAAAACATAATTAAGAGGATTTTCTTTCAGGATCTAAAACCGTTATATGTTTTAGCAAAGAGGTTACCTTCATCTTACTCACCACCATAAATAAAAATAGCAACAGATACTCATAGCAGAATAACACTCATAGTTGGGATACACCTCCACTTGTCAAATCATGATTGAATTGCAGCCATAGCTGGCCACAGATGCATGATTTTGGCCAGAATCAGTGAAAGGATTCTATGAGAGGGAATTGGCTAGATGGGGTAAAATAACATTTTATTATTATTTGTAAATTTTGTGATACGCATTCTTTGTTGCAGTTACATTTCTACCCCTGCACCACTCACTGAATACATAATAGTGAAGCCATACGATTTTTATTAAGTAATACTGAATAGAAATATGGGGAAGTTTTTGCAAGGTATAAAATTCAATCTATGTTATAATTATAAATATGTAAAATAAGCACATAAAGATAGGAAGGTTTATGTGAAAATAAAAGGAGCTCTATGAGGATGACAGATGATATACAACTAATTTACAGCACAATGGGGTAAATATGAAAAATAAAAATGTATAACAAAAGCCTGCCATGTCCTAGAAAGAGCATTTTTAATTTTTTTGTGCTAATCTTATAAAATATTTTGGAAAGGAAGGGTGGGATGTGTTTCATAGAATACGATTCGATGGATACCTATGGAAGGTTCTTTTGCTTACATCACAAAAACCATGTCTTGCTTTTTTCTTTAACTGCCACATCTAGAACTATAAAATACAATGTGTACACGACCTTTCTCTTTATCTACTAGAATATTATACTTCCTTATTTTAACACCATTAATTTCATTTTCTCCAAATTTTAGTACATATATCTTAAGATTTGAACTCATCTTTTCAGTCAAGAGATTCTCTGGGAGAAGCAGTTTTCTTACATCAAAATGAACATAAAAAATAAACAAAAGATGGTCTGGGCAGCCAATTATGTGACTAAGACTATTTTAAAAAAGTAAGCCTGCTTTTTCCCAGGAATGTATGAGGAAATCTTCCTGCAAATTTCAAGCTCAACCAGGTTGCTTCCCAAATTGGCCATTTGCACTCCGGGGCTGGAGCTGAAAGTGCGCAGAATTGCTGAGTAATTCAATTGTGGGCCGAATCGATGCAAGTGCGAACGCTGCCCTGGTCAAAGGTTGGGCCTTAGGCTGCAACTTAAATCAATTTTGGGTAAGCTAAGTTTGATTACATTTTCGGTGATGAAGCTCTCAAAAGCAATTTTTGAGCTGCCCATTCTGGGGCTGTTTGTTGCCGTTCCGAAATTTATATTTCTGGTTAGAGAAGCATCTATTTATCTGTTTTGGTGATGATGAAGTCCTGGAGTTGAGGAAAAAAGGAGAGGAAGAAAAAAAAAAAAAGAGGGTATGATCCAGAAAGCAGGTGAATCTAGAACTAAAATATGTGAGTAATCATGTCTTTTGTCCTTCAGAAAATATAACAACAAGAATAAGAAGGAGGAAGAATCCGGGAATATGCTAACAAAGAAAAAAAAAGTAAATAACAGAAGATTCGAATGGAGGTGATGTGTGGCAGTCTAAGAATATTTTGGCATACGAGACCCATTCCTTCAGGTGCTGCTGGCAGGAGGGATGTTGGGGAAATACAGGTGGTTCTGAAGTATGAAGCGAAATGGGTGTAAGAAAGGATGTCAAATACGGACTCCAACAGCAATACGCCAGCTTGAGAGAAATAAACACTTCCGCTTTATCTTTTTCCAGCAGAGTCAAGACCACAGAGTTGTGCGTTCATAGCTTTTGCAAGTCTTCCTAAAAATGTGTTTGCTTAGTTAAATAGTTCAAGTATAGATATTGTCTACATTTGGGTAAGCATATTATTATAAGCTATAGGGCTCCCAAGAAATTGTTATTTTTTGAGTAAATATGAATTTTCCTTATAGGTATGACCACTCATCCTTAAAACATGACTATAATCCCGCCAGTTTTAGAAAAAGCACATGCTGTATGTTGTCTTAGGAAGTACTTTAGAAAACTTAATTCTTTCTAAGTGGCCCGAGTGGTGACTCTAATGGTTCTTTGACAAGAATTATGATCTGCCTCACTAATTAGGCTGTTCCACATATGCACTAATTGGATTGACTTAAAAAATCAAAGAAAGGAAACTGAAGAGCATGCAACCTACCTAATACCACATTTTAGAGCTGGGTTACTCGAGTTATTTCTTTGCTTTAAAATCATCGAAAGAGAAATCTTGTAAAAAAAAGAAAAAGATAAAATTGGAAAAATCCAACTTACTAAGAATTTCTGGCCGTGCCAGAGGTGAAACAACATCTCCACGCAAGCAAGTCTTGCTTGATTTATCCAAATCTTACTTAAACATGTACCGTGCAGATATCTCATTTGTGTCTCCGGAGAGAAATCTCAATTGAATTATATTTATAAGTAGGGAAATCCAGTCCATGCTGAATAGACACAGTCAATGAGGATGTGCCATTTCTAGTCACTTCCCCAGCCACTTTACGGCTACGAAAGCAGAATTGACAGAGGTTCAGAGCAAGCGTGGCCCACTGAAATATTGCTTTTGCAATTAGTTCTTCCTCTTTTTTTCCTTTATTTGGAACATCAAAACAGGGGAGAAAAAAAATCCAATTCCACTTTACTGTTCCTTTATGGTGATGTGCTCTATTAATTGCACTTCGCGTGGCCTGAGGAGAAACAGGAAGGTTCATAAGACTGGCACTTGGGGATGATCCTCTCCTTCACTTCTCTCTCAGACTCAGCATTTCCCAGGAGAAGACACCACAGCCCTAGAGTCGTGGTGGGAGGCAGTGTCCGACGCCACAGCCGTGCTCACACTACTGGATCCTGCCCCGGATCCCGTCCCGGCTACAGGGAACACACTGCACGCTGGGCGAGTGTTCTGGAGAGCCCACCCGAGAAGTCCCCGCGAGGGGAATCTCTCCCGGGCCCCCCATGCCGTCGGGGGTAGGCCAGCTGAGGCCCTCAGGAAGCCAGAGGCTGCTAATACCTTCTCCAAGCTGGAAATGCTGGCACCTTTTCATTTTTACAAAATCTTCATAGCCACAACTCCCATATACACAGGGTCACATTTTGGCCTGATTTGTTATAAGGGTCAGAGTTTTGTGAAATAGCAAGCAGGAAGATCTATTCTCGTGCCTTTCCATAGGTTTATTGGCCGACAGAATTGAAACTGTGAACATAAAGGAAATTTCCCTGGAGAGTAAAATTCTTTGTAGAGATGACAAAATGATTAGGCCAGCAGTGCTATTGAGCTAAACTTTATGGAAACTCGCCACAGAGCAAAACACATTAAAATACTTTTTTTTTCTTCCCCTGTCAATAAAAAATAATTTCGGGTTCAATGACAAAAACGTACAGAAGGGAAAAATATTGGCAGCCTTTCTACTATGTTAAGGGGTAAGTGTAACTGTTTTTAATATCAGTCAATACGTAAATACTGCTTCTTTTAAACACACATAGATTTTTTTTTTCCTAGACTCTTGAAGCATTATGGCCAAAAGAGAATTTGGTTATTTATTTTATTCCCCTCATTTTAGAGATGAGGAAACTGAGGCCAGAAGGTTCAGTGCCTTACGTAAGGACTTCTCCAAGGAAAGGCAAGAACCTAAATAGCCTGCCTCTCAGCCTAGGACCCCTAGTAAAATTTTATGGCTGAGTTTGAAACTCTTTTTGATTTTTCAATATCTTTTTGGTACCTAATTCCCTCAAACCTGCTACATTTCGGGGCTGATCAATGGCACCAGCAAATAGCAACGCTCCATCCTCCCTTTGGCATTTACTGACCCCTCGTCAGCCATCGGGAGGCACGTGTAGCTTCAGGAGCTGGAGGATGCAGCTGTCAAATTGCCTCTTAACCCGAAGGAAACACATCAGTAGAGTAATTAATCTTGTACAACCCTCTCTATCAACCTGGCCACTTTTTTTTTTTTTTTTTACATCATTACAAGTGAATGCTTATGTGCATGGCTGATTTAATTAATAATTCTAATAAAAAAGACAGTATCCTAGCGATATACATAAGTACATGAATAAATGAATTGAAGAACCAGCGCCGTCCTGGAACCTCCACTGAGATGAAGCCACACTGTTCCTGGGGCTACAGGGATTGAGTTTCTACTGGTTTACCCTTCAGTGTTTGCATCATCCGTACCGGAGAGGAAAGAAAAGGAAAAGTGACACTTAATGAGGCACCGTATTTGCTATTTTACGTGTCCTGTATCATTTGATCTTCACAACGACCAGATAAAAATCAGGTGAGACAAGGAAGCTTAAAGACGGGGATTGCAGGAACCGACCAACATCCTGCACGGGCGACGACGATCCGCTTGCTTCCAGAGCTTTCGGTGGTTGGCCTGTGTGGTGGAAAGAGCACTGCACCAGGAGCAGGAGAAACGGAGCCGGCTGCAGCTTTCCATCCGCTGTGACAATACGCAACTTGGAGTTCCCGCACCCCCAGATGGAAAGAACTCCTAGATGGAAAGCTTTCAAACCTGGTTTTGTGCAGGCCCATGGCTGTGGGCCGGGCCCCGGGGTCACTGTGCAGCGTGGGAGGGAGGGAACAGACAGGCTTTTCCACGCTTCCCTCCCCATCAGGCAAATGAACTCCAACTTCATCGTTGTTACAGAGTAAGGGCATGAGCACCAGGTCTTATTTGGGGGAAAGAAAGGAATCCACTGCTTCAAAAAGCTGGAAAAAAACCAGGTACTACCCAAGACTGCTCTTGCTCTAAGGGTCTGTCCTTTGACGTGGCTTCACTAGCGCATCTTTAGCACTTGGGTTGGGTTGGCTCTTACTCGTGCTGATCCGGTGACCGGGAGGGGAGCATCATAGGTTCCAGCAGTTGTTCTGAGTGCTTCGACCTGTTGGGTATCACCTCTCACGGATGGCACTGGATGACTGTTTTGTGTCTAGCTTCTCGAGAACACACAAGGCTTCTAGGCATAAGGTCAGGGAGGAAAAAAAAAATCTTCTCGCTCCACTCCTACTGCATTTCAGCACATTTGTATACATCCATTATTTGTATGACGATTACGTCTGTGAGGATTCCAGTCCAGCAGAGTTGCCATTCAGTAGGTTGGTGCAGCTCTATCAAAATCTACCTGCAACTGCAAACCTGATTTTTTGTCAAATATTTATTACTAGAACATCCAGGAAAGGCTTTCCATTAACATCTTAAAGCTGTGAGGATAAAGCTAGTTGGCTCACATAGCACACTGTCTTCAATAATCACCACGTCTAAATTTATTACTGCCTCTTTCAACCAAAATGAAATTCCTATCTCTTTTAAGCTCCAGGAGGGGAGATCAATTTCAATCTAAAATATGAATCATTCAAATTTGTGGTATCACCTTTCACACGGAATCAGGGTTTATTATAATACACAAAAGTAACAGAGAGCCCATACAGTTGCTTACTGGCATGTGGGGACATTTGAAGCAAGCAGAGAGCTGAAATATTACTTGCAAGGGCACAGCTGGCTCCATATTCAACAAATCAGTCAAAAAATAACGTTTGCCTGCCTCAGTCAGATCTAAACAAGGAAAAACTGTGATGCCAGCCACATTCTTACTTTCTCCAACAGCCTCTTCCATTTTCCTTTTGGGTATCAGCTACTGACTTTTTATTTATTTATTTTTTTAATCTCAATGAGAAGGTGTCCATCAAATTAAATAGACTGGGAAGAAAGAGCCTCTAACATGAAAGGAGATTTTCCAGAAAGTTAAATAGCCCTGATTGTATAAAACATTTGAAATTGGAACTTCATTATTGTCTCCACAGGGTTGCTAAGGCAGGGAAAAGACAAAGTTATGGTGAAGCTTTCGAAGACTTTGTGTAATATTTCTGAGGCAAATGCTTTGTTGTTTGAATAAATGCATGTGCTTGCGCACACACACACAGAAGGAGAGAAGTCCTTATGGCATCATGAGGACCTATATTCTAACAATAGGTTTGACACCCCATTTTTGGACACACACGACACAGGGATTTGGCGCCCACAGACTGTAGCAATATCATCGTTATCTACGCAGGCCTCTATGCCAGGACTCTGTTACTATTAAAGCTTGACTCGTCCCCAATATTTTCATAGATTGGGTCTCAGGAGAAGCGTGTATTAAATCAAAGCTATGTGAATTTTAAGCACTTTGTTTATATGGCTAAGATTTTCTTCTTAACTAATCTTCTTTCTTTCCCTTTAGAGTGTGATTCTTTGGGTCCTATCATGAATATCCGGTTTCTTTTTTTTAAAGAAGGTGGGAAACAAAGCACATACAACATATTTTGCCTATAGAAATGAATTCAATCAGTTACTGAATTGCTGATCAAATAATGGTGTAAATTTGATGAACTGGACCCATAGATGGCAGGATGGGATCATTCCGTTCACATCATTTTAGGGAAAGACTTAAAGGAATCCTCTCTTTCAGTTGCTCATGTTCAGGAAATAAAAACCACAACTGAAAAATAGTATAAAATCCCAAATAGTTCTGAATCCCTCATTTTTTACTTAATAAGGAATTTTGCTATGAATAGTTGGCATGCTGTCATCTATTATTAATTTTGTTCAAGCACTTGTTCCCTGAGGCTGGTCTATACTGATCCACAGAATATATTTTTTTTCTTTCTCTCTCTCTTTCTCTTTCACACACACACACACACACACACACACACACACACACACATACACTAAGAGATGTTTTCTTTTCTTTTTTTTTTTTTAAGAGATGTTTTCAAGGCAGGTTATATTTCAGAAATTTCTGGACAGATGGTCTAGAAGGTGAGGGATTCACTGTATTCTAGGTTTCCTACAGTTTTCCTACAAAATTCTGCTTTGCCCTCACTTGAGAAACTATATATTCTTTACCTAAAGTCATTCTACTGATGAGATGACTAACATTTCTGCTCAGAATGAGATGTCCTCTGACTATTACAGTCTAAAAGTCCACAGGCCACGGAAGGCAAAGGGGTTTAAGGTGACTTCATTTTTAATCAGTCCTTTGTTGTTTCTCTAGGACTGAAGAAAGATGTGAGGAAAGAGGCAAACAAACAGAATGAGAGAGGCTTGCAGAAGAGCAAGAAGCACAGGAGGGACGATCACCAATGACTGGGGTGCCGCGTCTCTGCCGCTCAGGGAGCGCTTGGTGTACGCACGGCCACTGGGCCTATTACTGAGCAAGGCCCAGTGCAGACCAGGCCCTGAGGCATCAAGGCAGATCTTCAGCCCACGTTCTTCCTTTCACACCCTCACCTGTGGAAACAGGAGTGTACTGCCCATGTCTCTACTTCCTCACCTACTTCCTTCACCTTTCTATCCACAGCATCGTGACTTCTACCCCCAATTTGCTACAGAAGCTGCTTTGGCAAAGATCACCAATAATTGCCAATTGTCAGGGACAGTGATGGAGTTTAAGACGTCTCCGATCTGCTGTACCGTTGGACACTGCTGACCTTCCCTTTTCTTGAACAGGTCTCCTCCTCGGCTTCCATGGCACTGATCTGCGTCGGGCATCTCTGCCCACACAGAATCCACGAGCTTCTGCAGGATGTTTCACCTTCTGCTCATTCCTCAATGCTGAATTTTACTTGGATTTTGGTCCTTGCTCATCTCTTTGCCATACCTAACTGAAATTACCACCTTCATTCTAGTAACTTCTAATTCATATCTCCATTCTGGAGATTGCCTCCAACTGAGTATGTCTAAAATTAAAGTCATTTTTCTTCTTTCTACCTCTACCTTCTCCCCAGATCTGAAAATGCTAATCCTCCTCTCATGTTCTATCCTGGTTAATCTCACCCAACTAAATGGTGGGATTTGTCTAGATTCTCTCCACATTTAGTCATGAACTCTTCTCTCTACTCTTTCACCTCTGCTCCCCTTTTTGTGTAATTCTCTTCTTATAAGTCTAATATCTGGGTTTAGCCTCCACATTACCTAAGAATGTCTTTCAGAAAGTAAATTGATCAGATCCTTCCTTTATCAAAAATCCTTCAACAGCTCTCCAAAACCAGAAAGATAAAGTCCAAGCTCATGTGCAGCCTCCCCTGTCCTAATTCTACCAACTTGTCCAGTCATCTCTCAATACTCTCTTCTCCCATCTTTTACCCCAATCCTATAAAGGTACTACTATGTCTTCAAATGTATCTGATTGTTTCAGCCTGCCATGTCTTTAGAGTAGCTACTTCATTCCAGAGTATTATCACCCCCACCCCCACCCATTTCACACCCAGGCTCAATCCTATCACGTCCTTTGTTCAAGGGTCATCTCTATAGCTCACCATCAGTCGCTGAGACTGAGTTGATGATTCTCTCCTTTGTGTCACTGTGCACTGTGCTCATGATTGTTCTTGAATGAACCCTGCAAACTTCGACCTTTGAAAATGACCCAATGGTGGTATTTTGAGTTGTATCTCGGTTATAATTCTCATACTGACATTGCCTATTCTAGTTGACAGTCCTTTCATGGCCCTCAAGACCAGATTAAGAGCCTCTTCTCTGCTCTAGTATGCCACCATTACTGTACTGCATTACAGTTGTCTGTTTCTAATTCCTTTCCTCTCATTCATCAGAGAACTCTCTGAGGATTGGTTTTCTAGATCTATTAATTCTTTTCTTTTCAACATTGAGCATAGTGCTTTGTACATTGTAGGCAGTCAATATACATATCCAAATACCTCTATCATCTATCTATCTATCTATCTATCTATCTATCTATCATCTATCATCTATCTATCTAATGAATGAAGGCTGCTATTCAATAAATTATTTGAGCCTGAAAGTTTTAGTTTGACTTTACTCTTTGAATCTTCTAGTTGTCTGAACTTCGATGCAGCAAACATCATATTTAATCTGGAATTAGCGCCACAAAGTCTGGTTCCTTCACTGACCAAGAATGAGGTTAAGTTATGAGCAAGAGTTGGGGCATTATTTCAGATTTGCATGACTTCTCCCTGGCTTGCCAGTGACACTTTACCCTCTAAATCCTTAGTAAAGTGTTGGGTTCTGGGTTAACAAATAAGGTCAGCCATCTATATATTGCTTTTTGAAATGAGTGCTATTAGGGGATATGATATAATAACAATGGCTAACATTTGTTGTTTACTTTGTTCCAGGCTGAGTGATAAATGCTTTACATGCATTATCCCGTTTCATTTTTATCCTATCATATCCTCATTTTATCAATGAGTTAACTGAGCCTTTGGCATTTGCTTACTCAAAGTCACACATAACTGATATGTAGTAAAACTGGAATTCAAACCAAGGCCTCCTTGACTCATTTTATGTGAAACGCACGCACACCCCCCGCCCCCAAAGAATGCTGCATTTTTTTTGGATGGTCTTAGTTATAGAAAAGCTCTAAATTATAGCTTCTTGTTTTCTGTCTTCTTGGTGATCTAGGTTGTCACAAACCAGGAGTAGACTGTATCAGTCTAAGTTTCATCCTAAATGGTTATGGATGGGGAACTGATTCCTAGTGGCTAAAGCTGTTAGAAAGCAGTCAATTTGGGTGTTTGCTATGTATAGACACTATACTAGGCAACTCACATTTCTGATAACCCTATCTCTGAGTGTATGAACTATTTAGTGATACAAACCATAAAAACATGAAGATATTCTTATTCATGGCATGTTCCAAATATTAACACGTACACAAGTGGCAGACTTCCCACAGTCTATTTCTTTTCTCCTGGATAAGAATATGGGCAAGCTAGCTTTACACACTCCCTTAACTATAGGACGGGCTGATCTTCAGCAATAGATTTTTAACAGTTGGTCATAGGCCAATACTAGACCAGCTTAGGATTGGCTTCTAGTCTTGGATCAATTTAGAGGTTGAAGACCCTCCCATTCATAGACCATGTGAAGCTCTGATAAAAGTTCTTCTCACAGTGACACAGTGCACTTTCCAGCTAGCATCACATAAACTTTAAGAAAGCTACCTTTCCCCATAATATAGTCTATAGATTCACAATGCCTGTGTCGGGTAACTGTGCCATCCAAAGAGACTTAAAATTTGTCATAAATATGTATGTTTAAATGTCCCTGAGTCTCATTTTTGTATAAGCTTTTAGTCAAACATTCAGCCCATTCATCTTTCATATACTTAAATTAGATATCTGGCATATGTTGTTTACATCTAAACACTTATTTTAAAAAGTTTTATATGTTGAAGTATAGCACCCTGTATTATTAAAGAAAAGTTGATAAAAAAAACACAAGGAGGACAAATATGTTGTATGTGGAGGTTTAGCTTTGGCAGAGTATGTTGCAAGTGATGCGATTTATCTTTCACTCCACTGATGTTTTCATATTCAAAGCAAGAGACAGGGAAAGGTAAGAGGTAAAAACTTGGGCTCTGCAGCAATCTGTAGGGATGTAGGTTTTGCTTTGTCATTTATTAACCATTAGATTTTGGCCAAGCTTTCAATCTCCCCTCATCTTAGTTTCCTCATCTATAAGAAGGCGATGATAAAATTTACCTCTTTGGATCACATGAGGATTAAGTGAACAAATTCATATAAAGGGATTAGAATGGGATCTGGTCTATAGTAAGCTCACAAGGAGTGTTACTTATAATCCTTCTGGTATTGCCTTGCATATCTAGAGATTACAAATACACATTTTACATCTAAACCCCAGTTCATTCATTCACTTATTCATTAGCCATTCAATCACTCATTCACTGTTTAACAAATTCATTTATTCCCTAAAGACTTCCCAATTACCTATTAAATACCAGACGCTATGCTTGGTGATATGGGAGATAATGCAATGAATCAGGTATTGATTCTATATTCTTAACAAACATAATTTGGTGGAGAGAGATGAAAAATATATAAAAATAATTATTGTAAAAACAGGAATGCTCAGTGCAATAAGAGCTTCAGATGAGGTTATATAAGGGTTCTGAATATATAGACATTTTCCCAGACTTCTATGGTTATGCTCATAATTGTAGACAAGATTTGCATAGTATGTCTTTGTTGACAAATTAATCAAATTGCACTAATATCTACATACAGGAAGCCAGTGGCAAAGGAAGATGATTAGACTACATTCTAAAGACACCATGTTTAGGAGCCCTTTCAGCAGTGCATTATCTCCACATGACTGTGGTAAGGTTGCCAGAGTACCACAAATGCCTAAGTAAGTGTCATTTGTTCCTAATTTGTCACTTTTATTAATGTTTCAGTTTCAAATATCAGGATATGATTTAGAAATTCAAATAGCAAAAAGCTAATGTGTTATTAAGCCTTAAATTTTTCTTTACTTTGCCTTTTTAATTCATTTATTCTTTCAGGTTCTTGAATATTTAAATCATTTAAAATATTAATAGTACACCAAAGAAGTATCAATATTTACATTAAATTGAAATTCACACTGCTGTAATATTTTTAATGGCTTATATTATTCATAATTACACTAAATAAATCCTCCTCATGGAAGAAACTTAAGCAAGTTTATTACGCCATGGTTATAGCATGGCAAGTAGTATTTTTCAGAGTGGGGGCATTAAGAAATATTAAATAGTGTTAAGCTGGAATAATATGTGATGTGTTTTTTTTAAAGTGTGCATAGGGCAAATCATTTTCAAATGATTATTTTCTACAAACAACCAATATGCTTTATCTAGAATCAGAAGTTCTTAAATTGTGGTAGTTCAAAGTTCATAAATCATGAAATTTCTTATAGTATATTTTTAAGTAGTAGGAGTATTATATATCCCATCTTCACATCGGCAAAGTAGACATGATCATGTCTGTGATGAATTACACAATATTCACAATTTTCAGAGACGGCTTATTATCACAGGATGATAACACAAATACATGTATGTCAGCTTACTATAAAAATATTAACTGTAAAAGATAAGGACGATTCAGATAACTTTGTGGAACTGAAAAGACAGTCTATGCTGTGTAATCTTTGAACACTTTGAGAAACACTCCACTTCAAAATTAGGAATATTTTGTGGTTATGAAAATGTGTGGTTTATTCAGCTTCCAACAAGCACTGAAAGCAATCGTGGGAGAAAACATCAGCTCAGGTTTCTCTTCAACTAATCCTCAAGTTTGTTCCATTTCTAGTCCTTAGGAACCAAGATATATTAGAAATATAGTACTTACTTTAGCAAAACCTTAAATTGTATTTCAAATACAGTTTTAGGTAAAAACATTATCATATAGGATAAAATATTCTGTCCATGATCATTTACTTACTCTTTCATATTATATATGGCATGTGAAATTCTCACTATTTCCAGATGAATGTCTAAAGAAAACCAACCAAGAGCAAATTCAACTGAAATTAACCTATGCTTAAGGATAATGTCATGCATTTTTAAAAACAAAGCAAAAACAAACAAAAGCCCACCAAACCATCTTCAGTCAGAAGACATTTTTCAGAGGGTCCTATTGTTTAGGGATTTTTTTTTCCCTTTTCTCAGCTCTAAGACATTTTTCTCAACACATGTAGACTTCAGAAGGGATTAAAAATTCTCAAACACTCATACCACTTAGGGGCCAGGTTTCCTCTGTGTATGGGATGTGTCCCATCGGGCTGAGTTCTAAAAGGAACATAGGCCATTCTCACGTTTTATCTCTGCTGATGGACAGGAGCCGAGGGGCCCCTGGGAGCATTCTGGCAACACTGTGTTACTTACGGTTGAGAGGCAGGCTCGCATTGGTTGTGCCTAGCTTGTTGGCAGCCACACAAGTATAGTTGCCGAAGTGCTCCTGTGTCACATTGGTAACCGTGAGAATGGATCTTGTGCTAAAGTTTTGAATAATAATTCCTTGTTGGCCATTGAAGAGCCTAGAAGACAAAATAGGTAAATATGCATCGTGAATACCATTTTTAGTTTTATCTTAGTTGACGTTGCCATGGCAACCCAAAGACAGTTTTGGCCACACAAGTGTTAGCACATAATGTAATAATGGTGCAATTATATTTTCCTTACGTTAGTAGGTACCGGGGAGGAGAGGCTGTTTGACAGCTGTAGATTGTTACTACGGGATTATTTGTACTCTACGACAAACTGAATTTAGATTTCTGCATGTCCTAGTCATACATTGATTTGTATTTTAGAAAACTAAACACACCACAGCCATGGCGCCTCATCTGTTAAAGTTGAGAAAGAGCAAAGCAAATTAAATATAATGATTTTATTAAAAAACACAAGCTGATGGTTTCTAAAAAGCTGCCTAGAATACGTCTAGGCCATTTCAGTTGCTGTTATTGGAACACTCCGGTGAAAGTTAACCCCACAACTGTGACAGGATAGTTCTGAATCTAGGGCTGACACTGCTTTGCTGCTGCTAGGTACAACCCGGACAGGTGACTTGCTGGTAACCCTAGGAAGAAAAGCAGCTGTCTAGCATTGAGAGCATTTCAAGTTGAGTCTCACCTTGACCACATCTTAGGAATGTGACTGGGAGAGTCCTCTAACCTTTCTGGGCCTCCATATAAAATTCGATTTTTCCCAATTCCATTCTGACTACCCAACAATCTGTCTCCAGGCTTACCAGCAGAGGCCTCATTCTCAGATAGGCTGGCTGGCAGAGGGTCACCATCCTCAGGGCTTGCCATGCCCACCTCTGCTTTCTTTTTCCTGATCTGCATCCAGTGGTCATCAGCCCCTTGTATCTCTGCCAGCTGGAACCTTCCCTCCTCGCTCAGGTCTGATCTGTGTCCTATCTCTCCTACTCTAATGCTCCTTAAATGACTCTTCCTTCTCTCTCGCTCTCTCTCTGCATGTTTTTCTCAAAATTGTTGTGAGATTTATGAAACCAAACTGCTCTGTAGTAGTTTCTGTGCACACAGGTCTCTTTAACCCAAGGAAGTTCAATTGCTTTAAATTCCTCAAAAGGCAAGGTCATATGGACATACTTTATTTTATATTTGAGTCCTGCATAGTACTTAATGGTCCACAATAAATAGTTCATAGATCAACAGAGTTAGGATCACATCCCCACATCACAGAGAATGGTAAGCCTCCTCAAAAAATTCTCTTTCTAAAGATGAATTCTGAAATAATGAGGATGCCAACCAGATGATAATGTCTCCCTAAAAAACCCCAAAGTCTACTATGAAAAGACGTGCTGATCACAATATGGGCTATGAAAGCTCACAGCCCAAATGGCATGGTGTTTTTTTCCTTCTTAATATGTTCAAGTTTTAGTACTAAATATTTCTTTAATCACAAAGATGCTAATAAATGGCATTCCCCTGAGAGTTTAGGTTGAACTCCTTTGCATTACATTATGTGACTTGCATCTGAATTCAGATAAAATATACTGTAGTTACATGCAGATTAAAATAAGCAGCCATGCTTGATTACCTTGGGAATTAGTTATATTTCAGGTAATAGCTGAATTTGACTTATCCAAAACTCAAACTTTAATCAGATTAATAAAACTTTGAGTTAAATAAACATTGAAAAACTTTAACTTGAGCAATAAACCTAATGATCTGCAACTCTGACACAAGAAAATAGGTCATAAAATATCAAGGATATAGTAATTTTTACTCCCCTGTCTCATATTGCAAATCTATCAACATTATTGCCAAAATACTATCATGATTATTGCATATTTTTCTGCATCACATTAGTAATTTTATTCTTGACAAATTAGTGAATACTATGTATAAACACCCCACAGCCTCATTGTGCAGGAAGCTTCAGCATTATGGCTTAAGTCTATCTATCCACAGCTACACTATGGACACGTTCTGCAGCTCCCTGGACTACTAAATCTCCATTGTGCCCCACCTACCAAAACTCAGATTCATTTTGCTGCTGAAGAGTTAAGAAGAAATCAGTCAGGGTCTTCATTTGGCTTGACTCTGGGGAGAAACTCTCAAGGGAGTATAGTCAGTAACTTGATGGTACTATTTGCTTCTGTTCCTCTGGGCTGTCTTTCTGAGTTGGCTTTCAGTTCTCTGCCCTTCAATGTGTCTGAAGGCAAAGTCCCAGATGTTGCTAAATCACGCAGCCTATCCATGCTCTGGATGTGTAGGCCCACTCTTGGGTGGCACATCAATGGCACAGCAGCAGCAGCAACTCCTGCTGCTCCACTCAGTCTGGCAAGTAATTATGGCCAATAAAAAAGAGAAGTACCTTCCCCTGGGGGGACTGTCTTTCCTCTAGAGGAAGTTACCTTTCTGAGATTACTGGAGTAGTCCAAAACTTACTTTCTTGTAGAATTGGGAGTTTTATAAATGCTGACTCCTCAAATACCCTGGAAGAACCCATCTTTACCCAGTAGCTGGCTGAGACAGCTTTTCCAAAACCGAGCTTGAGGGGAAATGCCTTCTGAGATGGTATATATATCTCTGGAGGTTTACTTCTATGATTTTCTTACGGAGTCCTGAGGGTACATGGGGTGAGGGGCTTTCTCAGCTATTCAAATCAATTCTGAAAATTGTCATTGCTACAAAGATGAATCCTATGCTTAGGTGATTAGGGACTTGGCTGGGCAGCACATGTCTTTGAAGATCTTTCAAGGCCCTTCAGAAGGTCAGAGCTGAAGAGAAGAATCAATCAGATATATAAACAGGCATTTACAATTGGGTTTATTTTAATCACAATGGGGACTCTGTTGAGATGAATACTTCGATCCTTAGTTACTGACTATCGAAATTTAAACCACACTTATAAGTCCCATCATGTATGTCTGTAATACAATTTCAATCTTTGACTAAAAAAAAAAAAATAATAATAAAAGTGTTCCTTAATTGATGATTTTTTTAATGAAACAGTTTTATTCCCAAATGGTTGGATATACCTATATTTTCTACAAAGAAAATCATTTTATTAATACATATAAATGAGAAATTTAATTGTTACTCTGTGTTAAAGAAATTCCTTGATAGCTTTCAAAAATGCACATATCAGCCTATTAACAGAATGATCCTGGCCCCACTGAATTTTTTATATCCATCTCAGACTTGTTTGAAACCAGACTTCCTTACATCAGTGATATGAAATCTTGAAGTGACAATTCAAGCAATAGTTCACAATATACCTTGCAATAAAACCAGAGAACTAAATCTGGAATATTGCCTTATTTGGAGTTCTCTACTTTCCCTAAATAAATCTTTCAAGTTCTAAGAGAATCATTCTTGTATTGACTTAGATTAGAGAATAAGAGATGTTTTCTTATAGTCCCTTCCCCCCAAAAGAGAGAAAACAGTTCTGTTGAGTTAGTGGTTAAACATGGTATTCCTTCCCTCAGAAGTAGATCAGCAGCATTTGGTGCTTGCCTAGAAATCCCCAAGCATTTTTAGTTTTTGTGTTTTTACCTTTCAGTGGACCCCTCGGCTATGAGATCCTTCTATTATTGTGGACCTTGCTGTCTTCTACCCTCTGCCACCTATGGTAGTTTGTTGCATACCACTAGGATCAGAATGTTTGTGTCCTCCCAAATTCATATGTTGAAAACCTGAGCTCCAAAGATTATAGTGTTAGTGGGTGGGGCCTTTGGAAGGTGCTTAAAAATCATGAAGGTGAAACCAAGATGAATGGGATTAGTGCCTCCAGAGAGCTCCCATAGCCCCTTTGGTCATCTGATGATACAATAAGAGGTTAGTAACACAGAAGAGGACGTGCTTGCACCTAGATCTTGGACTTCCAGCCTCCAGAACTATGAGATAACTTTGTTGTTTAAAAACCACCCAATCCATGGAATTTGTTATAGCAGCCCAGAAGGATGGAGACACATACTGAGGACCATTGCCCTCATTCTTCTTCCTTCTGCCTTTCACTAATGCTTCATAAATCTGTGAACCACAGGCTATGTGCCCTGCCAGCAGATGCTGCAGGCAACTCATAAACAGCACAGCCTGACCAAATGACTAGTTTGGAATTAGAACAGTCCCTTATATTTTCAAGTGTCAGTCTGAAAGAAGTGGCACATAGAAAGCATGCTAATAACTGAGGATACTCATATATCTGGTTCATGAAATGTTCACGAACTTTACAATCAGAGCCTCTCTCAGGCAGTAAGTAGGATGGACAGGTGAGTCCACTGCAATGTCCAACAGCAAAATTGACAACAAAGCCATTGGCACTGATTGTTAAGATTGCAAAAATAAATGAACAGCTATACCAGGCCTCATTCATTTTATATATAAATCGAGCCTCATGACACAGTTTGGGACTCTTGTTTACTATCTGCCCTTCCAGGTCAGGAGTAACAATAAATATTCTGGAGAAACAAGCTTTCAAGTGCGCATAGTCCCTGAAATACTTCATTGCTCATAGAGGAAACATACATAAGTCTGTCAGATAACAACATTTAAAATATCAAAGTAACCTGAAATAGGAGTGGGAGAGGTGTTTGCAAATGGTAATAGATCTCTTATCGAGCTAGAATTACACAGAAATACGGTAATTATATATCATGTCATATAACTGGATAAGATTATCATTGTCTTATTAATTGATCTTTGGGTGGTTAGCATAGCAGAGATGGAAGACAGTAGGGGGCAGAAGGAGTTCTTGAATCATAAGAATTCTATGTATGAAGAGAAGGAATGTAACTTCCAACAGTGGATTGCAGGCTTCTGAGTTCCAGGAGGTGGTTAGAGCTAAGAATATGACTTAAAAAAAGAGCTTCAGAAAAAAAAAAAAAAATCATGGTTGATGGTAAAAAAGTCACAGGTGATATGGTTTTAATGAAAATGAAGTTTTACTTGGTCATCAAATGATGATTAAATATCTCCCAGCCTGAAAGTACTGGATGTAAGAACCAGAGGGGGAAAAAGATAAATAGGACAGAGTTCTGTCTGAGGACTTGGCTACACTTAAAAATGTGATGATGACACTGAGATGGCAAGTAGGTCTTTGCACAACACATCTCAATGCCTCTCCCGGTGATAGATTTCTAGCTAACATATATTTTGGCTCTGAATCATGGCTGTATTTCTAGCCTTTTCAATGTAAGCAGCAATACTTTATGTATATGGAAAATGTTAGCTGTACTCAACATATTTATGACTGAAGTAACCTAACTTTAAAGAGTTTCAACATTGTGCAAAAAGTTTGGTGTGACGAGTGTGGGAAACTGACATTCAGAAAACAGTCAAGCATTTCCAAATGCATATTAACTCATCTTCACAGCAAGCCCAAGAGGTAAGCATTACTAGTCCCATTTTACAGATAAGGGGAAAAAAGTTTAGGGAGATTAAGTTATCTTCTATCATCTGGTAAGTGGTAGAACCAACATTCAAACTCCAGAGCTTCTGACTCTTGGTCTTGTCCCAAAGTAGCAACTGGTATTCAAATCACTAAGTAGAAACTAGGATATTGTATTTGAGTTTGGAAAGACATGTCAGAAATCATGAGTGGTTCAAGGAAATTAAGTCAAGCCAGGGAATAGAACCGGGGGAGCGAAATAACCAAGTAATATGTGCCAGGAAAGGCAGGCCCAACCTGTGGGGTGAATCTAATGGGATAGAAAGTTAAAAAAACAAAAATGTAGGGTCCAGTTCAGCTAGCTATCTGCAGATTCCCTGGGCCAGAGGCCTCTTAACTATCTATGTGGGGCTTAGCTATGCCCATTAGTCTCTTACAGCAACTGTCTTTTGCTCCCAGTGGAGTCACTTTTTCAGGCTACTCAGGCTCAAGATGAGAAGCATGAAATGGTCTCTTGCCCTCTTTCCACCTCAAACTACCTGCCAGACAACACATACTCTCAGCATTGACTATTGTTTTTTTTTTTTTTCTTCCCCTGCGTTCATTAAATATTTCGGTTGTAGTAAATCTCTTTCCATAACGTATATGTGGAATATAGTCAAGGATGGCAGAAAAAAAAAAAAAGAAACACATAACCTAGATGAGTGGCAAGAACGCAATAATTTTAAGTAAGTTCAAAACTGCCTCTAAAGTTTGAGTCCTGGTGATGCTATGGAGTTACTGTGTCCGTTCTGAGTTTCTCAAACCATCATCACGTCAAAAATTTCTCTTTACCACACCATTTCAGGTACAAGTCTTCAAACATTTGCATGATTTTTGATTTCCATCCATATTCCCCATTAGAGTGCAACTCCATTAGGCAAGCTTCCTAGCTTTTGCTATTCATTGTGTTTTAAGCACGGAGCATAATATTGGTACTTAATAGGTATGTGGTTAAGTAGTTATTGTATGTTTGACTGAATAAATTATGCTTTTACATTTTTGTACTGCTTAGTTTTTTCATCTGGGAAATGGAAAAAAATGAAGCCAATCTCAAAGTGTTGGTGTAAGAATGGTTTTTAAATGCACAAAATGCAATATCTATACATACACACACATACACACACACATATATCAAATGCAGTAGGCACTAGAAATGTGATGGGTGTTATTATTGTTCAATGATGGGGTCTGTTTCTTAGACAGAACAGATACATTTCCTCTCAGATGGCAGCAAAATATTAAATATTGAAAATACAGGAAATTATTTTTAAAGGAAAGATCTATGAGAGTGACTGGAAAGATCAGAGCATCATGATTTCAAGACGTGCCAAACTCAGTCTCAATTACTTGTGCATTATCAACCTCATCTAGGTTTTTCACAGATGTTCCGGTAGATAAAAAAATAAATAAATAAGAGTAAAAAGGAGGAGGAGTAAGAACTGCTAGATAGCAGAAAGAAATGAAAATTGATGTGAACGTGCTGCTATAGCAACCTCCTGGTTTACTGTGTTGCTTGCTACTTAAGGCTTGAATACAATATGATATCACTTATTCCTAGGAACAGACTGAAGAATATCATGCATCAATGTCTCAGCCCCAAGGGGTATCTATCTTTAGTTGCACATTTGAATAAATTAATGTATTATAATATATTAGGACATTTTAATGATTTTAGACTTTATTAGGCTATTTAAAATGTATGTCTTGTTTACTTTATCAATTTTAATGAAATTAATAATTTTAGATTAGAGACCTTTGGGCTGCCTTACTCGTGACAGTTTGATTCACGCAGGGAAGAGACTGCCTTTAACTTTATATCAAATAAACAAAGGCTATAGTGCAAGTGTCAATCCTCCTCTGGCTGCAGTTGAGTCTTGTATCCCTGACAACCTGGCCTGTGACTAGATACTTCCCCTCCGCTTGCACTGCTTTTCTAATATCAATGTGCTCATGATTTTAATGTCAAATTTCATCCCACAATATACCAACACAACCGTTTTGCAGGGATCACATCCACAAAAAAAGAGATCCTGGGGCCTCAGAACTGAGCAACGGGGAGCAGCTTCTTTTCTGCAGTCACAGAGTGGGTTGACAGTACCCTGCAATCTAAGGTAACAGACGAATATGGGACCAATATTGTCTTCTCGGTGTGAAAATGAATTAAAATAAGAATGGCTATCCTTCATCGTGATTAAGAGGCCACACCTCATTTTTGCAACAGAGTGTATTTCAAACACCATGTTAGTTGCTGGGAACACGGTGACAAAGAGGGAGGGATGCTCGCTCGTAGTAGATTATGGCTCAGGAGGAGAGAGACGGGTAACAAAGTTGAGTATAGTTTAAGGGGTGCTTTGATAGAGGCAAGCCTGTGGCAGTTCATCTGGAGAGACTCCTTTCTGTGTAGAAAGGGGTCAGGGTAGTTTTCTGAGAGAAGGTAATATCTGGATGGAGACTAAAGGAGCAGTGAAAGGCAGCCAGCCCAAAGAAGCCAGGATAGGTGTGAGTGTGTGAGTGTGAGTGTGTGTGTGTGTGTGTGTGTAGGTGTGGGGGGGGAGGGGCTTATGAGCTAAATGGTCAACATATGAAAAGGCCGTAAAGATAAAGATCATGTCACAGTTTGTGAACTAAAATATTTTAGGACACTTCTAACGCCATTGCGAGATGGTACATGGCAGGTGAGCCTGACAGGTCAATAGGGGCAAGGATATGAAGGCCTCCCATACCCAAACTGGGATGTTAGGACTTGATTCTAGGGACATTCAGGAATCCTTGAAGAGATTTAGGTATAAAGTGATAAGATCGGATGTTTATTTTGGAAATATTACTGTGAATTTTAAAGAACACAACCCAAATCTAGCTATTGGTGGACTGTGTGTGTAGTATTAACATCTCGATTTCAGGATGTTCTAAACCAGACTCAGTGCAACCTTTCCCAAATCTCTTTTCCTATGTTCCCAGACTCAGCGACTTCACCATTCACCTTATCACTGAGCTGGAAAACTTAAAATCATCTTCCCATGGTCCTTTCCTTGTGTATCTAACCAATCACTGAAGTATACAAATATTAACTTTTTCCTCTCTTGCTTTTTTTTTTTAAGGATTTATTTATTTATTTGAATGAGTGAGCGAGTGAGCGAGAGAACATACACAAGTAGGAGGGGTAGAGGGAGAGGAAGAGAAAATGTGAAGTAGACTCAGCACTGAGCACAGAGTCCTACTATGTGACGCTGGATCTCATGACCCTGAGAACAGGATTTTAGCTGAAACCAAGAGTTGGATGCTCAACCGAAAGCACCACCCAGGTACCCCTCCTCGCTTGCTTTTTAATTCACAACTAATACCCTAGTTAAACCATATTTTGTAAATTTCCCATCCCAACTGCTCTGAGAAACATTTTGTGAAGACAGGGAATGGATATGTTTACTACCCTTGAAAAGTCCTTCAGTGGCTTCCCAGACCCTGTTGAATCAAGTCTAAATGTATTATCATGACATGTAAAGGGCTCCAAGTCTTGTGTCTGTTGGCCCTTTGTATGAGGGAGAAAAACCATGAGAGACTCTTATCGATAGGAGATAAACTGAGAGTTGCTGGAGTGGAGGGGCGTGGGGGGTGGGGTAATGGGGCAACGGGCATTAAGGAAGGCACATGATGTGTTGAACACTGCGTGTTCTACCCAACTGAAAACTACTGAACACCACATCTGAAATTAATGATGTACTATATGTTGGCTAGTTGAATTTAAATCTTTAAAAAAATTAAAAAAAAGAACAAATAAAATGCTCTAAGTCTTGCCCTAAAATGCATTTCTAACCCTACCTCCTATTACACCTGATTTCACATCCTCTACCTCAAGGCATAAAAAAATACCTCTCTCCACAGAATGCCTACATCACAATGACCATGTTCTTTCCTTGCTTATGATTATTCTTGACTCCTTGCAATGTTTGGAAATAGTGCTCATTGGTATCAATCATAAAAGCTACCTTTTCCCTGAAGTATGTGTTAATGCTCTGATTTGAGGTGAAGGACCCCTGCTGTGCACTATTCTGGACTTGTCTTAGGGCTCCTTTAAGATCTTCTTCCTTGGTCCTTATTTCATTTTGGTGATTTCTATGACAAACTGTAAGCTCTAAGTCAGGGAATGCAAACTGAGGTAGCCCACTTTCAATTTTGCTTGGCTGGCCCAAAGTTTTATATACAATAATTTGCATGTCTGTCTTATGGACATGTGCTTTCCATTTCCCGGAGTTGAAATGTTCTCACTTATTTCATATATTTAGCCTTTATCTCTTCCCCAGCCAATGATCATAAAGTCATTACAGGGGTAACAAAACTGTACTGACAAGATTTAGGCTGTAAAAAAAAAAGAGTGACATAGCATCAGAATAAAATTATAGATACACAGTGAAATAATATTAGAAAAAGAAGTTTCTTCAATGCAGGAATTTACTTCATTTTCAGTCTTTTTACAATTATGTCACAGTTAAGTGCCCAATGCATATATTTTTTTAACAAATGCATAAAATCCCAGGTCATCAAAAAAGATTATTTTTAACATGGGATGGTAATGGGTTATTTCCTGTACCCTTCTAAATAAAAATATGTAACTGCTTAATCTTGTAAGAATGGCCTTGCAAAAGAGAAGAGAGGGAGAAAGAAGGGGATGGAAAAGAGAGAGAGAGAGAATTAATTTATTTCTAGTCTCTTCTGAATAATCAAAGTTGTATAAAATCTAGAAAAGGGATATCTTGACACAAGACTCAGGAAATTGGGGTTGGTTTTGTTTTTGTTTTTAAAAATTACTTTGAAAAAAAATAATAAAAAATAATAAAAATAAAAATTACTTTGTAGGGCAGCCCAGGTGGCTCAGCAGTTTAATGCCACCTTCAGCCTGGGGTGTGATCCTGGAGACCCGGGATCGAGTCCGTGTCGGGCTCCCTGCATGGAGCCTGCTTCTCCCTCTGCCTGTGTCTCTGCCTCTCTCTCTCTCTCTGTCTCTCTCTGTGCATCTCTCATGAATAAATAAATAAAATCTTTGAAAATCACTTTGTTGAGGTATGATTTATATATATATGTGTGTGTGTGTGTGTGTGTGTGTATGTATATGTGTGTGTATGTGTATACGTGGATGCACATATTTAATATATACAACTCAATGAGTTTGGGGTAAGTGTACACCTGTGAAACCATCACTGCCAAGTCCAAAAGCAGATCTATCACCCACTACGAAGGTTTCCTTAAACTTAGATTTTACTTCCCATTCAGCTTTCCCACTTACTTCTTTTAAACAAGTCATTTTACCTTTATGAGATAAAGATTTTTTTCCTTAGGTATAATCTAGTTAGAATTGTATGGGGTGCCTGAATGGCTCAGTCAGTTAAGCATCTGACTTGATTTTATCTCTGTCATAATCTCAGGGTCAAGAGATCAAGCCCCCTGTTGGGCTTTGCACTGAGCATGGAGTCTGCTTAAGATTCTGTTTCCTCTCCCTCTGCTCCTCTACCTGCCCTTGCTCATCAGCGCACTCTCTTTTCCCCACTCTGTCTCTAAAATAAAATTAAGTTTTAAAAAATGTAGTTAGAATTGTGTGAGGAATGGGTAGGAGAGTATATGGAGAGCTATATGTGTTATAAGATTGCAAAATCAGCGTGTACGGTACAATTTGCATGTCATTAAAATTGCCCTTGAAAATCCCTTAAAATTCCTTATTGTAAATAAACTAACATACTTTACAAGAGTCTCCAAAATGTAGGGTGAGTGCTCCAAGGTGGGTACCGAGTGATCTGTTGGAGTTGAAAAGAAAATGATAGAATGCCCATTTATATTATAATTGTATCTCATCTTTTAAATTTTATATGGTGTAGGTCATTTAATGTTGGCCAAATATTAGTTCAAAAGTGCATATGCACAATTTACAAATAAGTATGCATATACTGGTAATTTTTTCCTAAGTTTAAAGTTTTATTCATAGGGATATATATTTTGAAAATGTCGTGGACCACTGTTTACCACTGATCTACAAGATAGTAATGCCATCTTCACAAAAAAAAAAAAAATACAAAACTCAAGTTTTTTCAATGTCTATTTAAACATTAGTCCATTACAATATAGTTTATACTTTTAGTCTTAATTCTAAATAAATACACTCTTCTTCTCAAGCCATAGATTAACTTAATTTCATGTCATCAAAGACATTACTTGCTTCATAGTACTTTGCCTATTCTGAAAGTGCCCTGCACTGGATTTAAGGAATCTATTTCTTTTTTATATATCTTCTCTATTACCAAGATAAAAGTTTATATTTTTTGCTTTCCATATCATTGAATTCTGAACCCTGATTTTCTTAATACTAAAATGTATATGAAGTAAAATTAAGTCTGTGAGCATTGTCCCTCCTAGGAATGCTAAAAGGGCCTGTAGTGTAAAAAAAAAGTAACCATTTTATACCAAAGGATAATATTTTAATAATAAGTACATAACTTTAGTCATTCTCATGGTGCTTATCTAAACAGTTTAACAAACTAAATGTCAAATGGCTAATATTTCTTTTTTTTAAAGATTTTATTTATTTATTCATGAAAGACAGAGAGAGAGAGAGAGAGAGAGAGAGACTAAGAGAGAGATACAGGGAGAGGGAGAAGCAGGTTCCATGCAGGGAGCCTGACATGGGACTTGATCCCCAGACCCCAGGATCACGCCCTGGGCTGAAGGCAGACGCTAAACTGCTGAGTCACCCAGGGATCCCCAAATTGCTAATATTTCTAATGTAAATATATGTATTTTTTATTGTCATCCGTGTTATCCCTGAAGGAGACAGTATGGAAGCTATCTTTGAAGATAGCATCTGATGATTCTCAGCTCTCGATATTCGTGTCCCTATTTTGCCCCCTGCACATTCAATAGAGTCACCCTGTGTAACCAATAAGATGTTACAGAAATTCTAGAACATAACTTCTGGGACTAGGTCATAAACAGTTTCTAACTTGCTCTCTCTTGGATTACTAGTTCTGGGAAAAGTTAACAACCACGTCAAGATGACAAACAGCCTTAGGAAGAGGTCTAGTGGTGATTAACTGAGGCCTTCTGCCAATAACAAGAACTAACTTGCCAGGCATGTGAATGAGATGCCCTGGGAGCAGATCCCCCAGCCTTAGTCGAGCCTTCAGATGACCAGCACCAGTGACACTTGACTGGACCTGATGAGAGACACTGAGTCATCACTACCCAGCTAAGCTGCTCCCACCTTGACCCACGGAAACTGTGGTAGTAAATGCTTACTGGATTCAGCTGCTAAGTTTGGGGTTAATTTGTTACTTGGCCGTAGATAACTAAGGATGGCAGGGTATACAGGGGAAAGAATTTGGACTGAGAGGTTAATGATAAAATGTGTCTTGATGGCATCTTTGAAGCTGAGTGCTCTTGGACAGGTTAAGTCTCTTGTGCCTCAGTTCTGTCATCAGTAAATTAAGGGCAATAAATTGTGTCTCACAGAAGTCTGAAGAGTAAGTGAGATAAAAGAATTTAAAGAACCTGGAAAGTGCTTTGTCCTCAGCAAGCATTTATTTCTTTCTTTTTTAAAAAAATGTGCTCTATTTTGCAAGGTTTTAAGGTTTTGAGATTATTCTCAGCACACAGACATGGGTTTTATAGGTCGTGGAAGAACTAGAGGCAGAGATGAGACTATGGATGTTCAGGTACTGCCTTTTTTTAATTATTTGTTTATATTTATTTGAATAAAGCTTTGGCTTTGAAGATCTTAATTTAAAAGAGATGAGTTTTTATAAACATTCTCTTAAGTAGAAGTGAAGAGGGTAACTTATTCCTTAATATTTTTGTAAGCTCAAAGTATAAAATATCTGGAGGAAATACAACTTCTCCAGATCTTGTAAAAACTCTGCTACACTTTGACAGGGTCTCTGACAGCTTTGTGTTTCTGTTAGTGACCTGGAGGTCAAGAAAACAGCTTGGGAACGTGCTGTATCTGTTTCTTCCCTGTGTGTCTATCTTGATTCCATTATTTCTGTGTCTTTGACTAAGTAAATTCAGAAAGTGTGAGTGTTTGTATGTGCAGTCTTTTATTTTGCTAATTCATAAATGACCTGCAATGCCCTTACCCTTGCCATTTAACACTGACATTTCAAATTATTTTTGATAGTCTCTGAAGTGCCATGACCTACACTAGGTGCAGGGACTCTGCATGAAGATTTGCGAGACTTCTTGAGTTCAAATCCCAGCTCTGCCACTACTCTATGAACCTGTGCAAATTAAAAACACTCTGTGCTTTGGTTTCCCCCAAGCAAAAGGTAAGAATAATTATAATATCTATCTTAGAAGTTATAAGTGTGAAAATATAACAAAAAGGGTTAGTGTCTGTTAACAATTTAGAACACTGCCAGTCCAACAGCAGGTTTTTTACATCATTTTTCATTTTAATGAGATAAATATTTGAATGGCCTGGGCCCAGAAGGTAAACAACCACCACTCAGCAACCAGAACCCTTCCCTTTCCTACTCCTTGCACATTCTCAAATTTGCTTCACTGAGATTTTGAGAGGACTTTATATACTCTTGTGGTATTTGATAATTTGAGTATTTCCTCAAATAAAACCTTAACAAATGACAGATGTATACTTCACTCTGAAATGAAAGTGTGTTTGCCTTTGACCGGTGCATTTGATTTTCACAGCTCTCAGATTTTCTCTAGGTGTGTGAGTGTGTTGGGAAAGGGCATTGATTGGGGAGAATCAATCTACCTTTTTTAGCAGTGGTTCTGAACTCCTTTGAAAATGTAATAAAAGCTATAGTCCACCTCTCCAGTAGGAAAAAAAAAAAAGTCACTAAAGTTATGACTATGGACACCAATGGGTCCTTTGCTGTTTTTGCTATAGGCCAAGAAAGTCGACTAAGGATTATTGCAGCCTTTTATGACAATGGTTGCTGAATTTAGGAAAGAACAAGAGAGAGAGAAATAGAAAAAAAAAATTCAGGACATCATTTCACAAAACACTGGAAACCAAAAGGACTTTAACAAAGGAGCTCTCACTTGTACTACTGGGGATAATTCTGCTAGCTTGTAAGAAAGGTATGACATGGATTCAAAAGAGACTTTGAGAGATATGTAAAGTAGTTTGTCATTATTTAAACTGTGCTTTGTGGAGGAACCAGGAATTGGGGGGTGGGGGGAGGTTGCAAGGGAGGGCCCTGAGACCATGGAACTGAAACTCCATTCACCTCTCATCTACTGAGAGAGAAGTCATGCTTTCATTGATATTACTTACTGGGCTTCCACATAAGATTGTATTTGAAAAAAGGGTTTCATGACTTTCAGAGGATTGGGAACCACTCTTCTAGATGTTTGTCTATATAGATAATCCCAAACTTGAACTTCTGAATCTGGATTATCAGAATCTGAGAAAGGTTATATTGGCTGATATACAATATTGTATGATAGGACAAGGGTGACTGCAGACTAGTTTATCTAATTCCAAGTATGTAAAAAATGGGGCTTCTAATGAAGCCACAAAGAGGTAGATTTAGAATTAGTAAAAACATTAAATAGTCAAAAGAGTTAAAAATTGAGCACCTCAAATTGTAGAAGAGGTTGCATAAAAATAGTTGCAAATAATTGTAGACAAAAGCAGAGTCAGTTACTCAGATCCAATGAGGTAGTCATGGGATATCCTTGGTTGTTAAGGCTGACGTTGAGAGGGGGAAGCTCTTCTACAAATCTTCTTTGGATTACAGTTTAAGCAAAAAAGTACCTGCTAAGTCCTATCCACTGTCATCCACTATGGCAACATCTCAGCTCTTACCTCATTTCACTAGTTTTCAGTTCAGACATTTAGCTGACAATAGTCACGAGTCACGATGTAAATAAGTAAACCCCATGCATGTACACGTCGAACAGTATGGAATTGCCAATATTGAGCTTTTTTGACTAAAAATGGCAGTTGCATATGGTCCAACCTAACATTTTCTTGAACACACTCTTCCCTAGTTTTGAGGCAAAAAATATATGTTCCAGATAACATCCTCCCCTCTGCATCACATCTTCCTGCTAACCCGCAGGGGTCCCCCTCTTCTTTGATGGCTTGATAAGAGCAGCTGAAGAGGTGTGAAGGAGCCCACTGCTTGAAAGTAAAGAGAAAGTAGTCAAGTCCTGTCTTCTCTTGTTCAACAGCTCTTGTCAAGGCTTGTCCTGGGGCTCCTCAAGGGGACAATCATAGAGAGCTAAAGTTACAGTGGCCCTAAAATCCCCTTGGTTAGTCCTTTAACCATGTATTTTATCTTCTCGACAGGCCCTTTAGTGATAAAATATCTAAAACACAGCGTTCTATACAATGCAATGTTAAAACGCCTCGCGGGAGAGTAAGGCAGGTGAAAGGGTTGAGACTTCTCAAGGAAGCGAGGCAAAGGCAGCAGCTCTGATTGCTTCTGGAGTGCTCTCAGGAAAGCTGTGCCCAAGTCCTTTAAAAGCTGGTTTACTTCCCAAGTAAACATGGTTGCCAGCAAGAGCAACCGTGTGCTGGGTCCGAAAGGAGGAGAAGAAGCAAAATGCATCAGTGGCCTCCCTGAGATCATAGAAAACCAAAGTGGACATTTCTTCTAGATGCTATTAGCTACTCCTCCCTCTCAGGTGAGCCCCTTTGGTTTGCCTGCCTTCGAGGAGGCTGCTGAGAATCATTCAAGCCAGTTAAAAAAAAAATGGTTTCAAGTAAGTATCTGAAACACAAACACATTAGCTCAAAGTGCTGGAAACACAGTAATAATCACAAAGTCCTTACTTCTTCTCTCCTTTGTACCATTCAAAGGCCGGAGGCGGCACACCTGCACCTTCGCATCTTATCAATCCACTGCGTCCCGGGGCCACGGTGCCAGATTTAATTTCCTGAATCGTAGGAGCGACTGAAAAAGAAACAAACAAAGCAAGAAACCAGTGGGTAAGTGAAACTAATCTGCAGCAAAAATATAACACACATATATTTTTATTCCTTCTATATTCAAAGCAATCTTGTGCCTGATAGGCCAATGCATCACATTTTCAGTGTTTTATGCTTCTAATACAAGACTAGTCATTTTCAGCTTCATTTTTCAAGTTGGACAATAGATGAATGTTCCCAAGGAGTGCACAGTAAATGCAATACATTTTGGCCTTGCTTCCTGTTGGAAAAATGGCATTGTTGAGGGGAACACTTCATCTGTACTCCAGTCAGACTACAGTCCCATAATAGCTCTCATTTATTGAGTGATCACTGGGAGCCAGTCACTGGGCTAGGTGCATTATGTTCAGGATTTCCTCAGGGCAATATTGTAAGCTAGATGGGATTATCCCAACATCATAAATGTGAAAACTGGAAGCTCAGAGAGGTTAAATAATTTATCTAACGTCACACAGCTACTTAGCTGAAGAATTTGGGCTTAGTAGGGGCATACTGACTTAGGCACATTGACTCAAAGCCTCAGCTCTTCCATTATTCTGTGTTTTCTTCTGCCTACTTCCTGCACTTTAGCACATTAGTGTTTTTTTGGGGGGTTGTTTCTTCTACCCGGAATGCTATTCTTTTCCATTTCTACAGATTTAGGCTCAATTAGGCGTCTCCATTCTCTTTCCTGTTGCTCCGGTTGAAAATAGCTTTCCAGTCTCGAAATAGTTTATCTAAATCTCTCATCCCATTGCTTTCCATCTTGTATGGTAATTATTTATGGGAATGCCAGGCTTGTTTGTTAGCTGCCTGAAGGCAGGGTGAGTATCTGGTTCATGTTCAGAAATCAAAACCCACAAAATGATGCTTAAAAAGCTTCTTTCTAATATAGCCACTCCTTTACTTATCAAATAGTTGTTGAGCCATCAACACACACCAGGCATTTCTCAAGGCACAAAGCAGTGCAATTCCCGGATGTGATGAAGTCTATGTTCTAGATGGAGGGAGGGAAGGGGAGACAGATTATAAGCAGTAAATAAAATAAGTAATTCAAATAAAACATTAGACAGTGATAATAGAGATGATAAATAAAAATTAGGGCAGGATAAGAGGAGTCTGAGCAAGGAATAGATTATAGTTCTATGTAAGGTAATCTGAGGAAGATTTATTGAGAAAGTGAGATTTACGTAAAGACTAGATGTAGATGAGTGAGTTTGCTCTGTGGATATCCAGAGAAAGAGCCTTTCAGGAAGAGAGAAGAGCTTGCAGTGAGGCCCTGAGGCTGAGGCAAGCCTGACTTGCTTGAAAAATAACAAAGATAACCATGTGGCTGAAGGAAAGGAAAAAGAAGGAGGATTATCGGGAGATGGAGTGTGATGATTAAATTTGCGTCAACTTGACTGTGTCACAGCGTCAGGGTATTTGCTCTTTCTGGGTGTGTCTGGTTCTGTAGGAAATACCATTCAGATCAGTGGACTCAGTGAAGTGTATGCATACCACAGAGTCCATTGAAGGCCTGACCAGAACAAGAGGCAGAGGAAGGGAGAAATGCCCCCCTTCCTTACCCGACTGTTGGAGGTAAAACACTGGTCTTCTGCTCTCAGACTGAGATTCACACCACTGGCTCCCCTGGTTCTCAAGCCTTCAGACTTGGACTGAGCTATACCACTGGCTTACCTGAGTTTTCACTTGCAGACAGTAATTCAGGGGCCTCCTCAACCTCATGTGAGCTATTCCTGATAACATAATCTCTTTGTGTGTGTGTAAGTAGGTAGATACGTGTAAATATGTATGTGTGTATCTATCTAGATATCTGTAGGTTTTATGCATATAAGTATATGTATACATCCACACCATATATAGACTTATTTCTATATGGACGTAGACACACACACACAGGTTACTGGTTCGGGTTCTCTGGAGAACCCTGACTAATACTTGGGGCCAAAGGATAGATCAGATAGGACCCTGAGGGCCATTTTAAGGACTTGGCTTTACTCTGAGCAAAATGGTGAACGACTATGGAAGAGAGATATAATCTAGCTTTTTTTTCAAAGGTATTTTGGGTGTTGTGTTGAGAAAACATGATAGTGAGGCCAGGAGGGAAGCTGAGCACTCACAGGAAGCTGTTGCAGGAAGCAAGGCGAGTGATGCTGGTAGCTCAGATTAGGGGGGTAGCACTGGGGGTAGGAAAAGTAACTGGCTTTGGAGTCGGTTGTGAAATTGAAGCCAATGGGATTTTCCTAACATAGTAAAAAATGAACAAACAAAAACCAGGAGTCCAGGGTGACTTCATTTGGCTTCACTGGAAGGTTAGACTACCCTTCGCCTGAGATGGGTAAGATAATTAGTTGATGAGTTTGGGAGAGAAACATTAGGAGCTGTATGCAGGTGTCATTGTCTTTTAATAGATTTTATTTTTTAGAGCAATGTCTGTTCACACAAAACTGAGTGGAAGGTACAGAGATAGCCCATATACCCCTTGCCCCAATCCATGCCTAGCCTCTCTGTATGGACGTTCCCTACCACAGCAGTACCTTTGTCTCAGCTGATGAACCTACATCGACACCTCACGATCATCTAAAATCCATAGTTTACATTAGGTCTCCTTCTTGGGGTTGTATATCCTATGGGTTTAGACAAAAACTTAATGACATATATCTGTCATTATGATATGGTACAAATTATTTTCACTGCCCTAAAAATCTTCTGTGTTCTCTGCCTATTAATCTCTACCACCCCGCCACCCCTGGAAACCACTGATCTTTTTTATTGTCTCCAAGGTTCTGCATTTTCAGACTGTTATATTGTTGTAATCACAGAGCATGTAACCTTTACAGACTGGCTTCTATCACTGAGTGTAATGCATTTACGGTTCCTCCAATGTCCTCTCATGGCTTGAAAGATCAATTCTTCCTAGCACTTGAATGATATTCCATCATTTGGAAGTACCACAGTTTATTTATCCATTCACTTACTTAAAAGTATCTTGTTTGCTTCCAAGCACTGGTAATTAGAAATGCAGCTTCCTAAACACCCACGCACAAGCTTTGCGTATGTAAGTTTTAAGTTCCTTTGGGTAAATACCAAGGAGTGCAATTGTTGGATCACATGACAAAGTTATGTTTAGTCTTATAAGAAACTACAAACTATTTTCCAAAGTGGCTCTATCATTTTGCATTTCTACCAGCGATGTATGAGTGCTCTTTTTGCTCCACAACCTCATCAGCACTTGGGGCCATCGGTGTTCCAGATTTTGGTCATTCTATTAATTGTGTAGTGGTATCTCATTATTTGATGTGGAACATTTTTTCATATACTTAATTGCCATCTGTGTATCTTTGGAGAAGTTTCTGTTAAAGTGTTTGGCCCATTTTTTAATTGGGTTGTTTATATTCTTATTTAATTGGGTTGAGGTTTAAGAGTTCTTTGTGAATTTTGGATAACCATCCTTTATCTGATGTGCCTTTTACAAGTACTTTCCCCCAGTCTGTACCTTATGTTTTCATATTCTTAACAGTGTGTTTCACAGAGCTGAAATTTCTAATTGTAATGAAGTTCATCTTATCAATTATTTCTTCTATGGATTATGTATGGCTTTTGGTGTTGCAGCTAAAAAGACATCACCCATTCCAAGGTCATCTAGATTTTCTCCTCTGGTATCTTCTAGGAGTTTATATGCATATCTATTTTCATAAATATTTTCTCTTCTATCCATCTTTTTAACGTACTACATATTTTAAATAACACTATAGGAAAGTGTTTAACACAACAGGAACCTTGAAAATGCAAATACTAATTCATTCAGACAAATGACCTGAGTTAAGTGTGCACCCTGGATATATTTAAGTTTCTTTAGAAAGCAATAAAAAAATACAGAGTTTAATGATTTTTCAATATGCAGTGAATGTGAAAACTGTAAACACCCTTACAACAGAACATTGCCTTTCCTTTTAAAAATACTCTAGGAAATTCATCATTTTCTTTTAAAGGTGATACTTCACTTTGAAATTATAACACCTCTATTTCTCTGTGGTATTTTTATTCTTAATAGTAAAAGTTCAGTTTATAGTTCTGGAAAGAAACTTGTAAAGAAATATTATTTTTATTAAAGTGCTTGCTAATAACTTGATGAAAAAATAATAAAAAAATGTTGCCAAACATATTTGAAGAAAATGCTATGAGATAATACACATGCCCATTTATATATTTATATATGTAGTATATATATGTAGATATGTTAATATATTATATATGTATGTATATATCTGTATGTGTATAGGCCTATGAATTTGTGTATATATATGTACATATATATACACAAATATATATATATACACACACACTCTGTCTCATATAAGCAATCATTTAATAAATTTAATTATCTTTATAAAGCAAAAATCCCATCTCCCCATAAAAGGCAATAAAATATACAAAAGACATCTATAAATAAAATCCCACTTATTTGTCAATTATTATGACACATTTTTGCTTGTGAGAGGCATAGGTAGGATTATATTTCCACTCTTGCTCTCATAGGCTTTAATCTCTTTCTCTCCCTGTCGCACTCAGAGGCCATAATCTTTTATAATATCCAACTATTATTGAAGATGAAATAACCATATGCAACAGGAGATCCATCACAAGCTTCTATTGATAACCTGGTTAGTTTAATTACTCTCTTGTTTGTCAAGGGGGCCATGACTCATTATAAACAAAACCATGAAATCCGGAACATTGCCTGAAAACCCATGCGTAATGAACCGAAATAAAATCTAATTTGTCATTAAAAGGCTTTTATGCAGTTCTTTGTGCATATGGCTCAACACTAGGTGCTTTACCACACAAGTTAAAGGGACATGATCCTGTTGTCTAGAGGTTCACAGGCTGCTATAATGGACACTGAAAATGGAAAGAGACCTAAAATGTCATATGGAAGCATACATGAAGAATGAGTCAAGAATTAACACTGTTTGTAAGAAAAAGTCCTAAGAACATTTTTTTGTGTTAGGGAATTAAAGGGCTATGGGTAATCAATATGGAGAGGGGAGTCTGATGTAGATTTCATTTTGAGGTTAAAATTATACACTTGAACTTGAAGGCTCTATTGATTTTTCTTGGAGACATGAATGAGCCCTTTCCATATTCTTCTACCTCTCTTAAAAATGACTATTCAAAAAAAAAAAAAGCGGATTCATCCACCTATCTATTCTTCATTCCTTTATCAATTAAATATTTTTATTAGGGACTATGTTAATTTAAAAAATGGTATTCTTGCCTCATAGGGTTAACATTTTTGAGGTGTGTGTGTATGTGTGTGCATGCATGTACAAAAAGTAAATAAATAAGTAGTAAAAAAGCTGTATGAACTAAGATGAGAATTGAGCAGAATAAAAGAAAAAGGAATCCTGAGATATATTGTTTTATGTGGTGCGGTCACGGAGCTCCTTATTGATAAGGCAACATTTGAGCAGAAAATTAGAGAAATAGAGAAATAGAGAAAAGGAATCATGTGGTTGTCTGCAGTAACATATGAAAAGGAAACAGAAAAGAAATAGGCCTTGAGTTGAGAGAGCATGTTTGAGATGGAAACATTCTTAAAGGTTTAAGTAGCAGCAAACAGTCATCATGGCCTGAGCAGATAAGTGAGAGGAAGAATCCAGAAGAGAAAATTGGGCAGGCAGGTGGGGCTCAGATTCTGTAGAGTCTGGTAGCCCATGGTAAAGCCTTTGAATTTTGTTCCAAGGAGATGAGGTTTTAGAGATTTTGAGCAGAGAGACATGGCTTGATTAACTTTTTATAAATATTCTTTGGCTGCTGAGTAGATCATGGTCTGCAGAGAGGCAGGAAGGGAAACAGAACTGCAGAAGTGCTAGGAGGCTATTGTAGTAATTTTTAGGATGATGAGAAAGCCATTGGCCAATCCATAAAAAAGGAAGGAATTTAGAGAAAATTTAATTAAATAGATCATTGGTCACATTGGACCTGAGTCAACTCATTTCAGTTAACTGGCAGTGACAGGACATTTTTAGTGAAATTCCAAGTTTATACCATTCTGAACTCTATTACTTTGTATAAATAGAAGAATTCTATGGAGACAAAAATGTCTGATTATACCCAGCAGGTTTCTTTTCTAGAGCACATCTCAGAGACTGTGACGTACATGTATGTCTTATGAATATTTTTTAGTATGAAGCTTTTTCCAAACTTATGAGACCATGGAATTGCAAAAGTTTTTTTTTTAAAATATTTTATTCATTTATTCATGAGAAACACAGAGAGAAAGACAGAGACACAGGCAGAGGGAGAAGCAGGCTCTCACAGGGAGCCCGATGCGGGACTCAATCCCTGGACCCGGGATCACACCCTTCGCTGAAGGCAGATGCTCGACTGCTGAGCCATCCCAAGTGTCCCTGTAGAAGATTCTATATTAAAGTCCTGTGGGGCTAATATGTTTTTGGATATGATCTGGGTATGTTGGACAGTGGGACTTGTAGATGTCTAAGGTCTAGTCCACATCCTATGTTATGTGATTTATTACTATTCAGGTCAACAATCATCCCTGGTTAAACAGGTTTCTATGTGCTCATGAAGTATAATGCACTCATGAATTTTATGTGGGGAAAAGGCCACAGTTATTTGCATCATAAATATATAGTCATTTATTTGCCAGAAATATATACCTTACAACAACTATGATTAATTATCAAACTGGAGCTATAACAATGAATTATAAGTATGCTTAGCTAAGTTGTACAAAACACTCATTTTCCACCAAAAATACATTGTTTTAAGAAATCATATTGAACCCTTCCTAGAAGAGATAACCAAATGGTAAAATCTGAATGATTGCTCCCAGAACCTATTTCTTTTTACCATCATACCCCATTGCTCTATGAATTTCGGCCATGACCCAGTAGTGTAAGTTTCTTTTACAGGGAATGGGAGTGTAAAGGTAGGCATCTGCATGCGTTTGTGTTTCTGGAACTGTTTTTCTTTCCAGAAAGACCATTTTTGTTTTGCTTAGATGCAGCTTCTTTCAATTACACCAAAGTAGCAAAGAAACTGATTACTTGAGCATCTCAAATTCATAAGTACAATGGCATCCTTTGGAATAGATGGATTTGTGTGCACTGCTGAAATTTCAAAATACTGCCCTTATATCAAATTGTATATAGCTGTAAGCTGAAGCAATTGTATACTGAAATGAGTTAATTTTAGAGAAGTATTACTAGATGGATGTGGGGAACAGCAAAGAACGGATGTTGGGAAAAGCCAGCAGTGAAAGGGTCAAGAAGGGGTATTTAACACCTGTGTGATTAGATGCTCATAAAAGAGGAGTCTTCCCTTTTCATTTACTCAGTGGGATTATTTCCATTCATTGTTTAGCCAGTCATTTCAGGATGAAGATAATTAAAGGTTCTTCATCCAAAACTCCAGGCTCTGCAGGTGCAAGCAACAGAACCTCTGCACTTGGCACCCAATAAGCCTAATCAAGATTCAAGTTTTCTTAGTTACATGACAATAGCCACAAAGACCTTCTTCCTCTCTTGTCATTCTCAGTGGGAGCTTTGGTTTTGTACAAAGTCCTGTTATCAAAAAGATGAATGAATCCAAGAATTCTTTCAATAGCCTTAGTGAATTAAGGTAGTTCAAATGAAACCTTATAGTTCCAAAGGCAAACAAATTTGACACCATCCCTCTCCCTCAGAATGATGGACAATGACGAAGGTGCCATATTAAAGAATTACAGCAAAAAAGAAGAGTGAGGAATAGTAAAGAGAAGTAAATCGTGAGGAAGTCTGTCCTACAGAAGTATGTAGGAAAACACTGTGGTAAATAAGCATGTTGACCTTGTTTGAAATTCTAGAACTTGTGAGCTACACCAAAGAAGCCTTAGTCAAATAAACAGTCTTTGAAAAAAATTTAAGGTTTCCAGTACCTACCAGAGAACACATCATATAGGATGTGCTCAATACACAATTGTTACGGATGAGGATGATGATAGTTGAAAAATGTCTTCCTTGAAGACAGGTTGCACCTTAGGGTAGGAATAATGACAATCTCTCAAAGGCTGTCATAGATCTCACAGAAATGGATCACAAGGTCAATAAACCCTTTCCATGAAGCAAATATGTCCTCGCTTTATGGACTAATTGGATCTTAAAGAAAGCTAAAAACTCCATCTTATTGCTAAGAGAAAAAAATTAAAAAATAGTTTATGCAGTCAGATTTTTTAAAGAATCAAATCACTGAAATACAGTTGAAAAATAATCTTTGTGACCTAAAGGACTTTCACATTGAATAACACCTCTGCCCAGTTTTCACAGGGGATGGAAATAATACAGTTTGTAATGTACCTCCAGCTTCCCCAAGACCTTAAACATTTACACAGTCACAAAATAGTGCAGTGAAAAGGCTTTTCTTTGCAGTCAAACAAAAGTGGTTGTAACATTCACTATCTGAGTTACTTCACCCTTCTAAGTTCCAGTTTTTTCATCCGTAAAATAAATAGTGCCTACTTCAGGGACGGCTGTATAGACAACATAAAACACTTCATAGAGGCCCAGAAATAAACCCACAATTTTAGGGTCAATTAATCGTCAAGAAAGAAGGCAAGAATATGCACCGAGAGAAAGGTAGTGTCTTCAAAGTGTTGGGAAAACTGGACAGCTACAGGCAAAAGAATGAAACCGGACCACTTTCTCACACCATACACAAAAATAAACTCAAAGTGGATTAAGAATCTAAATTGGAGACCTGAAAGTATAAGAAATCCTAGAAGAGAGCACAGGCAGTAATTTCTCTGACATTGGTCATAATAACATCTTTCTAAATACGTCTCCCGAGGCAAGGGAAAACAAACCATTGAGATTTCATCAAAACAAAATGCTTCTGAACAGCAAAGGAAATGACCAAAAAAGCTAAAGACAACCTACTGAATGGGATAAGATATTTGCAAATGATATCTGATAAAGGGTCAGTATCCAAAATATATAAAGCACTCATACAACACCCCAAACCCAAATTATCCAGTTAAAAAATGAGCAGAAGACATGAACAGACATTTCTCCAAAGAAGACACAGAGGGCCGACAGACACATGAAGTGACGCTCAACATCACTCATCATCAGGGAAATACAAATCAAAACCATGACATATCATCTCATACCTGTCAGAATGGCTAAAATCAAAAGCTCAAGAGACAAGTGTTGATGAGGATCTGGAGAAAAAAGAACGCTCCTGCACTGCTGGTAGGAACGCAAACTAGTGAAGTCACTGTGGAAGACTGTGTGGAGCCCCCTCAAAACATTAAGAATAGAACTACCCTGATATTCAGGAATCCCATTACTGGATGTTTCCTTAAAGAATACCAAAAAAAAAAAAAAAAAAAAAAAGAATAACAAAATATTAATTCAAAAGGATACATTTACCCCAATGTTTATTGCAGCATCATTTACAATAGCTAAATTATGGAAGTAGCCCAAATGGCCATATAGATGAGTGGATAAAGAAAATGTGGTGTGTGTGTGTGTGTGAATATATTTCTATACAGTCACATATATAAAAAATGGACTATATATATATATATATATATAAATGGAATATTATACAGCCAAAGAATAATGAAATCTTGCCATTTGCAACAACATGGATGGAGCTAGAAAATATAATATTAAGTCAATAAGCCCATCAAGGGAGACAAATACCATATGATTTCACTCATGTGTGGAATTTAAGAGACCAAACAAGTGAACAAAAGAAAAAAAAAAAAAAAAGAGAGAGAGAGACAAACCAATAAAACAGACACTTAACTATAGAAAACAAAGAGATAGTTCCCAGAGGGGTGAGTAGGGGATGGGCAAAATAGGTGAAGGGGATTAAGAGCACACATATCTTGATAAGCACTGAGTAATACATGGAATTCTCAAATTGCTAAATTATACAACTGAAACTCATATAACACTGTATATTAACTACACTGGAATTAAAAACAAAAACAACAACAAAAAACTTCATGAAAAGTGTTTACCTTAGTGTTTGGCACTGAGTTAGCAGCCAATAAAAACATTAGCTACCATTAAACAGGTATTACTACCAGTGGATAGGAGATGAGAGCTATGCTCCCTTTAAGAACATGAGATCATGATAAGATATGGATCGAAAGGGAACTAATTTTTCAGAAATTCATTGTCTTGTAAGCAAGTGACTGATTAATGTAATTAAAAGCTATATCAGTATAACTTTTACTCTCCCAGAAATCCATCCATACCCTGCTTTTTAATTGCAGTTAACCAAAAAGGACATTTGTGGTAGATCTCATCTTAATTTCTCAACGATCAACAAGTAAGAGGCTTAGGTTCGATAATGTGCTAAAACATCAAATGAGTTCCTTCTAGAAAAATATGCAATTGTGGACATACATTATGTGTTAGGGCATATAAAAGATCAATGTATCGATTCAGTTAAGCTTATGATGAGATCATTTTGTCTTTCATATGAAAGACAATGAAAAGTGGAATTTCACATTAAATTCGCATGAATTTCACACGAAATTGACTTCAGTGGTTTCATTAAAGGCTCGATATCCATCCTAGTTGACTAAACTGTGATCTCTGACTCCCTTGCATTTGCACAGGTGCATAAAAAGCAAAGTATTTTGTAAACAAAATTCCAGAGCTAAGACATACAGCTACAGATGAAGTCTGATCTTAGGGGCATTGGTGAAGGCGCTTGCACTGGCCCCCTAGACAGGCAAAGAACAATCTGTGCATTGTTTAAAAGTACAAAATAAGGGATTCTTTTCCTAAAGTCATGGCTTAATGCTATTAGAGTATTTCACGCTTTCAAGGAGGTTAACTATATTTAAGGTTGCATTAGTCATTTATATGGTGGTGTGAATGCTCTGATATTGTGTTGATTGTGAGCACACATCTGCAAGAGGCCTTGAAGGATGGATGGTTGGGTGGCCTGTGACTCATGAAGAAGTAGATAAAAGAACAATAAGGCGAGAAAGGGTTGTCTAATGAGGAGTCTGTTGGTGCTTCGGCATAACTCATTCATAGCGTGCTTTGGGCAAGGGTCAGCAGCACTGAAATCACAGCCTGCAGTAGCTGTCCCCTTATAGTCAGCAATGCTCACTTCAGTGATGCATCCACTGTAAAATATGTCTGAGATTTATTGGGCCACCAGCTGTATCAATAGGAATTAAATGGTTCACTGTTTTCCTAGCTGTTCACCAAACTTTCTTTCTTTAGACTTTATTCATGATTTGATCTCTTCTCTGTTGTCAGTCATGCTGAAATTATAGCTGAATGTGATTGATTTGGATACAGTGGACCAGTTTGCGAGAATTTTGAAGCTGGGACTCTCCGAAGGCATCTCTATTCTCAGCACGTGTGATCTTGCAACACAAGTTGTCCATCAGCACAAACTTTCGGAGTCCCTAAATGTGCACATGCATTCTTTTCATGTTGAAGCTATTATGAACTTCCTGATATAAAGATCATGTCTTACTGAATCCTTCCAAAATAAAGATTAGAAGCATTCGGATGCTGTCTTTAGATTACTTATAAAACATGAAAATATTCCTGGGAATTTTTCTCATGGGGAAAACCTTCTTGTTCGATGAATCAGTCAAGATACGTTACTTAAGCTTCTATTGTGTTTATTGGTATGTCTTAAGTCATGGTACATTTTCAAAGATCAGAATCAATCTGTCAGAATAGAAATAAACTAGACATATATAAATTTATGGTTTTTGCAGCCAATCAATGTAAAAAATGACACCAAAGGCTGTACTTGGTAATCGGTGGGGAAAACACGGGTGGAGGGTTTCCTCAGGCTAATTCTCAACAGATCAAGTCTCCTTCTGATTTCAGGGCCAGCTTCCTCCAAAAACCTACTAGTGAACCTGAAGGCACCAGGGAGTCTTGGGCTGGTATGACTTCTGCCCTCTGCAGAATAATCACTGGATTCTATTTCTTAGTTGACTAAATGGTTTATTATTTCTTCTTGTTTCTGTAGCCTTCAATAATCTTAAAATAGCACATTAAAAAAGTTGATTAGAATTCAGTTATTAAAATTATTTAGTTCTGAAAAATGAATAATTCATATTGCTAATGTATTCCAAAGGATTACTTTCCAAACACACTGTCTTGGAGGAAGAGAAAAGAAAGGCTCTGAGTAGCTAGAAAAAAAAGGAAAAAAGGGAAATTAAGGGACAAACGTTGTATTAGAGAAATCTAGTTGTAAACTACCCATTTCTTCTTGCCTGATGCCCTCAAATGCATGAGGGTGAATGTTGGAAGTCTAGCAAGACTACGGGGAGTGTGTTAAGCGAATGACATTTTCAAAACTATATGCCTAGATTCCCTAGTAAGGAAATGAACACGAAAGTGAACCACTTCCACTTCTCCATCTATTTTGAAGTGGTAATCAGCTGTGTGCTCAGGCCCGCATCCTGGAGTTTGTACCGTTCTAGAATTTCGGTATGGTTCAACGAGTAAAGCAACGGGGGTCATGACTGTGAAGCAGATGTGCTTTACCCATCGACTTGCTCTGAACTGATGAACAAGGAGAAAAACGACAGAGCAGGAAGTGATCCTCGTTGTAGAATTGAGAGGTAATTTTTCTTCCCATCTGAAAAACACAGTCTCAGCCACTTCTACTTACGGAGAAAGGAGGCTAGATCAGAACAAACACGGTAAGGAGTACCTAAGAGCAGAAGAATAAGAAGACATAAAGTAGGAGAGACATTTACCTACAAATAATACATCTTAGAGAAATAAGAAGATATGGGAGGAGGATGGCAGGAAAAACTGTAATTTTCAGGAACAACAGTATGGATGTTTTTGAAACTGAGAATGTTTAACAAGGGGAAAAAAATGTCATCCTTCCTAAAATGATTAAATAAAACGTGGTATGAGAAAACTCTGCCTAACAGCAAAAGTAATTTGACAACTGAAGGGTGTGTCAGGAAAGGGAAAGTCTGACTGACAAATAAGAACTTCCATGTCAGCCAGAGTAGCACATAAATAAATTATTAGAGAAAATGTTTAGGCTCTTTCCTCTTCTCAGAAATATATATATGCCTAAAATGCAGCTGATACCCTCCTTATAATCTCAATCTTATTTACTGCCTCTTATGTCAAAATCGCTGGATTTCTCACTATTTATTGCTCTCATCCTGCAAAGCTTATCTGTGCATTTGATGAACAGTTGCTATTGCCGTTTCATCAATGTCATTACGAAACATTTCCAAGTCTCGAGAGACTGAAATCTTGTAAATTCTGCCTTTAAAATGCATCTTATCACTCCTCACCACCCCATAGCTGTCCTGCAGGTGCGAGCCAACACTCCCCCTGGCTGGAGACACCGGAGGCTTCTCCAGTGGCCCCCGCTTGTGCCCTTGCCCCCCGTGCTGGCCATTCTCCGTGGGGCAGCCGGCGTGTTTCTGCTACCACCCGCCAAGTCCTCATTCCCACTCCCACACACAACCGCGCCCCGGCGTCCACGTCCATCCAGAATACAAGTCAAGTTCAGGACAGTGGTCCCCAAAACCCTACACGATCTGATCCTCCCGCCTTCTCTCTGACCACATTTCTGTGCGCTCCCTGTCTTGCCTGGTCTTCTCGGGCCACGCTGAACCCCCTGATGGTCATGAACATTTACCAATGTCTCTGCTTTAGGTTCTTATTACTTGGTACTCCCGGTCTGAAATCCTCACCCTTCAGACAATCTCCATTTTGTGCTTGCATCCTCCTCGCCTCCAATTCCCCCACATTGAAGAGGGCCTCCCAGTCCCTCTGTATAAAGTAGCTCTACCATCCCCTCACCCTCCAACCCCTTCCTTCTTAACCACCCTCACTGGGCTCTGTACCGACAATGTCCCTCTGACGTAGTATATATGGACTTCTCCACTTGCTGAGCGTCTCTTTTTCCCCCCTGGAGGGTACAGTCCATGAGGAAACAGTCTTGTTTCGTTCAACGATGTATCCTAGACTAGTGGCTGGCACATGGTAGGTACTCGATACAAAAAAAAAAAAAGTTGTATTATCACTATGGGATGAGTAAAAACTACAACGACTGTTCAATTCTCTGTTACAAAAATATGGTCTATCTTGATGTAAGCCAAGGCAGGTGTCCTACTGTCATTTCTCTTTGCTGAGTAGAAAGTTTCTGTACCGTTATCATTTCTATGTTTAAAATCTCTAATTTGGGGCATACCTGGGTGGCTCAGTTGGTTGAGGGTCTGCCTTCGGCTCAGGTCACGATCCTGGGGTCTTGGGATCGAGCCCCACATCGGGCTCCCTACTCAGCAGGGAGCCTGCTTCTCTCTCTCTCCCCACTGCTCATGTTCTCTCTTACTCTCTCTCAAATAAATAAATAGGATCTTTTAAAAATACCTCTAATATTGTGTGCCTGTAAAATGAACAGTGCAATGTGTCCAAATATATCACCTTAGTGTTTTTGGTAAGTTTTACTATATAATAATACCTTGTGGTTTTTCATCCTTTCATACTGAATTAGGTTAATATATAACTATGTGTGTGTATATATATGTTTAATATTTAATAAATATGTTTTATATGCTTATATAGAAATGTGCTATATTTATATATTATATATGTAAATTTAATGTATTCCTTAGAGTACTTCAATATGATTTATAATAAATTGTCTGAAATTAAGTGGTTAATTTTAGTGCTTCATTTTTACATGTTATGCAGTATCGCATGCAACATTATATAACTCAGCCCTTAAATACAATACAGCTGGGCAGCTGAGTTGTAGAAAAAAATTCAACTAAGCAGTGTTTCTATCACATCCCCCCAAATACTGTGATTCAGAAACCATCACAGATAAACTTTACGCTTATGCCCTGTTCTACTCAGCCATTGCCACAGTAATACGGTGTAACAACCACTATGACTTAGTGACAAGCATCAACACCGATCTCTCCCTCATGTGTCTTACTCTCTTTTGTATCTGTAACGCCCATTAGTCAAAGCAGTCATATAGTCAAGGCTGTCATCAATGGGGCTGGGAAATACTCCACCTACGTTTAGGGGAGGATGGGAGATAATACTGCCAAGGAATCATCCAGACCATTACTTATAGGTAGAATTTTCCAAAGCCATTCAGGCTCCAAGTCTCTTTCATACCAAAGCTAAAGAGAGCTCCATGGGTCTGCCTGGAGAAAGGAAGTCTGTTACATCTTCTGCTAAGGAAAGAGAGTGGTCTGAAATGAATTGTGGATTCCAGGGTGATTTAACGTGAGGGATATCGGACTGAAGGTCTACAGCAGAGAGCAGAGCTGCTGTGGAAACCACAAGGATAGCCAAGTACTACACAAACCAAGTGCCGTGGCAAGGCAGCATGTCAGGAAGGCGTTATTAGATCTCCCGGAAAGGTGGATATGGAGGATCCACCAGAGAAGGACTCCTGACTTCTTCAGCTGCTGAAAATGAGGCACATTTGAGAATTGGGAGAGATTTTTCCATGGTCATATGTCATCCACTGACTCAATATTTTTTTAATACATTTATTTTTTATTGGTGTTCAATTTGTCAACATATATAATAACACCCAGTGCTCATCCCGTCAGGTGCCCACCTCAGTGACCGTCACCCAGTCACCCCTACCCCCCCGCCCACCTCCCCTTCCACCACCCCTAGTTCGTTTCCCAGAGTTAGGAGTCAAAGATACAGATGCAATGAAACGCCGGGACACCTGCACCCTGATTCAATATTTATTCTGAGTTTTTGTCTGTTCTGTTATTCATTAACACACTCATTGCAATTGGTCAAGGAATATATTAAAATGGTTCCTAGACAAGCTCAGGGCTCTAGTGAAATTAGGAACTGGCTAATAAAGTGTCATAAACTTTTGTGTTTCTCCAAGGCCTAGCCTAATAGGAGGAAAATGAGACACTTCAAAAATGTTCATTGAATAAATGAATGTGATGAATGAATGAACTCTATGGAATACTGTGATTCTATGATATTACTAAAATTTACACTCTAGGCTTTTTCAGTGTAATATAGTTAAATTTTAATGAGTTACATTCGGTGTTAATGGGCTTATTATGTTCACGTAGTACGTAAGTGATGCTTAAACGCATACATACTACGTGGCCAAATATTGGTATCAATGGCATTTCCTAAAATGTACATTTCTTAAAGAATTTCTTTAATAAATTAATGTTTAGTGAGTAGGGATATGGAAATAGAAAAAATTCTGGGCATATTTCACCTAAAATTTAATCTGACACTAAAAATTTCTCTGAAGAAGTTGTACATTCTAGACATAAAGGGGTCTATTTTGATCAAATAAATGGATATACTTGCTAAGGAAATGAGTATTTATTTTGACCTCAAGTCTTTGTTATTAGTTGAATGTGAAACACATATATGAGTCCAGACAATTTATTCACTTGTATAAGTTGTAAGATCTGAGTACCATCCCTCCTTATCCATGGGTCATACATGTCACAACCTCCAGTGGATGCCTGAAATCTTGGACGGGATGGAACCCCAAGTAGGCTATGTTTTTCCCCATTTCTACATACCTGTGATAAAGTTTAAGAATAAAGACAGTAAAACATTAATGATAATAAATAATAATAGAACTGTAATGACAATACTGTAATAAAGGTTACATGAATATGGTCTTTCTCAAAATAACTTATCATACCGTACCCACCATTATTCTTCCTATTAATGATAAATGCCTCTGTGATGAGATGAAGTGAGGTGAATAATGTCAGTAATGTGATCTAGTGTAAGGTACTAAGACCTTCTGATCACAGGTCAGAAGAAGGATCATGTACTTCCAGACTATGGGTGACCATGGGTTACTGAAACCCTCGAAAGTGAAACTGCAGATGAATGGGGACTATAATTTAGACTAGAAAGTTGATCTGTGTATACTGGGCATACTGGACACTGTTTATAAGAGACACAGGGCAGATGGATTTCAGAACGATATTAGAAGTTGTAGTATATGCTGCTTCTTTGTCATCTTGGCTAAGTGCTCAGTTTAGCATTTCTGCCTGAATTTGAGTTCACTATTTTTTAAAATGGAAATTCACAGTGGGAGATGAGTATGATTGTAGTGTAAAAAGTGTAAAGACTGGTCAAGATAATGCTCCCCATTGAGTCTATTATCTCAAGCTCCTTCCAGTGCATCCCACTATGTATCCCATAAAATAATGGCCCATCACAGTTATTATGTTTTTCTTGCTCAAGTAATCCTATGAGGTGGCTTAGTAATGGCATTAAATAAAACTATTTCATTGTGATTTTGTGGGGTGTGTGCGTGCATGTGTGGTTTGGGTGTTAGCTCCGTCCAAAATGGAAATAAGTCTGCGTTTGGTAACTGAACCAAATGTTTCCAGGGCATTTTAAATGCATAATTCATAAAAACCAAAAATGGTAAAACAATGCACAGACTCTACTAGCATTCATTTAGCTATAGAAAATATGCAAAAACACTAGGTAGAGCAGGTTTTGTCTTTTAACATTTTAATGAGCTTTGGGACTTTCATGCATATTAGTTATGTTGCCCTAATTACTCATTATAATTCTAATGAGCATTTTATATTTAATTACAATGCTTATAAAGATTTGGTATGGACAGTAAATTATTATAACTAGCATGTGCATAATGATTATGAACTGAATTTATTAACTTTTATACCAGCATTTAGTGTTGGTAACTTTCATTTTCACCTTGGTGATTAACCACATTGTCTGATTAAACAAATATTTGTGTGGAATTAATTGTAAATGACAAAGAACGGTGCCCATGTTTTTGCTTTTTTGCCAATTCTCATCAAATTTTATTTTTCTTAACTTATTTCATAGCTAGACAAGCTCATTTAAAAATGTTAAAGTATTATTATTTTTCTTAATTATTTAAAAGATTTTAGGCCTGTTAAGACATTTCAACAAGGGAGCCCAAGGTCAGATGATCAGATGCTTTCTGCTAGGGTACAAATAGCTAGGGAATGTTACCTTATGCATATCCTAAATGTAAAGATATGCATTTAAAAAATAATGATTCTCCTATTTTGTAAACATTAAGAACAACTGTCTACCATCAACAAGAATTTTTTTTCCATTTGGCAAAATGTATTTCCACAAGTCTTAGACGTTAATTCTTTGCCAAATTGTTCATATTGAAAAAAAAAATCAAAACACAGCAGCTCCAGATTTATTTTCCATCCTTAAAATTTAGTACAGGGCTCTGTTTCAAGTGGGCCATCAATACATGTTAATTGATAATTAGGATGGTAATAAGGTTTTCTTGTAAAAATTCATATTCACTTAGAGGGAAATAAAGATAACAAAAACTTGAATGTGAATGAAATTACCACTTTGTCAGATGAAGTCTATATTTTTGGATTCTAGATGGTCTTATTCCTAACCCAGGTAATATTTACTTTCAAAGAACAAAGGGGGATCGGAAAGACAAAGATCAGACAAGAATGAGTGAGGAGGTTTTTATCTGAAAAATTCCTTTATATAGTGCAGCAGTTAAGAGCTTTGTGTTAAGAATTCATTTAGGATCTTAGATTTTACCAGTTACTAGTTGAGGGATGCTGGGTAATTATAACATTTTAAAGCTTTAATTCCTTCCTCTGTATACAGGGATGACACATGCTACCTCAAAGACTTGTTGCAATCCAAGGAGGAAGTTGTATATAAAGAAAGACTACAAGGAAAGCTGGCATATAAAGAGCATTTGAAAATTTAAAAATGTGAAACACTCTCACACAAATGTTACTGCCACCCTGATTCAAAGTGATTTTTTTTTTTTTTTTTTTTTTTTAGTTTTTGAAGATTTTATTTATTTATTCATGAGAGACACGGAGAGAGAGGCAAGACACAGGCAGAGGGAGAAGCAGGTTCCCTGCTGGGAGCCCAATGTGGGACTTGATCCCAGGACCCTGGGATCACGACCTGAGCCCAAGGCAGACGCTCAACCACTGAGCCACCCAGGGACCCCAAAAGTGATTATTTATTTCGTAGAGCAATGTCTGTAGCTAATATTTATCTTCTTGAAAGTCCTCCAGTATAATTTATCCACTGATAAATGTGGTTTGTGTGCATGTACATATATAATTATGTAGGCATATATGTATTAGATTTTCATTTATTTAATGAAAATTAAATTTACTTATACATTTACTTATACATATATAAGTATATATGTATACATGTGCATAGATTTTGAAAATAATAAAATAAAAAAAATAGAAAATTATTTTTAAATTAAAAACCATTAATTTGCTATTAGTTGACCACTTATGATATAGATATAATGATCTCATATACTATCTTATTGTTTACCATGCACTGGAATCAATAGTTCACTCTTTGAATTACTTTTATGAAAACAATCATCTATAGACTTGTACGACACTTATTTACACATATTAATTGATTTTGTTGAATTTCTGTATTATTAATAAAAAGTCATTGTATTATTTTATGCAAGTTATATGATTATATACAGAAAAATATACGTACTATGTAGTAATATAGGGTGTCATTATTTCAAAAGTAATGCTACTATCTCCTTTAGTACATTATAGTCTCTAAGGCAGAATTTATTCCTTAGTTATCTTTTTTTTTCTGTAAATAGCAAATATTTATTGAGTATTTATTGCACATCGCTTACTATGTTATGGCCTTAGTAGCTAGAACTATGCCTTACACATAATAAATCTTTGTAATCTGAGAGAATAGATGAGTGAATTATAGCTTGCCTACCGTATAGCCTATTGACTTATGGGAAAGCTCTTTCGAGATTATTTTTCGTTTAGTAGGCTGTGCCTGCGGGGGAAGGGAACATAATGAACTGACAGGTGAAACTTCCTATCAACCCAGTAAGTGTTTTCATGACAAGATTCTCTGACTATTTAATTTCATGAATTAATTAATAAGATATTTGGTTAAGAAATAAGCATAACTACAAACCTCTTTTAAAATATTTCTAACAAGATTTAATTCTGAAATCTTAAATAACTGACATTGAGCTTGTGCCAAACTGTATAGTGTCTGTTCTCTTACTCATTAATGTACTCAGTGCTTCTTGATATCTGGGGTTCCCTGTCACTGGTGGATGCCATCGAAATGCTTTGTCATCTCTTCAATAAATATATATTAAAGTCCCTGGGCAGTCAATGATCTGATGGTTGTGCTTCAAACTTTTACTGAGTGATTTCAAAGGCCCATTACGTGTACTGCTGGCACTTTTTCTTTGGTGCTAGTTGAATCTTGAGTAATTATATTGCAGGTAAGGTGGACTGGAGGAGTTTGAGTCTAAAATTGTAGGAACTGGCTCGGTTCAGTTTAGCAGTCAAGGGCTGAACTATGGAAGTTTCAAGAAAAATGGAAAGTAGTCAAGGGTTGAACTATGGAAGTTTCCAGAGGAATGGGAAGTGCTAAGAGAAAGGATTAACTCAACTGGGAATTGGGAAGAAATATTCATTCTCATACAAAGGATTTCGATTTAGTATATTTGTTTTTTTCCTACCCACATGCTCACTCCTACACAAAGAAGAAAGAGTAGCTGAAATTTTCAAGTGTAGAAGAGGAATGATTATTACAGGTTGACGCTTCTCTCCCTTTACCCTTGGGTAGCTGTTTCTCAGCAGGACATAAATATTCTGCTCAGTAACTCCATGAAGGAGTTTTCCAAAAGCAGGCAGCCCATGTGGAGAGGTCTATGATTTTCCAGTTGTGTCTGTAAGTGGGAGATAAGTTCACTTTTTGTGAGTGTTACAATCCAGGGCATTGGGCTAGAATCCTTGAGGAACAGACATCCTAGATGGATTTAAGGAGCAATATAAGCATTCAGATAAAGAGGTTTTTGGAAGGGCCAAGTTATTTTGCACCTGGAATTACAGGTAACTCTGTGGGTAATTTTTAATAGTTATGTGATTGTCTTTGAACTGCTCTGACCAAAAAATGCAGACTTAGATCTTAGGTGTGGGTCATATGGGACATTCATAATCAGCTTGTGGGCCTTTGTCCTAGATACTTGTCCTAGGAGAAGGACTTTTATGATACGGGAAAGCAGAAATATCATATAGTGGAGCCATTTTTAACATGAGTAGCCCGAGTAAGCAGGCAGACCGTGATTGGATTTAAGCAAAGAACAGGTGGGCCCAGTGGGTGGCCTTAGCCAAGTGCTGGAGCAATATGCCAGGCCAACTATGGCAAACACAGGCAGCACTAGGGGGCCTTGGCAGGCGCCAGCCAAGCTGGCTACGACGTGTAGCCTGCTGAGGCTTAACTTTGAACTCTACTGGCAAAGATGGCCAGGTCATGGGCCACCTGGGTGGCTCAGTGGTTGAGCAACTGCCTTTGGCTCAGGTCATGATCCTGGGGTCCTGGGATCGAGTCCCGCATCGGGTTCCCTCTGGGTTGTCTGCTTCTCCCTCTGCTTGTGTCTCTGCCTCTCTGTGTGTCTCTCATGAATCAATACATAAAATCTTTAAAAAACAAAAACAAACAAACAAACCCAAGTAGTCTGGTCACATTCATAAGGTGGCATCTTTCATACTTCTAATGTGATTTTCAGCCAAGTATGCAAGGTGAAAGGCCAGATCCTCTTGACTGCAGAGATCCTAAATTCCCAAATAGGTAGAAACTGCTAGTTCAGCTGCCACAAATTTTGTTTCTCTTTTACATTTTGAATTTATGTCAGAACTAAAAGAGGAAACTCTGAAGGGGCTAACCTCTGAAACACGAGGCTTGTCCATAGGTCCTTATGGGTTATTTCCCACTACTGTCTCGAGTCTGGACTTATTAATTAAATATTAATCATTAAAATAGGCTTAGGAAATGCCTTCGGATTGCTGAGATCCAAATCATTGCTTCATCCAGAGAAGAGTCTTAGATTTCATTGATACATAAGAATAAAAAGAAATCAGAAACCTTATTATGAAGAGAATATTCTATCTTCTTAGATGGAGGTAGAGAAAGAATTCAATAACAATACTGCCTTTTAAAAAGTCAGTTTTAAAAAGGCCTGGGCAGAAATAAGGGATTGATTGAGTTTGCTCGTGAAGTTAAGGAAAAAAAATGGAAGGATACAAAATACTTGTTTCAATCATAATGGAGGAGCAATGGGTGAATAGAAGAAGGGAAAAAAAAAAAAAAGAGGAATCCAGGCTAATTAAATGGTAGGGCCAGTACAAATAAATCTTAAGGAGGAACATGGCGTACTGAAAGCCTAAAGACAGTGATTTAGGGGAGAAAAGGATACCTGGTTTCAACTGCTCTCAGTCAGGACTTCACAAAAGGGAGACGTGCATTAGTTATTCTAGCTCAAAAACAAAACAAGCACCTCTCCTGTTACCCCTTTAAAAAAATAAAACAAGTTATCATTTTGGCTGTGGAGTAAATCTAATATTGGAGGAGAGACAGAGAAGATGGGAGAGAAGAGTAGGGAACGGATTATAGTAATCAAGGTCAAGGTCAAGGTATAGAAGTAGACTACCTACCAGTGGTAGAGATGTAAGATGAGAAAGGATTTGAGAACACGATTTGAGAGGGTAAAACGGACGGGGTTAGTAATAGATTGGGTACGAGGAGAGAGAAAGATGGGGATGTTGAAAATTACTCCTGGATCTTTGGCCAGCACAACTGGATGGATGATCGTGACAGAAGAAAACAATGCAAATGGGTGATGATAGAAGGCGCATGGGAACCTAAGTTCAGTTTGGGAACACACCAAGTTTGAGACGCTTTTGAAATGTCACTAACGGATGAAGCATCACTAACAGATGAAGAGATGGGCAGAAAGGTCTAGGGCCCAGAGAAGGCTGGCGTGGGAGATGAATGTTGGAGTCAAAGGTGCAAATTAATGCCATGGAAAGGCCTAAGACTGCAGGATTGAGAGGCAACTTTTAAAAAAACTGGTGTCTCCTACTTCGTTACACTGCACTTTATGAATCTTTCGTATTGAGTAAGTTCTATGACTCAAATAGTATATTGGTTGCTAACAAATATTTTACATTCTTGCCCCAGGAAAAATAACATTGTATAAAAGTGGAAAATGTGTTTTGTTTTTTTTTTATAAAGATTTTATTTTTTTTAATTTTTATTTGTTTATGATAGTCACAGAGAGAGAGAGAGAGGCAGAGACACAGGCAGAGGGAGAAGCAGGCTCCATGCAGGGAGCCCGACATGGGACTCGATCCCGGGTCTCCAGGATCGCGCCCTGGGCCAAAGGCAGGCGCCAAACCACTGCGCCACCCAGGGATCCCTTAAAAAAAGAAAAAGAAAAAGCCAACAAACACTTGGGGACAAATCAAGTCACAGATAAAAGTAATTAGTGGGGCATCTGGGTGGCTCGGTTGGTTAAGCATCTGACTTTGGCTCAGGTCATGACCCCAGGGTCGTGGGATGGAGCCCCACATCAGGCTCCCTGCTCAGCAGGGTGTCTGCTTGTCCCTCTGCCCTCCCCCTGCTTGTGTTCTCTTTCTCTCTCTCAAGTCAATAAATACAATTTAAAAAAAGAAGTAACTGGTATCTTAAAAGTGCTCTTCCTCTTTCTCATGTACATATAATGATCTGTATTACACAAATATAGATGAATTATTCATACCCTTTAAATATTTTCTGAATAGAAATTCGTGGAGTGGTAGCGTTGTGGTAGACCTGGAAACAACTAAATATTTTGTTTAATGTGTATTATAGTCAGTTCTGAGAATGGTTATTTTTGGTTTTGTCTAAAGAGAAACTAAATAATAGAAGAAATAAAAAATTCAAGAGACATAAAATCATTTCGATTTCTAATTGGTTTCAGGGAAATTAATTATCTGGAAGTTCTTTTATGTATATTTCATACCTTTCTAGTCTTTATTAAACCATTTTCTCTTTATATCTTTTATTTTTTATTATCAAAATGGTAGAAATTTTTTTGTTTGTTTGTTTGAAAGGCAAAGGTAAATTGACTTCCATGCGAGGAGTGAATCTATGGGAGATTGGAATTACTGTTAAGACTAGGCTTATCCTGGGATGATGGATTGACAGGAAATAGCACTAAATCATTGTCATCAAAAGCCAAGCTTCTCTATTTTGAGAGAAGATTCCCTAAGATTCTATCAGATTTCAATGTTTTCTGAGAGACATCATCAAAAAATACCTTCCAGACATTCACAATATATTTGTATCTGATTTTATAGAATGCCTACACTATTTTGAATTGGCCACCATATTGTTTGTCATTTTAAAAAAATTACAAAAATAATTATTTTTTAACTGAATGTTATGGAGATTTGGGCCACAAATGTAAAATACGTGTTCTACTCGTCAGTAGGTTGGACAGTATTCATGTGCTTAGAGCTCTTTAGTGATCTTTTATCATATACCCAAGGTCCTGTTTCTATAACAGTAGCCCAATTCTTTGAGGTCAGGGACATGAATACAGGTCCTTACAAGCATTTATATGGGGAACAGGAGTAGGGGAACAGGAGTAGGTAATTTATCTCACGGAATGAGGAGTACCAATCGAGATTTGTTCTAGGTCTCCCTTTTTATGACAGAGGAGAAAAAAACAAAGGTTTTTCAACATTCCCCGAAGTCATGGGATGCTAGTAACAGACTGGATAAATCTCACACATCCCACTGATGTGACCTGCTTTGATATGGCCTCCCCCTCGTGAGCATATCTAAACTGACCAATACGCCGGCACAGTACTACATAGTGTCAAGCTCCAAGTTTTTTGGAAACAAATATTTGTTAAGTAATTTATATGTCACAGAACTTTAGGGTATTTACAGATTTAATAGAACAAATTCTGCTCATTTCAAAGAGTTAGGCCTTTCCCATACGACTGTTTGATTATATGTTCAACAATCCGTGATCATCCAAAAATAAAATATCCTAACATAAAATTAAAGGAGTGCTTGTTTTAAATGAGATGGACTTCAGGGTGAGGACTATCTCTAAGTATGTAATTTGGTTTTATGCATTCTGATTTCTATCGATAGCATGGTAGTAAGAAGAGAAGAAAAATCTAAATGTTCACTGTCCATAGAAATCGTATAAAAAAACTCTCAATAAAACTTCACATACTCTATGTAATGCTAATTGTGATGAAATTAAAACAAGGGAAGCACTCCCATTGGTGTCAATATAGTCAATCAACATTATATATATATATATATATTTTTTTTTTTCTCTAGGAGAAAGAGAAGAAATAAAGAAGAGGACGAGGATGAAGGGAAGAGAAAAAAAAAAAAAGAGGAATCGCCGAATAATAAGGTTGGTAGAGACTTGCAGAAGTCACTGTCTCCAAGCCTCATAAATCCAATCTCTCCTCACTCATACAGACCCCAGACAAATACTAATAATGGTAATTAATCTAAATTAAGCATAAACTATGTGTCGGAGACAACAAAGTTCTTAAATGCTTTATCTTACTTAAGAACCACACTGTCTGATGCCTTTTTATTTTTATCATACAGATGAAAAAGCTGCAGTTAGAGAGGTTAAGTAACCTTCCTAAGTTCACTTAGCTGACAAATTAGATTCAAATGCAGATCTGTGGGACTCAGACATTTTCATTACATAGATAAACATAGATCATTCTACAAGCAGTCTGGACATGGCTATCTCCGCTCAATTAATTTCATCATGAGAGAATATTCTTTTCATCTCAATGAAGATACCACTTCTTCTTTGAAGCCCAGCTAAATCCTTCCAGAAAGACATCCTCCCTCCGTCCCTCCCGCGTGTTCTCATCTTGTGGATCACTTGGGACCTTTGTGAGCACTTGGGGCCACATCATGCAGCTTTGGAATGGATTTAAATTCTTTATGAGTCTTTGAGCAATTTCCCTAACCTCCATAATCCTGTTTACTCATTGGTAAAATGGGAATAACACCTTCACTGTAGAGCTGCTGTGAAGATTAGATCATGAAAATAAAGCATTTAGCAAGCGTCTGGCTCAAGAAAGGAACTCAGAAACAAGAATTTCTGTTTGATGTTTGATTCTCTGAGTAGGATGTACGTTACACGGTGATAAGAACAGAGTCATTCTTCATCTTCTCACAATTTCCCAGACGAGCCAGCCCATAGGAGGACAGAAAATTAAAAATTAGTCAATTATATCCTACCCCAATGAAAGACAAGGTCCATGACCAGAACTAGCATAGACTGAGCACTTACTCCAAGCCGGGAATTATTCTAAGCCCTCTTCATATGCCAACTCATTTAACTTTCACAATTCCATAACCATTTATCATGATTTCTATTTTGCACCTGAGACAGAGCTAAGATGTCTGAGGTCACACCCTTAATGGCTACCATCTTACAGGTGCTAAACCTTTGCATTTTATAACCCTTCATGTTCTCAGAGAAAGCCATTATTAACATACTGTGGCATTCCCCAAGAGGTTTCCAGGCATAGCGGTTAGTATTTTCTGGAACCTTTACGAATCCCTTTGTTCCCCATATTCAGAATCTTTTCCTAGATAATACCACAGTGCCTAAATACTGAGGGGGAAAAGATGACTTCTAGTTTTTAACAGCGGTCCTCATCTTCATTGCACCTGTTACAGGTGGAAGGAGTAAAATACACTAGGAGTTAAAATGAGCTCTACTCCACATTCACATCTTCACAGGAGAGCTGGAGCCTCTCGTGTGCGGGGAGCATGGTGTCAAAGGGAATGCACGTTCATTTTCTTTGCCATATATGCCTGTGCTCAGAGTACTGTGTGAGTAAACAGAAAAAGAGACCATCTTTGCATGGAATGCTAATGCATATTTGAAGATGAATATATGTGCGCTTTGGGGGGGGGGAGGACGGGGCATAGAGCAGCTCTCCATGCCCAATCACGGGCTTCACCAACTAGGTGAGTTTATGCTTTACGATTTTCATCAGCAGAAAGAAAGAGTTGCAATTACTGAGGATTTTCACAATTCTTCAACACGCAGCCACAAAGGACTGGCTCAACAAAGCCCCCTTTCATCACAAAGGTTCGTATTCCTATTTCTTTTCTTGCTGCTCTTGCTGAAAACATTTTGTCAATATTTTCTCAGCCTCTGCTGCAGGTCGTGTGTGGGTTGGTGTGTACGGTGGTCTGTGCTTCGGTAGAAGAATGTGCGTGAGTGTGTGTAGGAAGTTGAAAGGTGAGGCATAGTCCTTGGACGCTCTTATTTTAAATCCTTAAAAAAATAAATAAATATAAACTCTACTCAGAGCAATTACTGCACTGCTGGTGAAGGGGAAAATCAGAGTCACCAACCATTACTCACTTGTGTGTGGGCTCCAGGCATCCGTGACCTGCCAACTAATACGGGGTGGGCCCGACGAGCACGTGTCACTCACGCACCTGTGTACCAGAGGCAGCATGAATGCAAAGGCACATTTCATCGGTGGTGTCTTCATAATGTATCCGTAGAGGGATGGAGCAAGGGGACAGGAGAACGTGCAGCCAACTAAGCCTATCCCGGGAGAGAAATCAGGTCACTTGTCTTCAGCACACATCTATCCTCACTGCAGTCCTAAGGATGACGGCTCATCTTTTTGCAAACAGACATCCATGGGTCAAGGCGGAACAGCTCTGCTTTTTTTCTGGAATGGTCCATGGCAGCTTTCTTTACATATTACCTGCCCTCACAGGTCATAGTTTCGTTACCACAATTACGGGCCTACTATGTAGCATCTATTATTACGCTCTGAGAGCAAGTGACATTTGTAACATGAACAAACTGTGGTCTGGTCAACAGTTTACAGTATGGGTTACCTTGTGCAGGAAGAGATTGCAATGCGACTTGGGATTCTCTCTCGGATGATTTGTGGCCACGCTGCTATCACAATGAAAGCAGAAACCTTGGCTGTAGAGAAAGCTGTGTGGTATGCAAAATTTGGCTCTGCAGAGACTTGTGGAGTCAGACCACTAATCTGCCTGGAACATTGAGCCCCCTTGAAACTAAAACGATGCTCTTGGCTTCAAAAGGTACATTGCAGAGGGGGAAAAAAATGTCTCAGGGTGTCAGACTGAATTATTCCCCTTCACCTTCTTCTCTAGTCTCCCCTAGTGATTCAAGCCAGGAAAACAATATGAGCGAAATACCCTGGCTCCTATTAATGATAGTAAGCTCTTTCTCTTAGCAAAAGTGATGGAACATAATGAGCAGTTGGTAGATTTTAAGTCTTTGGAACTAAATATTCCCACCAATCCACATCGCTCCCAAGGAGACAATCACTTGAAAAATAAAGTTCTTCATTAATAATTCAGTATCAACTGAAGAGAAAAGGATGTCAAGAGCTGACTCTCTAAGAGCTCACGTATTCAATCTCAGATTGAAAAGTTAAGAAGCCATTTAGTATTTACCCAGAATTGGGAACTTCTGCAACACAGTGTCCAACTAGTCTGACCCGGAGTGACCAGATACCCGCTTTATTAATAGATTGAAAAGCATGGGTGATGACAGCCATTATTCTCACTTCTTTTTGTATTTCTGACACTGACGCATGCCAGACACGGTACAAACTCAACAGATACTTATATGGGATGCATCCCGGGCGACTCCTCCCCATTGGACAATTCACCAAAACTTCTGAGACAAAAAAAGCTCCTCCAAAGTCTTTGTGGAAAACCAGCTGCTAATTCTTCTGGTGTTGATTTTGCAGAACCCACACAACAAAGTATGTAAATCCACTAATTCAGATTGTGTTTCCGAGGACACTGCTCATTACGACTGTATAATAAATGAGAGTGCACAAGTCACCATTAGCACAGAACAGATTGTTTGGGTAGCAAAGACAGCAGCTGTCACAGCTTGACAGCTTTCTTGTTAGTGAATCAGCTTTACTGACAGCCTGTTTGATTGAAAACCACTGTTCACTGACAGTGTGTTAGAGTTGATATACATATGTATCTCATGAAAAATGAGACAGTTGCTGAATACCCATGAAAGGTGGAGAAGCTACAGCTTCATGAACTACATTAAAAAAGAATGAAGTTCTTACAAAGCAGGGCTATTAGCGTATAAACCACCGTTTGCTTATGGGAAAAAACACACACACACACACACACACAAACCTTCACCTCCCCATCAAAGTGCATGTGAAAGCGTGACGGGTGACCCCATAGGTGGGTTTTCTGTGCATTGTTTTAAATTAGTCTTCCCGTTGTAGGACTTTTATTTGCAACCGGAGGAGGCCAATGGGAAGACAGAACTTTTGGGGAGAAGCACGTTCTCGTGGCTTCTTAACTCTCGGGGCTGTCACAGCATGAATGTGGGGGAGGGGGGTGGGGACTCCCTTCCCACATTTGAACTTGGGGTGGAAGTACCAGGAGCAGAGTGGGGATGACATTAGTAGGCAGAAGCAGTCATGCATAATCAGGCAAGTGCGACAGATGCCACTGAGCACAGACCTGACGCCGTCCTTCGATGCTGAAAAGCTTCTGTTTCAGCAGCTCAGGGCCTCTGCCTGAGTGGAAATGTGGGGATAAGAATAGTTCAGATGTTCTGGGGTTACTTGAAAAGTGACAAGAATGACATTTCACTGGAACAGGAAGCGCCAGATTCACTCATTTGGACTTCTCTGCAAGGTTCACTAATTTATGTTCCCTAAGCTCTTCCTTGGAATGATCCATATGCTTGGGGCCTCAGGGAGTAGGGCGAGTTAATGCATTTACCTGATAGCTTTGTCCAAGCTCCCATTTGTCACCCTCACATCATTTGGCAGAGCTTCTAGCCTCTCTACAAGTGAGAGACAGGATCAGAACGACCAACCCCCTGCAGGCCGGGCGGGGAGCACCGGGCTGGCCGGGATCTGCCCAAACCACCGAGGAAAGACAAGTCATAACGTGGACCACTTCTTTTTTAAGAGAAAGAGGAGTAAAGCGTAATTGAGTGAATATGGAGAAGGAAAGAGAGAGGGGGAGAAAGGAAGGAAGGGAGGGAGGGAGGGGAAAAAAGGGAGAAAGAAAGAATAAGAAGGAAGGAGGTCATTTGTGTATAAATATTTTTAGAATACGAGTAAGATCACAAATCAGTTAGGGCAGCGTAGTTTTGTTTCGTTTAATTTGTTCATTCATTTATTCACTAGGACTAATAAAATACAGTGTTCTCGCTTCATTATTTAGTATGCAGTGGGAAATCTATAAATGTTTATTAGAGCTTACAGTAGGCAATTTATTAAATATCTGTCCCATAAAAGTCAAATGTGTTTCCCCCTCTTCCCTTCCAGGATTTCTTTTTCTGAGAGTCTGTAGCTGCAGGAGTCCCAGGCAGGTGCATAGTCGCTGTTCAACCTCAGATTAGGCTGATAAGTATCATTGGGACTTATTTTATATTTTATTTAATTATTTTTATTTAATTATTTAAATATTTATTTTATTTTATATTTTATTTTATGTATTTAATTTAATTTAATTTATTTAATTTATTTTATTTATTATTTTATTTTATTTTATTTTTATTTTATTTTATTATTTTCATTATTTTCTCCCACTGGGACTTTTGGGCAAGGCTAAATACACTCAGGAGTGAATAAGAAGGGTTAGAAATAAAGAAGGGAAGTGAACAAGGCCAGATAAAGAGTAAAACCATGAATTTGGTGCTGCCAGTCTCTTCAAATGGAGACAACTGCTGTTCTGTTTCAGGGGAACAGGACGCCTGATGAAGGCAGCCTCTTCTTCAGTGTCATATGAGACGATACAAAAGGACACCTACCCCCAGATATCTGTCCTTGCCTTCTCCTTGAGTTGACCTGAAGTCTCCTCCATTCTTCCCATGATGAGCCCTGTCAACAAGTCTATCGAATACAATGGCCGCAGGACATTAATGCAACCCTTTCAGCAGAAGAGCCTTTATGTGTCGGGGAACATGCCTTCTGAGTGACGATGGTGGTATTGGTGATACAGTGACTGTAGGATCGCCCCCCGCTGAATGGGCCACTGGAAACTGGTGGTTAGAACTGGGAATACACTGCAAGGTCACGTAGCAAGGGTTGCACTGGATGCCTATTTTATTTGCTTTTCAACTGTACTGGGCTCACCTTACCCTGAAGGAAATACATCAGCCTCTTGTATCGCCTCTTAAGTTTCCAAGACTCAACTCTTAGGAAGCAGGATCCATAGAGAAGAGAGTGAGTACGTTGGAGAGAAGAGGATATCCTCATCCTTAAAACTGCCGCTCCTCCAATCTGGATCCAAATACAAACGCTTATGCGTGTGCGTGGTTGCTACAATTTGTAAACTCCAAGCTTCTTCAAATTCTGGCTCAGACATATTGTAATTTCCCTAAATCCAATAAGACCCCAGAAACAACCCAGACTCATTCAGGGGTAAATAAAAGGCCTTTAGGACTGGTATTTGATAGGATTTGGCACTGGAAGCGGTGGATAGAAATCATTAATTAGCTTTTCTTGTGGATTTTGCAAAAAGTAGATCAAATTTAGATGAACAATAAACAACTGATGGCAGTTTTCATTACTTACAGGAAATACGTTACGTTGACTGCAGAAAACCCTCAAACCATCACAAGGAAGGGAACACAAAGTGATGGAGTATTCTTTCTTGCCCAGTTTAAAGCTTCTTCTATCCAGTGGAAAATGGCAGGGATCCGAGCAGCCCAAGGGAGCTCCTCTTTCCACTGGGAGCGCAAGTCAAAACGAAGACCGTGGCCCTTACCCTGGCCCGCCAGCCTGACCCGCGGGACTCTGCCTCCGATGAGCTTCCTCTGATGTCCCTCCTCTCAGGATACACTGGTCCCACCTGTAGGCCTCAGCAGTTTTTCCCTGAGGCTGGAACGCTCTTCCCCAAATAACCACCTGGCCAATTTCTTCACTTCCCTCAAGTCCTTGCTTCAAGGTCACCTTCTCAAAGAGGACTCCACCTAGAACTCTGTCAAAATTACAATCCCCGACCCCCACCCAATCTCTCGCTACCTTCTCTACTTCTTTTTCTTTTTCTTTTTTCCATTGCGCTATCGCAGCCTAATACATAATTTCGTTTTTCATGCCAATTATTACCTGTCTTCTTCTGCCAATGCGGAAGCGCCACGAAGCCAGCTCCTGTTTCATTTACTCATGTAGCTCAAGACTCCAAGGCAGCGACTGCCACGTGACAAGCAGTCCGTACATAGTTGTTAAATTAAGGTAATCGGTGTTGAGATCTTGGGAAGGAACTTAAAACGCATGCCTCCATTTTTAAGTGGAAATAGTGTCCTTCGTGGCGAGGATTAAGCAGGAGGGTATTAATGTGTTTGCCACCGAGCCTGGCGAAGTAGAAGCAGGCTCCCTATGGGGAGCCCCATGGGGGACTCGATCCCAGGACCCCGGGTCATGACCTGAGCAGAAGGCAGATGCTCAGCCGCTGAGCCGCCCAGGCGTCCCAATCTTAGTTTTCCAGACAAGCAGCACCATGCTTAACCACATCCAGAAGAGGTAACATCCTCACTGTTGGCATTAAAAGACCTTCTCCATCTTCCCGTGTTACTTTCTGTAGCACAGTTGTCTTGACCCGGGGGCTTGTTCTGATAACTCTCCCAGACTAGTGTCTGCTCATATATTGTTAATGAAGGTCTCTGAAGTCTGCCAGAAAGAATTATTTTGTCCCCCTCGCATGATTTCCATCTTTAGTCACTTTCCTGCTGGTTTTTCTTACCGGCTGTTCTCAGGCCATTTATACATTTATACAACTCTTCATCACATGCAATGCTGCTACCTTGACAAGCTATACTAACACATGCTCTAATCACCTCACCCCTCCAACCCAAATTAGGAACCAACCCATGTAATAAGTCACCTTTGGATCATGCCATTTCAGTTTTTTTTTTTTTTCCAATTCTAGCAGGAATCTTAGATTATGTTCCAGTTCAGAGTTATTTTTAGAGCAACCAGGCATTTTTCTGACCTTTGAAAAAGGCAGGCACTTTTAGAGTGCTCTGCACACAGTATGCATCGAATGCGTATTTGTTGAATATTAGGTAAATAAAACCGTGATATATTTTGAGCACAACACTCAATATACTGAATATTCGGGACAGCAGCATACCCTCAAACAGCTAATCCTTGTATGCAGAAAAAACGCGAGCACTAAGTAATGGCACTATTTATCACACGTTAAGTATTGTTTAGATAACACAGTTTTAGGAAGACAGCCTCTTCTTGATGTAGGTGGTTTTTCTCATTCCCACAGCAGCAAACAATAGCAGTCTCTCAATAATTATTTTTATAATGAAGTAACAGATGAGCGAAATAAATCATTACCTGAGGACTTTTCATGCTTTGTAAAATATTCAGTAGAACCATTTTTGAAGCCCACGGTACGGTTTAATTTCTTTCAGAGGAAATGACTACGCCTGAAGTTTCTGGACACTTGAAGGATCTACCGGAAGTAAGAGGCTAATATCTATCTCCACCCTGTCCGAGTTCTTTGACAAGTTAGGTAGAATAGGAAACATGGGTATTAAATTTCAATCAGGGTTAATCAGCAGACACGTATTGGGCTGGTGAGAGGTTGAGTGATGATTGGGAAGTTCCATATTTAATCACTGGTTGGCTGCCTTGCCTTGCATAGGTCATGAACTCCAGGCAGGTATTTTTGGATTGTAGCACCCTTAGGAAAGAAAAATTGCATCTCAGGATGTTATTCTGCTCCTCTACGGCTCCCACTACCTTACAGAAACGGAAATAGTATTGGCGCTTTGCCACCAGATGTGAAAATTAACCATCAGAATATTTTGGTCTTCGTAGAGGATGGATTCTTTGCCATTTCCATCTGTGTGTATTTACATACACATACATATATAATCCATTTATATATATATCTATATATGAGTCCATTTATGTATATTTATATATGTGTATATATATATACACACATATATATACTATATATATATATATATATATATATATATATATAGTAGTTCATTCATATATATATGAATGCTGTAAATTAATCTTTTCAGCAGCATTTCATTTTCTTCCCTGTGGTCTCCTAAGGTAAAAACTGGTAGGTGGCCCCGAACTAGCTTAGTATTTCTTCTGGAAGAGGATCAGATACTAGAAATTTAACAGTAATATAATTGACCTTAACCCTCATTACTTAGGAAAATCTGCCAGCAGTATCAAGAAATTAACTGATTTTTTTTTTTTTTTCCCTGAGAACTATAGAACGATGATGATTAAGAGAAAGATTGATTTTAGGTCAGACCTAACACATTGTTTCATCCTGGCTCCGTGAAGCTAGAATGTGTCCCAGAGAGCAAGGCAATCTGTTCACAGGATGATAGTATAATTAATGGGCACTACGCATTTGAAAAATGGCTTCTCTCTTTATGTTTAAAAATACATATATTATTTCAAAGTGAGGCTTAACTGAGTCTGTTTGTCCTTGACCAGAGGTAATATCTGAATCTCAGAGAAAAGCTGATCTGTTGTGCTGGTGCATTGCTGAGAAAAATCTTTGGGGACGTCCCGACAGAAATATCGAAAGGTTGTGAGTGAGGCCAAAACAGAACAACTTATCTACTCTTGAATTGATGCTTCTAACTGAATATACTGCCCTTCCATATATTAATATTTCTACTCATTATTATTAAAGCTACAGAATATGAGTGATTATGTGAAGAAACTAGTTAGCTATGGTCATGGTATTTCACTTTAAGGAAAATAATCTTAATATCTAGAATGTGTTGGTTCTAGCCACATTAAGTTAGCTTTACTTGAAAAGATATGCAGAGGGGGCACCTGGGTGGCTCAGGGGTTGAGCGTCTACCTTCAGCTCAGGCCTTGACCCCGGGGTCCTGGGATTGAGTTCTGCATCGGGCTCCCTTCTCAGCAGGGAGTCTGCTTCTCCTTCTCCCTCTGCCCTCCCCCCACCCCACTGCTAGTGCTTGCTCTCTCTCTCTCTAATAAAATCATAAATAAATAAATAAATAAATAAATAAATAAATAAATAAATAAAAAGATGTGCAGAGGAATAAGCTTCTTTATCCAATAAAAGTAAAACGAACAGAATGCTCTATATTATACCAAACACTCTCAGGACTCTTAATTCACCCACATTCTTCCTATGCTCTGTGCAGTCCCAAGTCTAAGCCATAGAACAGTTTCTTTGCCCAACATTTTCTGTCTTTGGGAACCAACGGGGTTTGAAACTTGATCCCTTTTGTAGGGTTTCTAAGTGCTTGTATGCAGTGGTTCTTCTGTAACCCAGGTGTCCATTAGCCTAGACTTACAAACGACTTTCAAAAATTTGACCAGGGATGCCTGGGTGGCTCAGTGGCTGAGCACCTGCCTTTGGCTCAGAGTGTGATCCTGGATTCCTGGGTTTAAGTCCCACTTCGTGCTCCCTGCAGGGAGCCTGCTTCTCCCTCTCCCTGTGTCTCTGCTTCTCTCTCTGTATCTCTCATGAATAAATAAATAAAATCTTAAAAAAAAATTCAGCCAAAATGCCACTAAACCCACAGAATTTGCAATGGCCTCATCACTTCCCTGGTATGGAAAGAGAGCTATGCATCTTTCTCATAATCTTATTTATAACACAATTGGTGAAGAAATAGTCACTAGTTCCCAGTAAACATCTGAGGTCACACAGTTAAGTACTTTGATTCTGTGCTAATAGATGAACTACCTATGATCTATTTTCCTTTTTCCTTCCTCCTTCCCCCGACAAGCTCCAATGACCATTCAATGACCCATGTGTGAGCTTCTGTTCATTTGTTAGTTTTCCTGTGGTAGAGATAGATTTATATTGAGTCTTCCACACTTTTTCCTTTATTCATCTTTACGACTAATATTACTACTTGCAGCCAGGGGTGAAAGAGAACCAAAGAACAGGAATTGAATGTATGACCTCAGCCTTATTAAAACCACACAAGTGATCTATGGCAGTCATGTCATACCTACAAACATCAAACAACCTGGCTTGTGACAGTATCTACACTTAGTACTCTGTGCATGTGGCCATGCCACTGATACATTTCCATGAAAACCAAATTGTTGTGTCATGGCTGTTTCAAATATTATCCATAAAAGCATATGCAGGAAGGAAAGAAGGAAAAAAATATATATATGAGGGAAAGCAATGGAGAACTCTTTCAATTCCAATGAAAAATAATATTCAATATATCCTACTGGTTTTTCTTGAGCCAGAAAAATATGTAGTCAACTGGCACTGTCTCCATTCACGGTTGTTTATAACTTCCTTAAAATAATGCTTTGGGGGCTAAAATACCTTATAAATCATCTTGGCCAAGAAACAATTTTGTTCAGAAAATTCAATTTAAAACAAAAACCAGAAGAGTTTCTGAATTACCTGACCACAGGGAAGAAGAAAAAGAATCCAGCTATCTAAAAATATATATGCAAGGAATCCAAGAGGAAAAAAAAAAAAAAAGATTAGTACGGCCTAGAAAATAAAGAACTTGAGTGTCAAGGAGCCAAAATCCAATAATTATGATAAAAGCAAACAATGTTCATGCTAAGAGGACCCTGCCTTCCCACTTTAACAATGAGGAAAGTGAGTTTCTGAGATTCAATGACTCGTTTAAGGAACACACGTGACATGGTGACTCAGTTTGAAGATGGTTTAGTCCTGGAAAATTGTCCAGACAGCATTAAACTTGGAATTAGGAGGCCTGAGTGCTGGGTCTTACTTTTTTAACAAGATGAGACCCCAGACGAAACACGTAACTGCTCAGTTTCTTCATGGGGAAACTATACCGTTGAGCTGGAACATCTCCAGAGGTCCTTTCCAACTCTGAAGAGCCATGACTCAATCACCGAAATTGTTTCTCTTGCCTTTGGTTTGTTTTCTGTGAGCCTGTAATGGTGCCCTGGCCACAACCCTTCCAGTCGATTACTCACAGGGCTGCATTCCCAAAACTCGAACTTGGGTTTCTCTGGCTTGTTCAGTATGGACCGCCATCGTGTTCAGTTTTCACCATTACCTTCTCTTGATGGCACCACACTCTTCTTTCACTTCAGTTTATTTTTTCCATTCAGTTCCACACTTCAAATGATTTTCCAAATGATGCTTTCTAGACTCAACCTAAATGCTTTCTCTGATCCTCTCGGCTGAAATTGATTATTCCTTTCCTTGTCCAGGGTTTTTTAAGTTTTATCATTCTCTGTAGTTATTTTTATATGTGTAGAAATATCTAAGAAGCACGTGGAAAGTGTCCAATTTCGCTTTTCATCCATGTAAATTAAAATTGGATGTTATATTTCTAAACAAATCTTAAATTATTAGGAAATGATAACATACACTGTTAGTTGCATGTGCAGAGAAACAGAACTTTCACTTTCTGAGTGTGTAACTGTAAACTGGTACAGCCTTTTCAGAAGGCTAATTCGACAACACATATCGGAAGGCTTAAAATGCATATCTTATAACCCAAGAATTCCAATGCAAAGAATTTAACCCAAGGACAAAAGCAAAGATGTACCGAAGAGCAACGTGCAGGGATTATCATCACAGTATTATTATATTACCAAATTGCAAACAACCTGTCAACAAAACTTAATTTTAAATTGTGGTATATCTATATAAGATACCATTTCGCCATTAAAAAGCATGTTCATGAAGAATGATTAATTATCTGGGGAACAGGATAAGATATATCAAAATGGGAAGGGCGCAAAACTGTATGCACAAAGTATAGGGAAATACAAAATTCAAAATGTGGAGAGTGATTGATTTTGGATGAGTTTTCTTATTCTCTTTATACTTTGATTTGTAAAACCCACGATGAACACGTATTACTCAATGAGAAGAAGCCAGGCTATAAATGTGGAGACATGTTATGTTTTTCCTGGAAGGGTTTCCTACTCTAGTCAGTTTGAGTACTGAGATGGATGCGACTCGGGAACTCCGAAGTCCGTGGCTTCACTCCTGTGTCCCCCGTGTGTGAAGAGAAGACAAGTCAGACAAATTATTTGATCTTCAGTCTCCACATTTCTAAAATGATGTGTTTGGGAAAAGACGATTTCTTTTACCATCTTAACAATTGTTTAATCTAGAAGCCCATTAAAATCCTTAAAATATGAGAAACAAGAGGGAAAATATAGGGACAGTTTTGTTCTTATGCACAAAACAGGGAACAAAAATGAATGCCTATGAAAGTATGCAACATGCCATGGGTGATAACAGAGAATATTTTAATACTAAGTCTGATGCTTCAGATTTTTAAGGACCTCCAAATTAAAATAAATTGAAGAGGTGTATGGCAGAAAAAGAAAACTTATTTCTCCCTTATTCATTTATTGGTAGAAAAGTTCTAAGTGATTAAGTCAGCCCATATGGAAATGCCGTGATGTTAAACAGAAATTTCAGTGACCCCTGCATAACAGGGGCTGTGATTGCCAGTTCCTTTCTGGTTTGAACTGGAAGTTTTAGCTGGCACTATTTATGGTGTAATGACTCCATACAGATGGGGAAATCAGATCAAGTGGAATCAGAACTTTGGTTTCTAATTAGATCCAGCTGTTCCATGGAAGCTGCATCTTTAACTGTAGGCCTTAAAACTAGTTTGCACAAGTTTCACATTTTAAAGAGCATTGTGAACCTGTGAAGAATACACGCAGAAATGACAAATTTTGAAATGTAAACTTGTGTCTGTCTTACCATAAATGAAGCCTGTATTTTTATTGCAGTTATTGAGAAAAGATCATGCAGGCTTTCTCCCTGCTGCTCGCTTACGAGAGTACTTTCTTTCTGTCTTTTGATATTTTTCTAGAAAGAAAACTTTCTACTGAAAAAGCTTTATTCTTTCAGTTGTATTTTTCTAAATTTTGGTTAAAATAAATATAATAAATATCATGATGTTCTTTAAAAGAGTTGTGATTTTTAGTGTTAAACAACAAATTTAAAAACTGCTCATATCAACCATATAGGGATCTTATTTTGCTTTCTAAGGACTTTGAGACATCAGTTTTTTTAATACCTCTAGGAGAATAGGATGATAATTTGGTAACAAATGGATTTGTGCTTTTCTCTGAGGGAAATATTAACAGTGCTTTAGTAATAAATTCTTATGTCAATCTTAAAAATAATTTTCCAAAAATAAAAACAAACAAAACCCCATAACTATGTAATAAATTTCTTTATCTGTTTTCTCTACTGATTTATGCTTTCCTCTAGAATAGTGCCTGGCACATGATAGGGATTCAAAAGGGATTTTTTGAATGCAGAAGGAAATGAAATGTAAGAATATAAATATTTATGATTAATGAATGAAATGTGAAATATAAAAACATTTACAGCATCAAGAATAATAATTGACCTACATAAAAGGGAAGAAGCTGCCACTTAGCTCTACTTGCTTTTAGAGGGTTTGTAAGGCACAGCCGGTAATAGCACTGCCTGGCTACGGGGGAGGAATGACAGGAGTTCTAGGATGAGCATATTACTTGTGTGACCTTAGGAAAGTCATTAAATCTTTTGAATCCAGATTGTTTTCCACAAATTATGTATAATAATGTCCAGCACATGGGGTTGCTTTGAGGGCTGAACAAGAAATGCGTAGATTCTATAAAGAGTATCATATTAAGTTATTGCTTACTGTACATGCCTATCAAATTCCTGCTTTTCTTCCTTGCTCTCATCCTTTGTTTTATCTTGAATATCTTTCAGCTCCTCTAATTGAAAAACACAATCCATTTGACCCAGAAAACTCAAATGAATCTTTTTCTGATGGGCTCAGTCAGATAAAACTTCTAGATCTCCATGACAGCATTTATCACATTCTATCCTGCACATTTTGAATCCACTTAGGAATGTACATGTCTCATACACAATCTGTCAGTTTTTTGGGGAAAAAAAAAAAAGTTGATTAGTCCTTTTAGTTTGTAATCTGAATAAAATGTTTTGAGGTTAATTTCACTCTTTTTTCTTATTTCTAACCCAGACGTCAGGAAACTAGGGTAAAATCCATAAATCTGATGATATTTACAAATAAAGTTTTATTGAAATATACCATATTCATCTGTATATGCAAGCATGTATAGTACATATATTTTTGTGGCTACTTACACATTACAATATCATTTTGAGTAGTTGCAATAGAGACCTACATAGGGCCTATGAAGCCTAAGATATTTACTATTTGGCCATTTGCAGAAAAAAATTTGTCAGCTTCTATTCTAAATCATCATGGGTTCTATCTTACGGTCCTATCTTTGGTAAATTATCTCCTTCTCTCTAAACTCGGCATTTTAAATCATCTTGGCAGATGTAGAAATTCACTGACTCATTGACACCCACTCCCCCCGCCCCCCCAGCAAAGTAAATTCACTGATGCCAGGTCTTGGAGTTCAAGGCTCTGTCTCAGGTACTTCAAATACAAAGTATAATCAAAGTTAATGATAAGAATAATTTGCTTTCTTCAATTTTTCTATTTTCAGGCTCATAATTTATCATAATCTTAATAAAAGGCTGAAAGAATAAAGAGGGATTATGGTGACTGTAAATATAATCTGTGACTCTGTAACTGTTGATTCTCCTTTTAATCTAGTCTTTGATTTAACTAAGACAGTCTTTGGAGTGTTTTTGAAGCCATATTATATACATATACATATACTTTGTAAATAGGAAGTAACTTTAAAATAGTTCAGAAGCCTAATATTCATGTGCAGCAACTTTTTTCTTGAAACTGAAAATTACACTGACAACTTAAAAAAAAACAAAACAAAACAAAAAAAACTTTCCATTTCAGAAATCCCTCTCCTACTGGATGCAGTAAATAGAAATTCTTTTTTTTCCCATCTTATTTTCCCTTTATTTTGCTACCCATTTCTTTGTATTATAACGAAGCCCTTTTGGTTTTCATTTATTGTATTTTTTGTCACCTGACTAGACATCTTGTCTGATTGCTAATCATTATTGTACTAGTCTATCTGTATTTAGGAAACAAGTGATATCTATCAAAGTAGACATTTATCACTGGAAAGACTTGTATGTTGGTTGCTACTACTTTGGTGACCACCATAGCTGCAGCCGCCATTGCCACCAGCATAACCAGGAATTGTGCAAAAGCTGTACATGTTACGTTCTTATCAATGCCATTTCATGGGAAATAATACTTTAATTTAAGAGATGACAAAAGTGCATTCTAAGATCTTTATTAAACTGCCCAAGCTCATACCTAAAACATGGCAAAGCCACTTTTAAGACCCCTGGCTATAAAGCTCCAAAGTCCCATTCTACTACATGACACCTCAGATAACTCCTTTTGTTAGTAGAAAACAATCATTATATAAATAGTCTGTCTATTATTTAGCACTTGAGAAAGGTGAGCTATCAAGACAGGAGAAGACATGAGGGGACATTATACACGCATTGCTAAGAAGTCAGTCTGAAAAGACTACCTATGGCATGATTTCAATGATAAGACATGATTGAAAAGGCAAAACTATGGAGATAGTAAAAAAAATCAGTAGTTGCCAAGGGTTTGGAGGACGGGATGAATGGATGGAGCATGGGGCATCTTTAGGGCAATGAGACTATTCTGTATTACACTGTAATGGTAGAAACATGACATTATGCATTTGCCCAAATCCATAACACATATAATATCAAGAGCAAACCCCATTGTAAACTATAGACTTTGCTAATACGAATGTATTGATATTGGTTCCTCAGTTGTCAACAATTATTTGTTACACTAATGTAAGATGTTGATAATAGAGGAAACTGGTGCTAGGAGAGGTGGAGGAGATACTTAGGGACTCTCAGTAATTTCTGCACAGGTTTGCTCTGAACCTAATGCTGGCCCTAAGAACAAAAGTCTAGGACTTCTGGTATCCTGTTCTGCATGTAAGGAGCTTGGAAGTCACCATTCAATCCTGCAAGTGAGTGAAAAAATGAGCAGACTGACAAATGACTCTTTTTGTATCCTAAAATGGGGGAGGACACAGGGAAAACTGCTTTGCTCAAGATTGGCGAGAAAGACAAGGAAGAATAAGCAATTCCAATTAACAGGAGCACAGACTCATGAGCAGAAACCACCCAGAGAAGCAGGAACACAGGTAGGAAAACCTAAACTATAATTAACAAATTGCTGGAGGTTCAGAGGTTACAACTGTGAGGGTTAAAAACCTCAGAGGGAGACATAGTCATTTGGGGGGGGGGGGGCACCCACGATAGTGTGAGACTTACCTCCAGGAGCTCAATTGGATTCCCACAGGAAGTACTTGAGAAAAATCTCTCTGGGCTTCCAGTAGGGGGAAGGAAAAAGGAACCATCTTGAAATACGCCAGAGCACTCATTCTTATCAAGGCCTGCCCGTAGGGGAAACTAGTTAATCAGAGCTTAACTAGCTGGGGTATTATCAGGGCCTAATTTACCTGGAGGAAGGGAAATACCTAATTCTATCCCACTCTATCTATCCTGTCCCAGCAAAGGGTGGATTTAAAAATGTTGTAAAGTTCACAGTCCAGCAGTGTAGACTCACTAGAAACTGGGATCTAATCATAAAACTATGGAGCACTTCGGCTTTGCCCCCTACCTCACCACCATATTACTAAAGGCCTATTTATAGCAGTTCCTTTTATCCATCATGCAGAGCTAACAAAACCGTACCACAAAGTAACAACATAATTTAAAGACAAAGAGCAGGATATCTGGGTGGCTCAGCAGTTGAGCATTTGCCTAGGCTCAGGGCCTCAGGGCATGTGATCCAGGTCCCAGGATCAAGTCCTGCATCAGGCTCCCTGCAAGAAGCCTGCTTCTCCTTCTGCCTGTATCTCTCCCTCTGTCTCAATATAAATAAATAAAATATTTAAAAAATAAATAAAAATAAAATAAAGAGACAGAGCAAGCAACAGAACTAGACATTGCAAGGAGGGTGGAATTATTGATTGGGTTAAAAAAAAACTATGATTAATATGCTAAGACCTCTACGGGATAAAGTAGAAAGCATGGGCAATAAAAGCAGAGAAATGGAAATCCTAAATTTTTTTTTAAATTTTTATTTATTTATGATAGTCACAGAGAGAGAGAGGCAGAGACATAGGCAGAGGGAGAAGCAGGCTCCATGCACCGGGAGCCCAACGTGGGATTCGATCCCGGGTCTCCAGGATCGCGTCCTGGGCCAAAGGCAGGTACCAAACTGCTGCACCACCCAGGGATCCCGAGAAATGGAAATCCTAAGAAAGAACCACATAGTAGAGAAAAGAATCTTTGAGGTAGAAGATATTAACAGAATTCTGGAAAATAAAGAGAACAAAGACAGAAAAAAAAAAAAAAAAAACACAGCAGAATATCCAAAGATGGGGGACAACCACAAAAGGTGTAATATATGAACAATAGGAATATCAGAAGAAGAGAGAAAGGACAGAGGATGTTTTTGGAAACAATAATTGAAAATTCCCCAAATTAGTGTCAGACACCATGTCACAGATCTAGGAAGCTTGAAAAATAATAAACCTGATAATACAAAATAAAATAAAATATAAAAAAAACTACATTTGGTCATATCATTTTCAAATTACAGAAAATCAAATGTAAAAAAAAAAATCCTGCAAGAAGCTAGAGGGAAAAAAAAATCTTACTTACAGAAAAACAAAGATAAAGATTATGTCTGGGATCCCTGGGTGGCGCAGCAGTTTGGCGCCTGCCTTTGGCCCAGGGCGCGATCCTGGAGACCCGGGATTGAATCCCACATCAGGCTCCTGGTGCATGGAGCCTGCCTCTCCCTCTGCCTATGTCTCTGCCTCTCTCCCTTTCTCTCTCTGTGACTATCATAAATAAATAAAAAATAAAAAATAAAAAATAAATTAAAAAAAAAAAGATTATGTCTGACTTCTCCTAAGAAAAGCATTGCTAGTAAGGAAAGAACAGAGTAAAATACCTGAAGCATTAAAAAAAAAAAAAATAGACAAAAGAACTCCAAGAAGACCACAATACCTAGGATTCTATACTTTACAAAATTATCTTTCAAAACTGAAGAAGACATGAACAGATAAAGCACAGAGGATTTTCAGAACAGTGAAAATAGTTTGTATGATATTATAATGATGGATACATATTCTTATATTTTTGTGCAAATCAATAGAATGTACAACACCAAGAATGAACTCTGAGATATAGTTTGGGTGATCATGATGTGTTAATCTCAATTAATATAATGCGCCTTAATTAACGTAAGGTTCATCTTTGGTAACAAACATACTATTCTGGTGAGTGCTGATGAAAAAAAAAGAAAAGCAAAAAAAAAAAAAACAGAAAAGAAAAGAAACTGGGGGATGATATGCATGCATTGAGGCAGGGGTATATAAGAAATCTCTCTACCTTCCTCTTTATGTTATAAATCTAAAACTTCTCCTAAAAGCAGTCCTTTTTTTTTTTTTAATAAGGTCTACTAAATAAAATAAACTACAAATACGGTTGTGACTTCACTCATAATTAACTCCATTCCTTTGTCCAGTATCTGTTTTTGAAAGTGCCTATTCCGTACCCTGAACATTTTCAGCGGGGTGTGGAAAGGCCGGGCCAGCTAGGAGATAGGATGCGAGATTTACTGTAGGTTAATATCAAATAGGTCAAGTGATAGATAATTTCTGAACCCATTCTGACAGAGATGACAAGTGATACTTTTAACACAAGTGGATACATTCTGAGCATAAATAAAGTTTTGACATTATGGGGTGCTGGTTTTCAATGAATACATAAATTTGGGAGGGGATTTTCTAACATTTAAGTTCAACGATAGAATACTAAATATTTTCCCACTGTCAAAAAAAAAAAATCCCTTAGATAAATGGTGATGGAGAAATGAACACATTTTATATCATGAGGGTCAGTGCTCAAAGTTCTACTAAAACGGCCCGACACAGCTAGTCTACATACATTTGAATTTGCATATTTGCCAGTCGAATTTTCAGTTCTGTTTTGGCTGTATCCAACTGAAACTACTCCTCTGGAGTCAAAACCACACACTTTTAATTCCATTCAGAGAAGAATGTATTATGTGTGCTTATATTCATTTATTCAAGAAGCATTTATTAAGTGTCTTCATTTTGGCAGAGTCCAGAACTAATTGCTGAAGTGGGAGGTTTAAAAGAAATTATCGTGATGTTCTGAACCATTAAGAAGCTTTCAAAAAGTTGAAGAAATATCTTAAGCAAGGGAAATTACAGCAGACACAGGGAAGGCCCTGCGTACTGACGTATTTGAAGCACAGTGGTGATCAGACCAAATGTACTCAACAGGGAGGAATATGGAAATGGCACCATCTGTAGTCTGCAGCCTTATAATAAACTTTAAAATAATAGATTCCTAGAATGAAAATTGCATAAAAACATTTAAACAAATATATATGCATCTAAATTTAAGGAATCTGGGGACTCCCATTCTTCCTAAAGTGAATGATTCTTCAGTAATAGGAATCTCCTAGCAAATGTATACAAACAGAATATATGTTTTGCAGGGGTGAAAAGCTGAGTAGCTTTATCATAAAGTGGTCTTGCAGCCCTACGGTATTCGGGGTCTCTGGGGAAACACTAATTCTTGCTTTTTGGGGGGGCTGGGAAGGTCTCACAAAAACTCACTCGAATTCCTCTCCACTACTTGCCTTGGGTGTAGCTTTGCAGTTGTGACCCAGAGCTTGGCCTTCCAAAGACCCTCTTCCTCCCATCCACTCTTCCTCTGCCATCTCAGAGCTTGAAAACCAGGATAATAATGCCCGTAGGTATTGTCGGTTTGCCAGGCCCTGTGCCAGTTACAACGGTAAACAGGACAGAGAAATCCTTGTCCTTCTGCACGTGTAGAAGACACCGAAGAAATTATTGCACAAGTGACTGTTTAAGTTGTGAGAGGTACCACGAAGGAAAAGGAAAAGCCGCCAGCATGGTCCACTAGGAAGCATGATTTAATTCTTACCCCATGGTCTCCTGAATGTCTACTCTACCAAACTCCAGTTTAATAACATCTAGTGCCACTATTGTTACACCAATTACATTATCACCTTTCTGAAGTGCCTACTCTACCCAGAACCCTAAGCCTGGAGCACCATACATAACATCTCAGTTAAACTACATACGACCCCAGGGATTTCCCCTTATTTATTTATTTATTTATTTATTCATTTTTATTTATTTATTTATTTATTTATTTATTTATTTATTTATTTATTTCCCCCAATTTAAAAGTGAAGGAAATAAAGGAAACTTGCCCAACTTCAGAGTATTTAAGAACCGCACCAGAGTTCTCACTCTGGCCCCGCCCTCCCAATTAGGTGCATTGCTGGTTTCAAACATCTAGTGCATTAACATAAAAATGGAATTATTAGCCTTAAGCCCTCATGGTGTCCAGAAAAGGAAGAATTTCCCATTAGAAGGCAAAACAATGCTCCTGGCCCCTCCACCCCTTCTAGCATTGGAAAGCATCTCTTAAACTCCTCTGAGCCTGGGTTTATCTATAAAATGAGAGGTTGGACTAAAGCTTCGTCTATCACTGTTAATTATGAACGTTTTTTTTTTTATTATTCTTATTATTAATTAGCTTCTGTAGCCCTGACATAAGGGGAATTTTCCTCATAAAGGAGACAATTTGGTGGTTTAAATCTATTGATGATTTAAGGAAAACCTTCTGAGTCTTAATTATCTAGACATATCTGGTTAGGTTCTTGGGGAAGATTTTGACCTGGATTTTCCAAGCAATTGCAACATGTCTCTAATTCATTTATTAACACACGAAATGGGTGTCCCCAAATTGGCCCCAAGGTCATAATATTGCTAGGTAGATATCTAATAATACTGTTCACTTCAAAAATAATAGCTAGGATTTGTCACACAGAATATAGAAAGATGCAAGAGTATTGAGCAAGGAACCCCATGGGCCACTGTAGTTTGATAAAGGAGATCTGAAACAGCAGTCCACAAAGAATGTCTTGAAATAGCTTTACACTCAGACAGTGAATCACAATAGTATAAAGAACTAGTGAATTCTTTAAAAGGCAAACAAAACCTCATGTTTCTTCACAGGAACCATCTCCGGGAATGGGCTCTAACAATGGTTCAAAGGGATTCCATCTCGACCTTTACAAAAACCGTAATAAGTGTTGGAAAAAGTCTGGAGATCAAGAATAAAATGAAATTCTCTGCCAAACATCTGCTCTTTGGTGAATCAAATGCTCATATTATCTCTAAACATTGCACACGATAAACAACATTAATATGTACGTTGACTTACGTTACCATAAAACCAAATCTCAAGCCACATGGGATGCCTGCTTTTGCTACTACATTCAGAAAGAAACAGTCGGTTTTGTTCTCATGAGAAATGTCCAACATGAAGAAACTAATTTAGAAGCAAGGAGATCTTTCAGGAAAGAGGATTCTAATAATGGCAAAGATAAGAACGAAAGGCAACACTAGGGTTCTGGCAGGAGAAGGGAGCAGATGCCAACAAGTACGAAAACAAGCTTACAAAAAGCAGGCTGGGGAGCCTGGGCCTGAACTTTACATATGCCAGCTTTGATGGTCTGACGTCCCTGGGGGTGTGCCTCCTTTGGTCACAGATAATGAGGAGGAAGTTTGTTACAACAAACTGTGTGGAATGCATCGCAAGTGCTTTCACAATAGAGAAAAGAAATGTCTTCAAACTTTGAGACTAGATTGAGAACTAAGGTGATAGCTGCGGGCGTAGGGCCTACAACCACCTACTCCCGTCCTCTGGTGTAGTAACCTTACCTGGAACAGGCTCAGGGACTCGTCCAAAGTCCCCGGGCTAGACATTCTTCCTTTCTCCACCAAATGTCTAATCTTTTCAGTCACAATTCAAATGTCATTTTCTTCCATGGTCTCTGCACAGCCCCATCCAAAGCCTAATTGCTTCTTAGTCTGTGCATACGCAAAACAGCATATGCGCCCTCTGACTGTACTGGAAGGACTTTGTGTGTGCTTTACCTTTATATTAGAGAGTGAGCTCCTTGGGGGCAGGAATCGATTCAGATTCACAGGACTCAGCAGGGTGCTTGGTGCCCCAAGATTGGCACATGTTAAGGTTTTTCTTGAGAGAAAAATGAATATATGGCTAAATACTTACATGAACGTTGTGATGCCTACTTGCTTTATGATTTATTCATTAATTTGGCAATAATTATCATTTTATGTGGGTAGGAACAAGCGAACAAGCTACATTTCTTTTTTCTTTTTTTTTTTTTTTTCACCAAAGAATTCAGGAACCTGCATTTTCAATACTGTGACAAATGCCTCTTAAATGTGCCAGACTTCTCAACTGCTTAATATGGGCCATGTGTTAAAGAGCTGCTGAATGGCTTATTATGGCAAATGATGGCTATTGCACCTCTGTCTCATACATGTACTCACTTTTTCTTCTGGGTAGAACATTTTTAAGACAAGGACTCTAATTAGATGCAGGCCTATTTAATAATTAAATAATAATAATAAATTATTAGAAAACATAAAATTAACTAGGGTATCCACAAAGATGCACATTTGAGTGAGCAATTTTAAAAGGCCTTTGAAAGCTGAAAATCCTTAGAGAATGCTAGGCTTTTGGATATATTCTATTTTGATTAGTTTTATGCTTGGCAGTTAGTGTGAAAATATTATTGTAGGCTGCAAAATTATACTCAAACTAGCTGTTCGACAAAACCAAAATGTGAGGTAAGAAGTCTCATCTAATAAGGAGAGACATAAAGGTTTTGATGATTATTTTTGTATCACAACTATGTGGGCTAGGACCTCTTTGATTTGTTGGTGTCACAGGTTTGGCCCGACCATAAGATGGGGAAGTAAAATCCTGGAAAGCTCGCTGCACCTGATATTGGAGGGTCTTTACTGTCCTTCAACTTTCTTACTTAGTGGCCACTGGACCCTACTTAAGTGCTTAGCCTCTCTGAGTTCAGTTTATAATCACCCAGAGAATATGTTTAAATTTCTCAGTGTTATTTGAACAGGGCAACCACAGTCAGTTGGGGAGTGTGAGTGCTACACTAAAGCACCCATACAAGAGAACAGGTGGCTTAGGGTCCATTCTGTTCTTCAACAACCACACTGCAAGTCCTGGCGTGGGGTCTGTCCTTGAGGAGAAGGAACACTGTTTGTATCGGAGTATCCTGCTTACCGCCCATTAGATCTTCAGGGCTGCACTTGCCCGGAACAGGAGCTTTCTTCTAGTTCAAAGTTACCACACAGGCAAGCTGAGGCCTTGCTTGTGAAAAACAAACCAAAATCCATAGCTATAAAATTCCACATATATAGAAAATATTAATTGTAAACATCTTTGACTTTTTGATGTGCTTTTTTTTTTTTTTTTTATAGTGCATGCTATAGGAGATGGATTACCAAACTGTGGACCAACTAATTATGCTTTAAATTTATATCATATAATGTAAGTGATAAATATTCTATGGGTCATGCAAACATTTTTTTCCATTATGTAAATCTCTAAATGAATTCTAGTAGCAATGTTTATCCAAAGGTTGGATAAATGAAAATATAATAGATATTGCTACCATTTATGGGCCATCTACCAAATGTCCCATATATCACATAAATACTCTCTTTAATCCTCATGATAATTTTGCCATATAACTATTATTACGACCATTTCAGAAGAGAATGAAATTCAGAGAAAAGAAGTAAATGTTCAAAGGCAAGACAGCTGGTATGTGAAAAAATGAAAATCAGAACATAAATCTACCTGATGTTAAGCTCTACGTTTTTACTTTTCATCCTACCACCTTGACTTTAATATAAATAGGGTTAAAAATATTTCTCCCTCTTCTGCTCTTCGATGGCTTCTGGCTAATTGCTTAGAAGAAATTTATCATTGGAGATTAAGATTTTAGGCTCAGGGACCAAAGACCTGGGTTTAAAATATGCTCTGCCACTGAACAACTGTGTGACATTGTGAAAATTGTTTATGCTTTCTTTGTAGAACAAGGATGATGGCAATACCTTTGCCTTAAGAGTTGTTGGAAAGACTGTATGAGATAATATATGTAGAGTTGTTAGTGTGCCATGCCTGGCGCATAATAAATGGACAATAACCTTTTTTTTTAGGAAGCAATATAGTCTAATGCTTAAGTGTGGAGATTTTGGAGTCTGAAAGAATTTGTAGTTTGAATGTCAAGTTGGTCACTGAGTTGGTGCAAGACCCCAAATAAGTTATTCAACCACTTTAAGCTTCCATTTTCCTCATCAGCAAATGAGACTAATATCAGTCCCTTCTCAAAGTGATTGGGAAAGAATTAAATAATCAAATTTAATTAACACAGTGCCAGTATCATTCTAAGTTATCAATAAAGCATAGATGTTTCTGCTCTTACCATTCTGAAATCCAATAGTATCTAAGGGAAGCTAGAGGTGATTCTGTGTGAATCATGGGACGGAAAAGCAGCTTTTAGTATAGCTCACTCCTTTTATTGGAAAGTAGCGTATAATGAGAGATATTCAGCGACTACCATGTCCCAGATTTATGGACTGAATTGGTTATACTACTCACTAACAAGACACTTAAGTTTTTTGAGTCTGTTTTTTCACCTAAAACATTAGATTATTAATAATGGATATATCACATAGTTACTACATACATCAGAACTTTGCATGGTATGTGATTATAACCTCAGAAAATATTCACTAAAACTATATAGCTATTATATTAAAAAGTAGAAATGGAAAACACATTTAAAACATTTCTATAAAAATTATATTCATCTGAAATTCAAGATCCCATAGCTTACTCTTTAAAAAAATTAAAACTGGTTCTACTCTATTAATGTAATATCTGAACATGACAGAATTTTCATCTATATAGAAACACCTCAAAAAATATCCAAGTATCACTATCTAGTACTATCTACCTTCTCTCTGGAATTAATTACTTTTAGTGGCTCTGATTTTCAGTTTTTGTAGTGGCTACTCTTATAACTTAAAATAGTACATTATTTTTGCTGATCACACTTAAATTATACATATTGAATCCTGAACATGAAAGATGAATAGATTATAAATTAATCCTCATTTCTTCTCCTCACTTTCCTACATCTTAATTTTTGTCATGTTATCATTTTATATTGTCAATGTTTGTAACTTGCTTATTATTTTATTATCTGTAATTAAGTCTTCTTTGCCTATATGCTGAGTCTAGTAATTTCAACTCAACAAAATCAATCCTTGTAATTTTAGGAATAGATAAATATTCTTAATTACAAAAGGAAATTGTGTTTTGCTGTCATTAAACCCCTACTCCTAGAAGAAATTCCAAAACGTCAAAGCCAACTAGGATTCCATTTAATGACTTTCTGAATTTTCTTTGCTTCCAGTTTATTCAGTTTACTCACTTTTTAATTTATCTCCTACCATCTTCTTTGTGGTAGTCTTTCACAATTTTACTGGAGGACCTCATTGAAAAATTGAGCTAAACTCTGTGTCTTTGCCTACTTGAAAATCTCTATTTTGCCTTCACATACAAATGCTACTTCGGCTTGTATGGACTTCTAGGTTCCAAAGTATTACTTTCCTAGTTGTAAATGCAGGTTACTAAAGGACTAGGTTTATTCACCTGGGTAGCAATCATAGGTTTCCTCTGAAGGTTTGTAAGTTGTCTATTTCTCTATCAGACTGCTGTGTTGAAAAGGAACTATGTTTCTTGAGATAATTGTGGGGGTCTGTACCAGTGGGTACACTGAATATCTACCAATTGGCCACTTCCGTTTTAGGATGTATGTTACCCATGCTGAGACCCTTACTTGTCAAAATAAAATTCCATTTTAGCTCAGTGATGGAGAACTCTAGTGCATTTCCCACGTAAGTACAGTTGACCATTTTCCCGCTTATGTTCTCCATGTCCTCTGTCAACACCTAGCATTTTCAAAAACTACTCCTTATCTTTCTTAGATTCCCCATATCCACATCATAAGTTCACTGGTTGCAAAAAAATTCTCTTCTTGGAATAGAATAGTTGGGTTTCTTTCATCCATATGCTGAATGAAAGCCAGTGAGATGAAAGAATGGAGTCTCCCAGTTCCTGTTCTAGAAGTAATTTTTTTCATAATTACCTTGATGATTGCCAGAAGACTCACTTCCAAAACTGGCACATGATGATTGGAAAAGATGACTCCTTTTCTTGTATTTGCTGTTTGATTCTTTTCCATTGCATTCTCAGTCTGACTAATATTTCATCTTCTAAGATTTCCTCATAATTTACAGTTTGCCAGTGCCTTCCCTTTCTCACTAAGACCACTATGATTTTCTCAAGTTCTTTCTGATATGTCTATAATTTTTTTTTTGTAATTTCAGTGGGAATTTAGAAAAGAAGGGAGGTAGTTGTGTGTCAAGTCTGTTATTTTTACTAAAGTAAATAATATTAAATCAATTACACTGCTTTTGAACATAATTTAAAATGAGACCTTGTGAAAATTCAATGGTCTTTTTCTCACTATCAATCAAAACCTTGCCTTGTGTTATTTGGCCTCTTACAGAGAAAGAAAAAAAAGATCATATCTCCCCGACAAGTTTAGGGTATATTGTACAAAATATCTCTTTGTGTTTCTGACACTCTTTCCCCTTGATCTGTTTAAGTTGATCCTATTATTGTGGTAGAAGAGTAGCCTGCCATTTGGACTTACTTTATCTAGAAAAATGTAAGTTTCTGGGGTAGATAACCTTTAATAAGAAGGTATAAACATACATTTTCTATCAAATCTTTCTTTGGAATGACTATCCAAATGTGGAAATGACTTAAATCCAACAAGATCAGGCCAAAGTAAAATAACTGTCAAAAGGTTAGGTCAGCAAAAGAAAATTTAATAACAGCATATCAAATATTTACGAAAGCTATTTGCAAAAAGTTAAATCATTCATGAAAATATATGAAACACTTTAAAATAAGCTAACTTTCATGTGTCAAATGAGGGATACTTAGGAAGCAGAAAGTACAATAGTCTGTATTAATAAACTAACTTTCCTAAAACAATAGTTTCCTTTATACCCAATTTTCATCCATCTCGGCAGTCTGGGGACAAAAATACATATGACTTTATTTCAGTTCTTAAGTTCAATGTCCTTCCTACTGACCTCAAATTATAGGGGCTTCTGCAAACTAAACGAATGTATAGGTTAAACAGAGGGAAAATGAGCAGGACTTTGCTTTTTCCTGCGAGATTTCAAGTGAGGCTCTGCTATGTTCATTCTCTACCAAAGCACTGAATCTTCTTTTTTTTTTTTTTTTTTTCAAAGCACTGAATCTTACCATGGGACTGATATGTGCAGAGCAAAGGATACAGCATGAGCCTTGCCTTTTAGGAATGAACATTCAACATTGCTAGAACACTCACAGCAATGTGCACCCACTCACAGTGGGTAGGCTGTCCCGTGTTAGACAATAATAATTTAAAAATATTTCCCCCCTAAAATGGAGCTCCACTGTTCTTCATTAAACTGTCATCCATTGATTCTAATTCTTTCCTTTGGAACTACATAGCTGTCTATCCCCCTTTTCATGGAGTAGGACTTCATATATTTGAAGACTGATTATACCGTCCCGATCTTTGTTTTTCTGGGCAAAATAGTTCCAATTATTGCAACTGTCTCTTATAGAATGTGTGTTCCAGACCTCTTAACACTCTAGTTATCCTCCTCTAAGGTATGCATTTATCTTGTTTTGTGTTGTATTTGAAACTCTGTGGGGTAACTTGGTGCCTACAAGATAAGAGCTCAGATTCTAATGTCAGGTTCATCTATTCCTTAAAATATTAAATAGGTTTATTTTACAGATTATGACTGGGTATTTGGGACAAACCAGAGATAGCCTCTGCCTTCAAGAGGTTAACAGTTCGTCAGCCATCAATCTAATTTCATCTTATTCTGTGTTTCCATTAAACACTAACACTGCTCCTCAATGCAAATGCACAAATAAAACTAAATGCTTGAGAGAACCTGATCATCTACACCTCTCAGTCGCTCAAGTACATTATTTACAATCTACTCCCAAGCAATGATCTTATCTTTTATGCCATTTTCCTGTTCTGAAAATAGTTAAAATACTTCCTTAGGGTTTTCATGACCACTCCTGACAATGCCCATTTGCATTAAAAGCATGGATCTCAAGCCATAAATAATTCTTTCATGGACGCCACATGCTAAGAAAGCCTTGAGGGGGTTTTATTTGTCTACCTTTGATTGCAAAGTGTGGGGAAAAACAAAAAGCCCCACCATGGAAATAGAACAGTCAGTTCTTTTAGAAGCCAAAGCTTAGGCACTCAATCAGCGTTGGAAATGAAACATCCTAACATCCACTCTGGATCTGTTACTGCAGACCTTTTATTTTGATTGGGGCACGGAATAAGCAGTGTTTATCTTTGGAAATGCCATTCAAGACTTTCGCAGACATAAGCACCGCATCCATGGTGAAATATTTCAAGCCCGGATCGCAATTATGTTGGGATTTACTACAAATCCTCTGTCTAGCAATATACCTACTCGGTAGTAAAAGCTCGCTCTCCTTTTGTTCTGTAAATTTATGCCAAAGTATAGTTCTTGTTATTACTTGAAAGGTTTAACATACCAGAGAAAGTTCTGCAGACAGGGCTGAGTAAGTTCTGCATTTCATCATCCTTTAAAGTATGATTTCGAACACTTTTTTTTTCTTAAGTTGCATTGTAAACCACATTCCCACCCAAGATTTATTTTTGCTGCTGAAGTCATTCTATTATTTCCCAACTCCAGGAGCCTATAGAAGAATGTCTCACGACCTCATATTTAACAAACTAATATCCAGTATTCCGAAGGCATCTGTCTGGGGGCATTAACAAATATTTGGCTGGGTATTAACGTTTCTAATATGATTATAGTGTACTTTTATATAGGAAAATATTATATTGTTTGGTCATAAATTGAAGTCCATAAGGCAAAAGAAACCAGAGTATGCAGGTACACAGAAGGCCGCACACTTCACCAATGTTAAGTGTCCCCTAACAGAAAAGGTGAGAGCTGGGTATTGAGTAAATAGAATTTGACCCAATGCAAAAATCTAATTTATTCCTTGCTAGGTTTAAGGCTAGAATCACAAAAGTTTAGTTTTCAACTGTGACTGTTGTAAGTCAGTTGAAAAATCAATTTAGAATGTTTTGAGTAATTCAAAGCAAACCACCACAGCGAGGGCAAAAAACTGGTTTGTTAGACGGTAATGCATGAAGCTCTTCTATGTAACTGTGCAATAAAATCAAAGTCTGTGAATACACACATCTGAAAATGTGAATAAGAATTCCCAGAAATACGGTGCCAGATAGAAAAATCAGCATTATGGTCTGGTGTCATGGTGGCCTGGATGTGTTCAGGATGTCTGGGTTCTCTAGCTCCACCTGTGTGCTTTGATATCTGGTGGAGAGAGCTGTCTACATGGGGAGAAGTATAGTGCGGAAGGATTACTGAGGAAGGCTTAAAGAGAATTTTCTTTTGCAGAGGACAAAAAGGAAGCCAGAATAAGGTGTATCAACAATGCATTGTTTAATGAGGGTTTTACTAAAACTCATCCTTTACCTTTGAATTTATTGTAGCAAATGATTAAGCCACAGCCTCCCAAACCAGAGTTTCCGGGTTCGAATTCCTTCATATACCCACTAGATTTGTGACTCTGGGCAAACTATTTAACCTTTCCTGCTGTCATTTTTCAGACCTTTAAAATAAGTGTCACAGTAGGTTGCAAAGGATTAATAATTGTTCAGTGCTTAGAACGATGCTTTCATAGGGTTTAGCCACTATGTAAATTTTAGGTGTTAGTATTATTATCATAGATACCAACTTTTGTGATAAATCCCAAGGGATTATATCTAATCCATCAGTTTACCCTTTTCCCCTTTTGCTGAAGTACAGAATTTCTTTTTACTATTTTCCCTCCTTTCATCAGTTTTTTTTTAATATACTAGGCACTAATTGTTAAAATCATTATTTTAGTTGGATTGAGAAAAATATTTCTTCTTGATAAGAAAATCTTTTTTAGGTGTCATCTGGACATGTTTGAACAGCTCTCAGAGTATCACACAGAGGTTCATTCAGCTGGTAAATTGCCCATTACCCTTGCTCCTTTCTCATGGGAGAAGAATGCATCCTTATTTGACCACAGGAAACTGAAACTCTTTTAACTCTCCTTTTATTAGAGGAAGACTTTGGTAATTAAAGCCTGTGCCATTCCCAGGGTGGCAGAGGAAGCTGCCATTGAGAGCTAGTGTGTCATTTTTCTGTGACTGCTGGGCTTGACAGAGAAGGAAAGAGCCCAGTGTTCCTTAACACAATGAAGAGAATACAGGATGATTAAAAGTTAGGGTTGAGGCTCATTCTTGGATAACAACTCTTTTCTCAACCGATAGAGGATTTGTCTTTGAGGGCTACACATCATTAAAGATGTCATTAGTCCCGAAAAGAGCAGTTTCACAGTTCTCACTAGTCGGAAAAGAGAACCAAACTGAGAGGACCTACCCCATAGTTCCTCTTATCTGCAGAGGATTTGCTCCGAGACCCCTAAGGAATGCCTGAAACTGCAGATCGTACTGAGCCCTATACGGACTATGGTTTTTTTATAAAACATACCTATAATGAAGTATTGTAACAATAGACTGTGATAGACGATTATAACAAAAGACTGTAATGAAAGTCACGTGAATATGGTCTCTCAAAATAACTTATGGTCCTGTACTCTTCTTGGGATGACGGGAGACGATATGATGCCTGTGTGATGAGATGAACTACGTAAGTTGAATGGCACAGGTGTCGTGATGGCCTTTCAGGCTACCATTGACCTCCCGATGGTATGTCAGAAGGATCATCTGCTTCCAGGTTACCTTTGACCATGGGGGGAGTGATAAGGGGGCCTAGCATATCACTTTTGCTTGGGGCCTACATCCATCCTTTACCTAGAGCCTGAAAACATCAGTCATCTGGGTGACGCTTGGTCTTTCTTGGAAACTTAACAAAGGACTAAACATGAGAATACCTTGTATAGAAAAGTTGGTATTTTCTCAAGGAAGGAGCGAAGTCTTGCAGAGAGGCATCCCTGTGGTTATAGCTGAGGATATAAAGATGAAAAGCCAGGCCAGGAATGGAAGGAATGTTCCAGTCAGCAGCCCGTTTTGTGTGAGACAAGTTTTAGGTCACATATGTGACAACATATATGTTTTTCTCACCTACTGTATTGTTACTTTGGGGTTTGCTTGTTCTATCAGCTATTTATTGAGAGAAGTTTGTTAAAGTTTCTCATATAATTTGTTGATCTGCCTATATCTCTTTTTAATTACATCAATCCTTTCTTTATATATTTTGATTCTGTTACTGAATACATGCCGATTTATAATTTTTATATGTTCTCAGCAGTAAATCTCTATCATTGTGATATGTTCCTCTTTATCTCTAATATAGCCTCTTATCTTATTATCTAATTTGTCTGATATCAGTAAAACTACACTGACTTTCTTTTGGTTCATGTTTCACAGTATATCTCTTTCCATCTTGTATCCAATGACGTAGCCTTATATTTAAAGTATGTCTGAACAACCTTAGTCTTTTAAGTCTTTTTTAAGTTTTTTTTTATTTACTTAAGTAATCTACACCCAGTGTGGGCCTTGAATTCACGACCTAGCGATGAAGAGTCACAGACTTGTCCAACTGAGCCAGCCAGGCACAACTGAACAACCTTAGTCTTCTATCCAGAGTATATATTCCATTTACTTTTAATGTAATTAATAATATATTTGGGTATATATCTACCATCTTACTATTTGTTTTAACTTATTATTTTATGTTCCATTTTATCTTTCTTCTCTTAGAATAATTAAATATTTTATTATTTTATTTTTCCTCTATCACTTTTGTAGTTTACAATATTTTTCTATCTCCTCAGTGTGTTTCCTAGATTTTAAAACATGCACCCTTGAGTTAGCTGCAGTCTACTTTATTTTTTAAAATTTTAAAAAAGATTTTATTTATTTATTCATGAGAGACACAGAGAGAGAGGCAGAGACACAGGCAGAGGAAGAAGTAGGCTCCATGCAAGGAGTCCAATGTGGGACTTGGTCCCTGGTCTCTAGGATTGTGCCCTGGGCCGAAGGCGGTGCTAAACCACTGAGCCACCCAGGCTGCCCCTGCAGTCTACTTTAAATGATTACTTTTGCCATTTTACCTATAATTCTAAGACCTTAAAACACGATATCTTTATTATTCCCCTCCTATATTTTGTGTTGTGGCCATGATATATTTTAATTCCAAATATGATTTTAGTACTCTAAGACATTTTATGCAGTCAATATGCATTTAAATATACTGCATATTTATCCTTTTTGTTGCTCTCCATTCCTTCCTTCATTTTTGTATCACCCTTTGTAATCATTTTTCTTCTGCCTGAAGAACATTTTTTAGGTTTTCTTTTAGTGCTCATTTGCCAGTGATGAATTATCTCCACTTTGGTCTATATGAAAGTCTTCTTTTGCTTAATTTTTTAAGAATATCTTCTTGAGTATACATTTTAGTTTGGAGTTATTTTCTTTCAGCATCCAAAGTTATCCATCCATGACCTTTTACCTTTTATTATATTTTATTGAAAAGTTGGCTGTCTTAAAATTAGCTGTTGATGCTCTATGAAGATACTGCTTTTTTTATTGGCTGCTTTTATGATTTTTCTCATTGTCTTTCATTTTCAGAAGTTTGCCTATGATGTATTTAGCATAAAGTTCTTTGTATTATCCTTCTTGTGGTTCATACATTTATTGAATGATAACTTCATGTGTTTCATCAGTTTTGGAAAAATCTTAGCCATTATTTCTTCAAATTCTTCTTCTGGTCCAATTTCTCTCTGTTCTCTTAGAACTCCAATTATCCACATATAATTGGTATTGTGTCTACTGTGACTTGTATTTGTTTTTCTACTCTTTGTCTTGTTCATTAATTTGCTTATTTGTATTGTTTATTTATTTATTTGAGAGAGAGAAAGAGGAGGAAAGGGAGGAAGAGGGGCAGAGAGAACGGGGATATCAAGCAGACTCCATGCTGAGTATGGATCCTAGTATGGGGCTCTATCCCAGGATCCTGAGATCATGATTGGAGCCAAAGGCAGATGCCCAACCAAATGAGCCACCCAGGTGCCCCTGTCTTGTTTTTTTCTTTGGGTTGACTTTGAGTATTTGCTATTGGCCTATCCAATTCACTTACCCTTGCTTCTGCTATGTTTGGCATGCTATCAAACCTACTGATTTCTTAATTTTAGATATCTTATTTTTCAGTTTTAGAATTTCTACTTGATTACTTTTTCTACTGATTCTGATAAGCTGATGAGATTATCATTCATCTATTTCCTTGAAATTATTCATTATAAATAGCTTTTAGTATTGTCTTTAACTCCAGTTATATGTATGTGGGTCTGTACCTATTATCTATTTTTAATCTCTTGGGTTTTGCTGTTTCTGTCTTTGGTATGCTGTCTGTGTATATGTGTGTGCATATGTGTGTGGTATGGTATTTTTTAAACTGAATGCCCTACACAGTGCATTGAAAATTATGGAGGCTCTAGATTATGCTAAATTCTTGAAGAAAATACTTTTCTTCTAGAAAAAGAGTGGAGAACTGATTGTTTTAATCAAATGTAACTGATCTCAATTAGGTTTCCATTGAGAATTTTCAAAGCCTACATATATCTGGTTGGCCCCATTCAAGGCCATAGCCTTCTTTGAGTTCAAAATGAAAGCCTGGGTGTTTACCAGGGCCCTTACGCCTTGTAAGTCTGACATACCAGATCTTTTCTCCTCAGTAAAGAAAGACTGATAGAAACTCTACTGTGTTTTCTATTTTTTTTGTTTTGTTTTTGAGGCTTTCCATTTAGTTTTTTAAATTCCTGTTGTGTATATCTTAAGAACTGTCATATATTTTGAGGGAAATTGACTATTTTCCAGCTTCATAATTTACTTATTTTTTCTCACCTGGATCTTGAGCCCTTAAATCCTCATTTTGCCTCCTAATCTGATATTTACAAAAATAATTCCTCTTCCTCTCTCCCCCTCCTCCTCCTCCTCCTCCTTCTTTTCTTCTCCTTCTCCTTCTTCTTCTTCTCCACACTATCCCTCTGCTCAAGCAAAAACTAGGTTCTCAGACTCCTGCCCTGAACTTTAAATCAGCAGGTGCCTGAAATAAAGGAGCTGCAGAATGTTAACTCACAAATTTCCCCCCTCACAAATATTTGCCTCAGGAACACTTTGATGCAACTCTTTAAATAATTCTTTGGTAGTTTTCTATTTTTCTCTTGTGTTTCATCTGAGCACAAGTCAATCTCAAAGTATTCTATCCTAGTTGGAGAATTATAATAAACTGAAATTTTAATGTGCTAATATCAATCCTTATTGTTTATAATTTGTTACCTTAACTCTGCAGTAAAATAAATTTATATATTCATCATATGTTTATTGGATAACTGAGGTCAATTGGTCAATATGATAGAGCAAGGTGAGGATAACTTCACATCATTTTTGGGTTGTTCCGAGCATAAAAGACTCTATCTTGTAATGTAGTTTATATGTTTGTTTCTGGTAATAGCAGAGAGGTCTATACACCTGGAGACACCGAGGAAGAATTATGAGGAAATACCATAAACTGCAACCTTCAAATTGCCCCATTGTTATGAAAGGTCATCTTTGGAAGGAAAAAAAAAATGGAGGATTGGCAAAACCTGGGTTACATTTACAATAGTGCTTTGAAAGAAGGAAAAAGTTTTTGATTTTTCTTCCACTATGCTTCAAAGGTTTTGTGGCTTAGTGATGAAAATAAGGAAAGTCATTGTCTTCTAAGTTTTATCTCTCGACTAAGACCATTAGCATCTAGTAAGAAAAAAAAATCTATTGGCCCCATATCATATTTTCTCTAGGTCCCAAGCTCCAATGAGCTATAATAAACGCAAATGCAGTGGCCATACAATGAAATGATTGCTGTTAGACAGGGAAAACAGCAACAATGAACTCTGAGTGAACTTGCATGAAATACGATATTTCTTCTCTATCAGCACCTTCTTCAATCCTTAGGTGCATTGCTTGGTATGAATCTCGCAGCCAGTGATCTCCACTGCCCTGCTAACCACTATCTCTTTTCAGTGTAACCCAAAGAGTGTATCACAGGACCTTTCTGATCATTCTTTTCTTATAAGAAATAGCTGTCTGATAAAAAAAGATCAAAAAGTAAGATGATTTTACTATTTTCCCCTTGTAAATCATGAAGGAAAAAAAAAGGGAGGAGAGACCTGAAAGAATTCTGAGGGAATGAGGACATTCCCAGCAAACATCTGTTAGAATGTAAATTATAAATGTCATGACTAGCAAGCACCAAGCACTTTAAGACTGCAGGTAGCACATTTTGCAGAGTTTCACTGGAGAGGGCGTAAATAGCAGTTCAAAGCTTGGGCTTGCCAGTCAGAGCAGTATCACGTTGCCCAGGAGTGTTTGACCATGTGTGGGTGACTTAAAACTCTTAGGACTTTGTTTCCTTCTTCTGTAAAATGGAGATAATGGCATTTACCCCCTTGGATTGTTGTAAAGATTAAATGAGCTAATGTACATAAAGCATTTAGCTACAGGCTGGTATGTTGTTAGCCGTCTATCATGGTGGTCATCACCCTGCCCTGCGTGCTTCCACGGCAGACCTCTGTTTCAATTTCCATCCTCCATGATTCATTGATGGTGATAGGAGCCATTTGTTCCCACAATCTGGTCCCTGGATTGGATAAAATCGTAACTCACTACCACCCAGGCAGCATTATCTTTATTGCATGCTTTTTAACGATTAACAATCAATTACAATACCATCCTTTAAATCCAATCCGAAGCACTGTCAAATGATTATGTACTATAATTAAATTAATGATATTGAACTTTAATTTTAGTTGCATGGCTGCTTTTATTTGATATCAGCGGTATTCTCATTGCATGAACATGGGGTTCTGGTGCAAAGTGTATTTATTTTACAGACACAAAAAAAAGCAAATCCTTAATATAATGTTTAAAAATAACCACAAATAGAAATATTTCCACATGAGCCCATTTGGAAACTCACATTTGCTATTCATTAATTTAGGACTTGACAATTTAACATAAATTAAAATAAAAGCCTGTTTCACGGAGCATGTGTCTCATTCTTCACTGTCTCAGCATGACCACACTGATTCTGGTGCTTAGTAATGTCCTTAAACATAATTTACAAATGAGAAAGTTAGTGGGGCTGGAGTAATGTATATCTAACTTGCAGTCTAGCTTCCTCTGACATTAAAATCTTGTTAATCTGAGACTCAAGTTGTGAAGGAAAAAAATCAAGATTATCAAGCATAAATCAGCATTTGCCTTATAAAATGTAATGGAAAAATGCTAATAAGATTTACTGGTAACAGGAAATTGGATTATAACTTATCTATTTTAAGTCCATTTGAAAATTGGCCTCAAAATTTGTGTCCTGATATGGACCGAGCCTCAGATCCTATTATTATTTTTTTTTCCACAGAGCACATGCGGATGCTTACTGATAGATTTGTAAAGTATAGTAATAAAAGGAAAAGAATGCACACGCCTCTAAAACAATTTATGTAAACAAGTGATGGAAAGTGTACACATTATTATATTTATACTATGAGGAAAGATAGAGAATTGGCTGTTTATGTCTAGTTGAAAGTAATCAAAAGGGGATAAAAGTAATTTAAACAGGATACTTTCCTTATGTGTATGTGGAACGCTGAGCAGCTATGATATATGATAAAATGAATATTCATATTAAAAGCTTTGCTTCCTCCTGTGTTGTATTGAAACCCAGCGACTATTTCATCAGTCAATTACATGGCATGGTAAGAATGTGATTTGTTCTATAACAAAATTGGTATAATGCAGGGACTAATGAAGTGTTTATTCAAGATTTACCTTCAGTGCTTACCTCTGAATGCATTCTGAGTGACTGACCATCGATTTCATCATGTTTTCTTACCAACTGCCTGTCAGGTCCACCCAGAGCAAGGGTCTCCTGTAATGCCCTTAACAAGAATTCAGTTCATATAACACTCATGTGTGGGAATTTCCTTCCCAGGTGAACAGGCTGCCAGGAATGTGCCATTTTTGTCTTATTGGTTGAACATTTTATTCAACAGTTAGCCGTCGGATCCAAGGCACAGTACTGAGGGCAGAGTGGACATCAGTGCAACAGTAGGAGGGCAGAAAAGAGAATCTTCAAGATGATGTGTTCAGACATGGTTAATTCAGGAAATTGTTGAGTACCTCTGAATCGCTGAGACATCATATTAAGAAGAATAGGGAATGGGGTTCTGGAAGAATTGTGAGCAATCAGGTACAGGTCAGATAAGGAAGAGGCTAGTTGGCCATGTCAGGGACCGCCACAGACCTAAAGGCATGCTAAGCCACGGAAGAATTTGAAGCAGGACAGTGAAAATATGAGATTTGTATTTTGTAAAAATTACTGCGGAAGCCACATGGAGGAGCCTAGAAATCCAATAGATCTGTCCGCTGCAATTTTTGCCCATTAGGTTGTTTCTGGCCTCTCTAATTAGTGCTCTATTTTTCTTTCCTTCCATCAACACCAAATTGCCTAAATTATAAAAGTGGTATACCTTCAATTTGTTTTCTTCTTTAGGACTGTCTTGAGTTTTGGCTTCTTGATCCTCCAGGGTCAATTTTTAAAATCAGCTTATCAAGTTTGACAGATATCTGTTGGAATCTCAATTGGAATTGTATTTAATGGGGACAATTAATTTGTTTACGACATTTACAATATGGAGTTTTCAGGTGAAAAATATGCCATACCTGTCTATTCATTTTATTTTTTATTTTTTATTTTTTTTTGTCTATTCATTTTAAAGTCTCTTAAATGTCTTTCAATAAACTTGGTAATTTTTCTCCATGAAAGCTTTACACATTCTTCCCTAAGATATAATTATATATATATATATATATATATATATATATATTTGCAATTATAAATGGATTTTTAAAAATAATTAGTTTCTGATGTTAACAGATCATTCTTATCATATTGATAAAATCTCTTACTTGAATAATTTTCCCATAGGTTCTTTTGGCTTTATGATATAGGATATATTAACATCTACAAATAAAAGTAATTTGGTGAGTTGTTTTTCCTTTTAAGTTTGTACATCTTTCTTTCCTTTGTATTTTGCAATGGTAAGAACCTCTGCTGAAATGTTGAATATGGGTGCTGACAGTCAAGTCTTTTCCTGATCTGAAAGAGAAAGCATATCATTTTTCAGTATTAAGATGCTTGATGTAAAACCTTTCTACTTGCCTCTCGTCAGATTAACTAAGTCCCCTTCTCTTTATAGTTGACTGAGTTTAGGTGATAAATATGTTGAATTTTACTGATTTTTTTTCCTTAAACCTATTACCATGATCTTATGGTTTTTAATATTTCTCAATAATTCTGAAAAATTCTAAGCCATTTTTAAAATATTGCCTATTACCCACTTCCCTGTTTTCTGTAGTATGTCCTTATGAATTATATTTTATATCTTTTAGACATTTATACTGTACTCTTCATATCTTTTTCTTAAAATCTATCACTTGGTATCACTGAAATGTAAAATTTCTTTTTTATGTAATTTCTTCAGACCTGTATTCCAATTCACTAATTTTCTCTTTAGCTATATATAACCCATTTATCTGATTGTGGTGTTTTTAATTGTTGTTATTCTAATTTTCATATCTGGATTTTAATTCAAAATTGTTTACTCCTTACTCATATTCAAGCTTCACCACTGCTTATTTTGACTTCTATTTCTGAAATTCAGTATCTGAAACTTTTGCAAATTTATTTTCTTATTTTTTTTTACTCTTCTAGTAGTCCTCATTTAAATTAATTTTAGGGCTCAGCATTTCTTTTTGCTTCATTCAATAAAATACAATTATGTATTTTGAAACACACTTTTCAAATTTTATCCAGCATTCTAGTTGTTTCAGTCTAGAGGGTTGCTCTTGGCTATCTAACCCACTTACTTTTAACAGAGAAAAATCTCCTTCAGGTTTTATTTTTTAACTTCTCATGCTGATAACTTGCTTAATTTGCTAGCAATGTTTCTTTTCTTTTTTTCTTTTTTTTCATAGCTGAAAGCTATTAAGCTTATAGAGTTGCTTCTGAGTATGGTTTTTCTTGAATCTGGTCTGTTTTGCTATATAATGTACTTGTTCTTGCTATTTTTTTATATAGGCACCCCGCAAAAAAAAGTTTAAGATTTTTTTCCTAGAAGTTTGGAATCTTGTCAGTGTGGTTTGAAGATTTAAACATTTGCTATTGAAACTGGATCAGAAAATATGACCTATACAATTTCGGCTTTTGGAGATTTATTGAGAATTTTTGTGGCCTGGTAGGTAAAGACTATTTATAAAAATTCTGTGGCTGCCCTGAAACATAGCTTGTTCTTTCAGGGTGCACAATCCAATATGTATATTAATTCAATATTGCTAATATTATCGTTAAAATTTTTTATTTTCTTATTCATTTCTACATGTCCTCGTAACTTTTAAATCAAAGTTTCTCTAGCATTTTTAAATTTCTAAATATTTCCTCTGTTTTTTCCCCCTAAGAAGATGATAGATATGTATATACATATGTAATATGTAGATGTATAGATGTAGATGTATAGATGTGTAAATCTATATCTATGTGTACATATTTTTATACATCTTTATTCTATGTTATTTGATTGTTCTTTACTGGCATGGATTGTTAGGAAACTTCCATTTCCCTGGCTTCATTGGTCCTTGAGATAGGTCTTTTGCTACAGTAATTCTCCTGGATGGCCTCATCATGCCCAGGGGAGGAAGAGTGAGCTAATGGAATGTTGAATTGAAAGGTGGACTTAGTCATGTTCTATTAGTTACCTTCTTTGTTTAAAGCCATCCTTTCCCAAAGGATTCATCGATTCTAGCCCATACTGTAAATAAAGGGGGTAGGTTTTCCATTTGTCAAGCTCCTGAATGTTTCTCTCAGTTCCAAATACATGAAGGAAACTTCTTAGACTATGTACTGCACTCTCTCAAAATCAGTATTTTAAAATTTTATTCCTTTTTTTGTTTCCCTTCAATCACTTTAATAAATCTTTATCCATTCTTTAATATTTTTGTTATTTTTCTTTAGATTTGCCTTATGTAAGGAATATATTATTGCTTATTGTATTAGTATATAATAAACATGAGTTTTTAAAAAAGTTTTATTAACTTATTTTAGAGAGAGAGTGAGAGCACATGAGTGGGAGGGAAGAGGCAGAGGGAGAGGGAGAGAGAGAATCTCAAGCAGACTCCCCGCTGAGTATGGAGTCCAACTTGGGGGTGGATCCCATGACCCTGGGATCATGACCTGAGCCAAAATCAAGAGTCTGGTGCTTAACTGACTGAGCCACCAGGTTCCCTAAACACGAATGTTTTTAAATATGAACCTAATATTATTTTCCTTTTGATAGGAGAGTTAATCACATTAATTATTATTATAACCGATGCTTTCATTTGCTCTTTTCTTTCTTGTCTGCGAGTTTAAATCTTTATGCTTCAGTGATGTCCCTTTCTATATTTCTATGTAGAAGAGATTTTCATTCACATTTCCAGCATGTATTTTTTATCGGGGTTTGCTTTTAGTCTTTAAAAAAACTTACTTATGTTTCTTAGATTAAATAGTTAAATGTCACTCTCTCTGACAAATGACAGATAACATTTAACATGCATTCTTGCCTCTCTATGGGTCCTCTTGCCTCCCTAACCATTCTGCTCTCCATTCTTCCATTCCCCTCAACATCCCTGTCCATTCCTGGTGTTTACAGAATACGACCACAGTTTTCATATCAGTTCTTTTGTATTTAAATCCTAGATTTATATTATATAGACTTTAATGCCAAACTTTTTTGAAGTAATTTATGAAATATCGTGTATGGCATTGTGTGGAATTATCACACCTGTACTTAGCTGGTTTCAAAGACAATTGTCAGGAATTTGATTCTATTGCTACTAATGTTAACCTATCAACTGCAAGCTACACAAATCTGTGGAGGGTATACTCACCTATGTAAATAATCACCCCTAAACAATACATTATTTTGTGTAGCTTATTTCTGAACTTTATATCAATAATCTCATGTTCTATATATTTTTCTATTTTTTTCTTTAGTACTATATTTTTGTGATTCATCCACACTGATTCATGTAGATATATTTATGTGCATTTTTAGTGTATGGTGAACAATTTAGTGTTGATGAGCATTTCCTTGTTTTTAGTTTTGTTGCTACTAGAAAGAATGCCTCTACACATTCTTGCACCTAGCCCCTGACTCACATGTATGCACATGCAGGGAGTATACCTCACACAGAACTGCCAGGTCGTAGAGCATGTACATCATCAACTTTAGTTAGTGATATAAAATTGCTTTCCTAGGTTATTGTTTCTTTTTTTAAAATTTTATTTATTTATTCATGAGACACACAGAGAGAGAGAGAGAGAGGCAGAGACATAGGCAGAGGGAGAAGCAGGTTCCATGCAGGGAGCCTGACGTGGGACTCGATCCCAGGTCTCCAGGATCATGCCCTGGGCTGAAGGTGGCGCTAAACCGCTGAGCCACCAGGGCTGCCCAAGTTATTGTTTCAATCTATATTTTCCCCAATAATATGTGAGAGTTCTTCTTTACACATTCTCACAAAAGCATATTTTAAAATTTATATTGTTGCTGATCCATTCATGTGAAATGACATTAGGGTTTTTAATTTGTATTTGCATCATAACAAAAGTGACATTGAACATTTTATTATATGTTTATGATCCACTAGACTTTCCTCTTTTGTACAGTGCCTGTCATGCATCTTTTTAAATGATACAGGATTTCTTCATTTTTTAATAGATGTTCCTCATCTTTTCTATACATTTAATCTTTGTTGACTTTATGTATTTCAATACCTTTCTCAGTTTGTGGCTTTTCATTTGCTCTCTTTTGTTAAAAAATTGTTAATTTTAATGTGATATGAAATATGTCATTGTTTTTATGGTTTTCATTTTCCTGTTTAGGTTAATGAAAATTTCTCTACCACGGGTCAGATAGACAGTCTCCTACATTGTATTTTAGAGGTTTTTAATGATTTGCCTTTCATAATTACATCCTCAATTTATCTGGAATTGATTTTGCTTATGTTGTGAGGTAGAGTTTCATTTCCTTTTGTTTTTTATTCATGAAAACTAATTGCTCCCAAACCATCTCTTTAAAGGTTTATTTTTCTCCCTACTGATCTGCAGTATCTTCTCTTTCATATACCACAACTCCATATGCTGTGGGCTTTCCTTTAATTGTATATTTGTCCATTGCTGCACTGTTTCATGATATCATGCATATATAGCTATATACAGTATCAGGTATATATAATTTTATATATATAATATTTATGTAGTTGTATTGTGATATCTGATGGTGTATATTGCCCACCTCATTTCATGTTTTTCTTTAGAAAATTATTATATTATCACTGTAAGTTTTACAGCTAACTTATGAAGTTTCATGAAAAACTGAGCTGGATTTTTATTCAAATTCTAATGAATCTGTCTTTTCATGTTGAGGGTAATGACATTTTTAAAACATCTCTGAGTATGTCATGCCTCTCCATTTAAATAGGTCTTCTACCTGCCACACTGCCGAATTGCTATATGAGTTCTAGCAATCTTGGGGAAAAAAAATAAATAAATAAATAGGTCTTCTTAAATGCATTTAAATAATTTGTATGTATATTTTGTTAGGTTTATCCTAAATACTTTTATATTTTGTTGATATTCTAAATATCATTGTTTTTCCTAATTGGATTTGCTCTTTTTGCTGAGTTACAGCAATACAATTTAATTTGGTATATTGATTTTATATCTATGAATCATGATAAACTCTTATTTATTCTATTAATTTATCTATACACTCTTCTGGATTTGGTATATAGGTGATGACATCATCTTGGAATAATGCCATTTTTCATTCTTCTTGTCAAATAATTTTACTGCTAATTTTTTATTGGTTTGATTGTCCTAGCCTTGCCAGGAAAAGTAATGAAAGGGGTCATCCTTGTCTCAGCTGATTTTAAAGGAAATGTATTTACATTTCATCCACGTGTATGATACTTGCTGTAGCTTCTCATAGGTGCTCTTTGTCAGCTAAATACATTTCTGGTTTGCTAAGATATTTTGTAAGAAAAATGATCAATTTGGATAGCATCATATTGTTTCAGAATACTTTGGTTCTCTTTTTATTTAAGTATGTTAACATCTTGTTACTGTTCTACTTGGGATATTTCCAGTATTTGTGTACCTGATATTGTAGTTTGTTGTTTTTCTGTTAGATGCTTGCTTTCTCTTTTGTGCACTGGACTTTTGATTGAGATTTTGTGTTTCTTGAACACCACTTATAGAAAATTTTGAGGCCTGCATTCAAACTGTTTTCTACACAGAATATTGCTTGTTCTTCTCAGAAATAATTTTCTTTCCTACAACTTTCTTCCTTTGCCTCACTGCTCTGTGCCAAGAGGGGGATAGGACGAGCAGGATGAGCTTTTTGTCTGTTTGTGTCCTGCTTCATCCCTCAGGGGGTCACCCTTTCCTTGCCCCACCTTTATAACTTACTAATGTGAGTTCCCATACCAAATGGGACCTAGCTTTTGAGTCCAGACTTCTAGGATTGGCAAGGTGAAACCAGATTCCACACCTTCAGAGAGTAGCTGGTCAGGGCACCTTGTCCCACAGAATAGCATTTTTTGGCAGTCAGACTTCCAATTTGTGTTTCTTATATTGCTACAAGCTTAGCCATGCTGTCAACAACATATTTTTCCAGTCTATCTAGCTTCTAGCCATTTTAGGTGTTTAATACCAGGAGGGGTTTTTCTACACATCTGGCATGGTTGATGGTAGGAAATAACATGTCACCAGCTTTCTTTGCATGACAATTGGTCATCTTTATAATGCACCTTATTGTTTTTCCTCTTGTCTCTTCATCTCAGCCTCTTCTCTCTTTGTAATTTTGTGATACCATTTTTTGTGAAGGAAATGTCTTCTTGTTTCATATTAAATATGCTAAAACATTTTCTAACATTTTCTCTGTTTTGCTGTCGCCAATCATTTAAATAATATATTCTTCGTCAAGTTTTATTTTTAAATGTGCTTTTTTCCCCCTTGTTCTAGCGTGTATCTGAGAATTTGCTTAGCTCCCAACCCTGACCCCAACTGCTGATCTCTTACTGTGCAAAGTTCCTCTCTGAAATGAACTGATGCTTCCCAACACACAGGTACATAGTTTGCAAATACTCTACTCACTATCTCCCTGATTTCTGACTGGATCTATTTCCCGGGCCAAAGTGCAGAGCATGTCTCTGGTCACAACCTTCCTCCTCCTTCCTGTGTCTAGCAGGATGAACCAAGTATAATTTGCAAGATCTACTTTAGTTCTTCCTCTACTTCTAGTCCCTGATACTATATACTTGGAGCCAGTGGAAAGCTGTCCCCAACATGGTCTAGTTCTAGTATTCCTCTCATTTTTACCCCCTACATATAAAGTTTTAAATTGTAAAAACATACACCTTGAACTGCAACAGACCAGTGGCTAAAGGAGGCTAGGATGAAAGCAAGGGACTAATACTCTAACTGCTTCCAAAAGTTGCAACCGAATACAGAGGGGGGATTGTCCAGTTTTGCCTTTGTAGATTCTGGAAATTTCTGAGCCAAGAAGCAGACATGAGGGAGACAAAGTTCTCTGTTTTCTTTCAGGAAGGCAGGGCTGTTTCTTCCTTGAAACTAAGCTAGGTACATCATCGTGATTTTGTTTTTTTTTTTGTGTGTGTGTGTTTTCTTGCTTCTTTGCATGCTTTTTCCTGACTCTCTGAGCTTTTTATTGTGGATATTCCTTCGGAATATTGGCTTTGGGTCTATTTTAGGTTTTGGAGGTTTTGCAGCAATTGTTCTTTTTCTTTGTCTTCAAGTCGTGTTTTTTTTTAGGAAAGTTCATGTCAAAGGTTGATGGCCATGTGCTATTTTTGAATCTAACTGTATTTCTGAGCAAAATGATATGAAGCCTCAAAGGCATGATATTCATAGATTATTTTTCTCACCATGACTGACAAAATTTGCAAATATAAATTCAGTTGGCTATGCTTCACCTTGGAAGAAAGAGAGATCCATTATCTCCCTACTCTTCTCAGGGAGCTTTTAATCATTGCTTCCGGGCTAGATTTGTTTTAAAGAAAGATATGACTCAAAACTTCCTACTCTATACAGAGCTTATAGACTTGAATGTATTAGGAAAGGCTAAAGTACAGTAACAAATAGACCCAAACTTGCAGTGAGTCAACAAAACAAGTTCAATTCTCACTCATCTAATAGTCTGTAATGGTTCAGACTGTTGAAAGGCCAGGAGTGAAATGAGGTAAGAGAGTAGGGTGGCCTTTGCATACAATCAGTCAGGGGCTCAAGATCATGGTAGCTTTGTTCTCTTCAATGGAAACTTTCAAGGTCACCCTGAGGGTTACTCACCCTGTTGGCCAGAAAGTGGACCAAGCAAGGATGTATGCACGAGCAAGTTCGTATAAGCCAAGCATGTAAGTGGCCCAGGTCCTATGTGCTCATATTTCATTCCCTGGCACACAGCCACATGCCAAAAGGAACCCCGAAGTGGGCTACACACTGCAGTCCAAGCCGTGGATGAAGGAAGGCTATAAACACTGATTTTGATAAATAACTGGACATTTCCATCACATGGGCAAACTAGAAATTTTTTTCAGGACACTGGACTCTTGAAGTTATGTAACTTGACTCCAAAAAAATTCATAAATCATCAGATTCATCTATTTCCTGTTGGGCTGTGCGAACACCTCAGGAGAGGCTTTGGCAGAGGTCGCATCTGCACGTGAATTGCCCTGAGCTTCAGAGTCCTTTTGACGTCCTCAAAGAACAATAGCAACAGTAGGGTTTGCACAACCAGCCTGTTGACAAGTGTAAAACAGCATCAACAAATGGAGCCTTTGTGAAGCTCAACCTAAGGGCTGATACAACCCCCTCACCCCCATCCTATCATGTAAATGTATGCTAGCTGGTTGCACTAAATGTGGAAACATTCTCAATATCTGCTCTAGGCCACAGAGGGCCTATTTGTGTAGACTAGGAAAAAAGTATGATTTATTACAGAAACAAATTAATATGCACTAAGCTAATATGTTTCATTATATTATATAAAAATTTAAAAAGTTTATCCAAATTTTTAACTCTACCTCGGAAACAACTGGGAACCGGGTCTAAGATATGAATTGCCATCAAACCACTTTTAACTTTTTGTTGGACTGGAATGAACTATGGATCTCATGGCTGTAAGAGCTGAGTAGTGAAACAGAGTGATTCGTGTTTAAATGAAGTTTTATCATCATTCATTTTATCTATGAAAACCACACCGTTTAAATTCCCCAGCATGGTGGTGGGCTTTCTTCTCCCCCTTTTTTCTTTTTGGTTTTGTTTTTATTTGCTTGTTGTTTTGCACTGCTGTTAACTTTACCGTGTAGCAGCAAGCAGACAGGCTACATGACACTGAGACTTCATTACATTCACTATTAAACAAAAGCTCTTATTTCAGACAATATGCGAACAAACTTCTTTCGAGTGCAGCATCATTCCTCAGGATTATTTATTGTGATTGTTTTATCTCTGCACCGAGAATCCTAATTTTCTCGGTTCTTCACTTTATTTCAGTGTCAGCTATCCTGACAGCTAACACCTGTGCATATTCTGGTTTTTCAAATCTTCCCCTCATTGCACACAGTGATCCTGTCTCCTTACCCTTCAGACTACACTATCTTTCTGAAAGTCTCTGGAGTTTGCACAATTTACGGAAAATAATTAAATTCCACTTTGATTTACATGGAGTCAGGAGGATATAATAAAAGAGCCTCAGACCTAGAATCAGGATTTCAGGAATCCATTCGGAGTATTTCTGTAAACTGTGTGATCTAATTTCCAAAGCTGTCTGACCCACACGCGTATACCCGTAGGACCAGGGAGTCAGGGTGATATGACAGTCATGATCAGCTACAGAAGTCCATGTGTCCATTCATTCATTCACTCACTCATTCATTCATCCATTCAAACAGACATTTATTACCAGGCACTGTGCTGAGTATTGGGAGTAATAATAATGTATCCTAAGTCTTTTCATATATTAACTGGGTTAATCCTTGTACTGCTCCTCTTAATGGCTGAAGATACTGACATCCACAAAGCTTAATAATTTGCTCAAGCTCACACAGCAGTAGTTAGTGGCAGGGCGAGGATTCAAAGTCAGGGTGACCAGCTCCAGGGCTTGTCCTCATAACCACCGCGCTGTACTACTTGAAGCACAAAGGTGAGTAAGAGGGGCCTCCCTCCTCAAATAGCTGGCAGGCCACAGAGAAAGGTAGATATGTAGACATATAGGGCAATGTGATAAATGCAGCCCACAAATCCTCACAGTATAGAAAGTTGTTTGTCTCGTGCTACCCACTTCATCGTTTTACGCAGAGCACTTAATCCTCAGAACAAAGCTTGAAGGTAGCTATAATTATCTCGTTTTTTTAATGTAAAGAAACTGCTCCAGAGAGGTTAACTAATTTTCCCAATACTCCAAAGTGACTTGAGCTGGGATTAGAAATCACGTTTAATTCCAAATCCTATTTTTGTTGGCCTCTATCACACTGCGTTGCTTACAGAGAATCCTTACTTTGAAATTCTCCGAAGTTTATTTCTCCATTGTTGTACTTATTCTCTCCACAAAATTAAAATTTAAAGTAAAAGAGAAAATGTTGGCCCAAATTTGACAAGAGTGCATGAGAGAACAAAATCATCATCCTTCGTAACTTCTCAAAGAATTCACAAAGCAAAATAATGAGATTATCTAGAATATTTGACCCGGAGGCCAGACAGTTGCTTTTAGCCTTTGCTCCCTGTCTGCTGGGAACTGAATCCATGCATTCCCTAAAATTTGGATACTTAGATTAGAGAAGCACATAGATTCTCATAACTAGGGGATGTCCTAGAGATATGATACCCTCATTCTACAAATAAGGGGATCAGTAGGTAGAAATTTAAATTCTCTGTCCAAAGTTATATGATTAGTTAAGTAACTGGGTTAAAAAAACAGAATTCAGATCCTCTACCTTTCTGTCTTCTACTCATCACCCTGTCATCTCCAAACATAAACACAATTTAAAAAAAAAGTTTTACAAAAAAAAAAAGTTTTACACACTTGTTTTTAGGTAAATATAATATAGACTGAAAAACTGAGTATGGGGAGTGGTTATTTAGGAATCTGTATATTTAAAATGTTTCCAAGTGACTGCCTAAGACTCACTGCTGATTCCCTTTATATACATGAGAAACTCTTTCAAAAATTTGTTTATTACGATCATATACATAAGTAGAAATAAGGGGAAAGAGAGAGGAGGAAGCCAAAAGATAAAAATAAAGATAATGAGAAACAGTAGTAATGTGTGAATGATGGTGAGAAAGCAAGAGAGAATGAATATGAAAAAGAAGAATTGAGTGGGGACAGGTGGCAGGACTCGCTTCAGTGTACAAAGGAACTTTTCCCATGATTTGCTCGCCTTTGTTCCAAATTTGTCTCCCTCGACTCTACTACATACTGCTTTTTTTTTTTTTTTAAGATTTATTTATTTAGAGACAGAGAGAGAGAGAGAGAGAGAGAGCACTTGTGTGTGGTGAGCATGTGGACAGGCAGAGGGAGAGAGAATCTCAAGCAGATTCCATGCTGACCACAGAGCCCAACGACCCTGAGATCATGACCTGAGCCGAAATCAAGAGTCAAAGCTTAACCAACTGAGCTACTGAGGTGCCTACCAACCCGTCTTTATTTATACTATTTCTGTAATATTAACCACTCTTCTTTTGGTCTTTTCACACACACCTACATCTGCACACAACATACGAATACGTTCAATAGCAGACTTAAAAACTCATGACAATTCCTGCAAGTTTAATCCTAATGACAGGGAAAATTGACCCCAAAACCCTAATTTACAATTGTTCCCATTCTATGAATGGCTCTCTGTGTTTGGTTAAAAATAATTGAATTACATATTATTTTGTTTGAGATGCATGCTCATGAGGAAGTACACTGATAATGTTGGATTTAAATAAATATAGGTCTATATACACTGTAGGTTTGTGCAAAGTTTGAACTTTCACGATCAGTTTGAAGAATATATTCTGAAAAGGCCACCCTGTAGTCCTCAGAGTTTTGCCTTAGGGGTCTTCCTAGGGCATGAATCTGGATGAGTGAGTCAGGGAAGTACACATAATTGTTCCTTTCCGGATCGCCACCACTTTCCATCAGTCTGGCATGGTATCATTTTCAACCTAAAGCATTTTCATCCTGTTAAGAAACTGCTTTCTTACTACTGGCTGATAGTCAATCTCTTATTATACCTATTGTTTTATGTATATACACATGAAACATTGCTTTTGCTTTATATATACACACACAGACACAAGTATATATTTTGAACTGATAAATGTCAACTTAGAAATAACAAAACAAAACAGACTCTCATCTAGCAGAAAGTTTCACTCATGTGTTTGCTCAATGCAAGGACATTGTTCCATCTTTCGCTTTCATGAAAAAGAGGAACAATAAAAATATGCACACTTGCTTACCGTAGATGCGTTTTGATTTTCCATGAACGAAAGGGTAAAAGATCACTCAGAGACCCTTAACACTAAAACTCTCAGCACTAAGATAAAAGTATGGGAGGACACATTTAAGTTAAATTGGGAAGCATACTCATTAAGTAAAAATAGCCTCATTAAGTAAAAATAGTCTTGGCACACTAGTCATTAATTGAAGTGTATGTCTAAGATTTAAAACAAAGGACCAATTATGTCTCCTTCAATAGAAGAAATTGTGTATTCCTTAACTGCATGTTTAATAACACAGTTTTACTTCAACTGAGGAATTATATAAACCATAAATTAAATCTGAACTTCTTATGCCATGGAAATCCCAAGGTGAAAAGAACAGGTTTAATTGTTAGGTTTCTATAGTCTATCGAGGAGAAATGTTTTATTTAAAAATATGTTTTCTGAAAAAATTTAAAAAATACATATATTTTCTGGGTGATTATCCATATGTTTCTGATATTCAATGTCCAATACATGTAGGGATTTTTCCTTTCAAATTTCTTAGCTCCTCAGACCTCCGTTAGCTAGAGTTGATATCATTTTAAGCCTTTATTTTGCCCTCTCCGTAACAAAATGGAAATCATTGAAATGTACCCCATAGGTGTAGGAAATAAAAGTATTTCATTGCATCTCTTAGTATTTAGATGTATCTCTGAATAGTTCCATCATCTCATAGCTATTCTTTGATTGTGAAGCTGCATCTATAACTGCCTATGAAAATCCATGAACTCTTACTTAATGGTGCCCTGCCTTCTAGCCTCTTAGGTACCTACCCCCCTTTATGGTCTCTTTTTTGGTCTCCTCCAGCTCACTGCAGCAACAGTCCAAGCAGTGCCTTGTCCCTGACTCCTACGGGGCTAAGCAAATGCTGCTGCTTTCATGTGAGACTCCCTTTTTCTTGATTTTCTTAAAAAAAAAAAATCTGCCAAACTCAATTTTATTCCGTCAGGGTCAAGGCCTCTTAGAAGCCTTCCATGATTCCCCAAGGCTGTGTCTGGAGCTCTTCTGATATCCTTGTGTAGTACTTAGTGATGGTTTATCAAAGCACTTGCCACACTATTCTATGTATCTCTCTTGTCTTTCTCCTTTCCTTGGAGATCAGTATCATAGGCCCTAAAACCTCGATAGTGTCATGGTAAGTAATAAGTAAATAGGTAAATAAATACATATATAAATGCAGGTTTATTGCAATGCTTCATTATTACTCTAGAAATGGCATATGAACTAGTACTTTATTGAACAGACAACAGTATGCATTTTTTATATCTGCCTTATTTCAGATAAATGTTAATCAGCTTGTAATAAAATATAAAGTATAGGCCAGTGGCCTAAATCATAAGCAAATGTGAAAGATGAGGCAAATGTAAAGTAAAGGTAGAAGCATAAAATGGACCAGAAATAAAAGCTAATGTGATAATTATGAATTCAAATAATACTCATTTTTCTTCTGGTCGTGCAATAGTATCTTACACATTCCAACTCTGAATTGGGATTTCTCTTTATTTGAGGTGATATGTTCTTGTCTGTCATCTACAATTTCTTATAATCCTAAATCTGAGATGTCTGTCCAACTTCCAAGGTTTTGGAGAAAACTTGTGAATAGACTAAAAAAAACTGGTCATTTCCCTAGAAAGCCTCCTCCTCTGTCTCCCCAGTGGCCCCTCATTTCAAGCTTTGATACAATTGTACTAAGTTACACTAATTGGTACATTCTTTCCCACATGTTTGGAGCTAGTTATATTGGAAGATAAAGTGCACATTTGCATAAATGAATATGTATAAGATGCAAAATAATGCACAAATATGTGCCTATGATTTATTGGATGAAAACTTAGTTCACAGTACACCCAAAAATATCTTTACTGTTTGACCATAGGAAGAATATTCAATTATATTTTACTAGAAATTGTGTGTGCAAAGTAATTCCTGATACCAAATAAAATAATCAATATGAAATCTGACTGTCATCAGTGAAAATTGAAGTAATGTTGAGACCTCTTTTTACCTTAATCCAGTTGACCCTCTATTTTTTCTGGTTAATTAACCTTCTTTTGTTCATGTCTGTTTTGTTCTTGAAAAGAAGGGACGTTATTAAATGTTTTAATCTCCTTGAACCTCAGTTTTCTTAGGTATAAAAAAATTGAATTAGTGTTTCCTCTTTTTGGGTGAAAGCACTATATAAATGTCAAGTTATCACTGAAAAATTTGGTTAAAAATCTGTATTGAAAGTAAATTACTCAACATCTATTTACTTACTATCTTGGGAGAAAAAATGTAATCATGGAGCAAATATAGTATTTTTTTTTCTTATGTCTAGTAGAATGATTCACTAGGAGAACACCAATCTTTTTAGTAATTCATTCAATCAAAGACTACTTTTTTGGGTGTCTCCCATGGACCAGGTGCTAGTCTATATGATAAGAACACATCATTGTAAAAGGAAAGGAAAATCGCTTACTACATAGAGCTTGCATTCTAGAGTAAATATATACAAGGAGAGACACAGAGAGAGAGAGAGAGAGAGAGAGAGAGAGATTTTTTTTTTCAATTGCCTGCAGTGAGCCAGACACCATATATGTCCATCATTTCATGTAACCCTTACCCAAACCGTGAAAATTACGTACTATTGCCCTAAGTTACAGAACTGAAAATTGAGACTCAGAGAGGTGATGTGGTTTCCCTGAAAATTCAGTAAATGAGACAACGGGTATTCAAGTAAGTAATCTCTGACCGTAAGGCCCACTATTTCCCAAACAGTTACCATTAACTGAAAGAATATACATAAATAGGGTGTAGAACAAACAGCTTGTCACAAGAGCAGAGGAGAACTCTACCCCCTTCCTCTGACAGCATCATCTCAAAGGGCTAGGTCTTACAGGCTTTCCTGATTTCTAATATCTGGGATTCCGCTTCCCTATAGAGATCTACAGTCCTTTATTAGTCTGTGATACTTTCTAAATTTTCCAGATTCTAGCTTTGGCTTCCAATGAGTTAGCATTGCTGATTTTCTAGACTCTGGTGTCTTCTTTCTGAACCAGATCTTCACCGGTTTGCATCTTTCCCACCTCAGTTGAATATATGAGCTTTCTGAAACTCATCCACTCTTCTATTTTTAATTAACAATTAAAATTATGAGACTAGACTCTTCTAGGCTGCTTCTAGGAATAGAATATGGATGCAATTAAAAACAGAATCTGTTCAAATTTAATCCACTAGCTCCCTCTGGCTTAGCTAATCAACCAGTTTAAATTTGTTCTTTCTTGTTTGGTGTGTGTATGTGCTTTTTAAATCTCTCAGGGTCCGGCTATAATAAAGGTCACAACTTCTTTTTTATTATTTTCGTTTGTTTTTCAATTTGACAAGAAATATGTACACATACTTACCGTACGTATGTATGTAGATGTGAATATGTTTACACACAGAAATTTTTATATATACATATGTATATAACTTTACATGTATATATAAAAGAGTAAGAGAAAATACACATAAAGGTAAGGAGAATAATCACCCACAAAATCTCCCTACTCAGAAACAAGCTTTTGCATAGAATCCTCCTATCCTATAGATTTCTTCCTATCTATAGTAAGTCTTTCTGTAAATAATTCAAAATATGCTGATTTACTCAAGCAACCACCTCATTCAATCTGTATTAAATAAGTTTATCCTAGTGATTTCACTATATCGCTGATTAATTAAATTGGATAGAAATCCACATCAAAGTACTATAGGTACAAAGTATGTGGCAAATATGTTATTTATTGTATGTGTGTGGTTTTTAGACACATGCATGTGTGTGTGTGTGTGTGTGTGTATTAAATAGGGCAGACATTTTAGATAAATAGTAAAATATTAAACATTTCTAACTTGAAGAGAACCTAAATCCCTTTCTCAAATTAACTTACCGCATAACTGAATCTACCAGAGCTTATGAAAATTTATTACATTTCATCTTGAACCCCACCTGGGAAAAGGGACAAAGTTTCTCTTCAAATTATAACTCACAAAGCTACTGCAATTCTATATGCACATCATATTGATTAATAACAGTGAAAAGAAGCTCTGCCTTCGGCTTGGCATGATTCTATCTTCAGGGAATCTTCAGGTTATCAGGAGATGTGCAGTTCCGTGCTGGTAACATAGACCACTGTGCTCAATTTTGGGATTTGACAAACTAAAGTTTATTCAGTAGGCTTTGGCTAATTTCCTTTGGGAAATCAGCTCAGTGAAATCCATAGATAGTGCCCGATTTTTGACTTTTAAAGGGACAAATTCACAAAATTAACACTTTCCAAACCTCCTCATAACCAGGAACATATATAGGCATACACTTACACACCTACACGGCTTAGAAATCGCTGGTATATGTGTGACCTAACCATTCCAAACTAAGGCAAAATTTAGGTCTTGACCAGAAGTCTGAACACAACTCATCTCTTACATAAAATATTGATTCCATAGGTATGAATCTAGTTAATCAATCAGTATTAAACCCAATTCTTTATAGCACATTTAGGGAAAAGTGAGCTATCAGAGGTATAATTTGGGAAGCAACAGAAGACAATACTGTTTAAAATCATTAAAAAGTTCTGGTGGGTTTACTTTTTTAAAAGATGTGAGCTATGTTAATGTTATGTGGGCACTGATATTTCCATTTATGACCATACTTTATCTAACTGAAAATTCTTTAAAAAGATAGCCTGGAGGTATAATTTATTTTTTTTAAAGATTGATTATTTATTTATTTATTTATTTATTTATTTATTATTTATTTATTTATTTTAGAGCAAGAGAATGAGAGAGAGAGAGCGTGGAGGGGCAGAGGAAGAGGAAGAAAGAATCCCAACCGGTTCCCTGCTGCACCTGGAGCCTGCCCTGAGATCATAACCTGAGCTGAAGTCAAGAGTTCTGGCTCAACTGACTAAGCCACCCAGGTGCCCCTGTAGTTATCATTTAAAAAGCACCTTCTTAACTTTTTTTTTTTTAAACTTTTCATCTTTTCCTTCCTGTTTTCCTTCTTAAATGAAAGTCAATTAACAAAGTCTTCTTTCCTACCTATTCTTAGGTGTCTGGAACCCTACAAAAGCCACTGAAGCACCCTTTCCAGCTGATGGAATATCTCTAGGCTCTCCTTCAAACTTTTTTGCTCCTGTCCTGTATCAAAAGACAATTTCTCCTTAACTTTCTCCTATTTATGCATGTCTTGGAAGCTGAAACACTGAATGCTTGCTTTTGTTCTTGACTATCTTTTTGAGAATGTTTGCATAGGGAACAGTCTTGAAATACAGAAGTTCTATCTCTGGAGCAAAGAGCACGTTACAGTCCAGTATAATAATAAAGATAAATTCTCCCTCTGCAGCAAAGGGCAGGTTTGCTTGGTGCCATTGTTAAAAAAAATAGGTTTCCTAAATTCAAGGAGCTTAGGACACAGACCCATGGTGTGTATAGGTGTCAGCTGGCCCTCATCATGTCACCCTATAGTAAGTGGAGTTTGGGGAACTGATGCAAAAGATGACGATACTCTGGCTACTGCTATTACTATGAGTAATAAACTACCCTTTGTCTCTGCTTTCTGCCAGCATCCATGAAATTGTGGCAGATCTTTCACATTTCTTGCCATTTTCTTCCCCAGTTTCTGGTTTGTAAGTAGATTCTCTTCTCCACTCTTATCCTTTAGATGATGACTCATTGGGTTGGTCTATTTTTCTTTTAATTTAGTTCCTCTCCCCATGTCTGCCTCCTGAGTTGACTTTTTTTGTCTAAGGTTCCCACTTCTCCGGGAAAAAAGAGGATCTGATTAAATGATAAGTGACAATGAATTAAAGACAGAAGGATAAAAAGGATGAAAGAGAAAGTGTGAATACAAGGGAAAGTGTAGGTTATACACGGAGTATGGGTCCAGGAGAATCCATACAACAGCTGGGTCTTCAAGTCTATCCCCTTTAGAGACATCCTTTTAAAGACGTATTGAGTCTGGGGGCTGGAGGGACTCCATTACTGGGTGAGGGGCCTTGCTGATCTGACAGTTTGACTCTCCTTTTCATTTCTTAGTGTTCCCTACTAAAAATATTACTTCTTTATATCTTTTTCCAACCTTTTTTTTTTTTTAATTATTTATTCATTCATGAGAGACACAGAGAGAGAGAGCGGCAGAGACACAGGCAGAGGGAGAAGCAGGCTCCATGCAGGGAGCCCGACGTGGGACTCGATCCCTGGACTCCAGGATCATGCCCTGGGCTGAAGGCAGCACTAAACTGCTGAGCCACCCGGGCTGCCCTTTTTCCAACCTTCTAACAATAAAACCAGTAGGCTCATATTCAGATAAATACAGTTCTGGATTAAAAAATCAGGAATTTTTACTTGCTTATTATATCTTATTTCAGAGTGTTCCAGAGGAATGAGCGGTGGCCCTCTGCAACATGCATCCTGCGAATCAGTAGAAACTTACTATAAATGCAAATTTCCAGGTCATATACCCCATAGATTCTGATTTAGTAGAGTTGATTTTTCCATTTCTGTTGAGCTTTTTGGGTCAATTTGCTAACTTTGTCTACAGAATATGAGAAACTGGAAACTGCCCCTTGAGTCTCAAAGAGATAGTTCAACCCCAAATACATAGATAAGTCACTGACAAATGTTAGTTGATGGCAGTGATTTGCCCTGGCAGACATTCAACTGCCAGGTGTGTTTTGATAGTTAATTTTTGGCCCATGAAATTGAAAGATTCATATTAGTATGAAAAAAAAAACTACTTGGTTTAAACATTTTGGGATATATTTGGAATGATTCCTTCTTCTAATGATATGTATATTATTAGCAATGGCCATATACAGAAAGATATCTAAGTGAATGAAGAAATAGGAATCTTTAGTTTATAAACAGTTTTGGTAAAATACTGTTATCCTAAAAGTATCTTATTTGAATACATTAATATGAAAACTTATGAAAGACTAATAAGGAGGCATTTTTGAAAAGTACAGACTATTTCATTCATTGCTAGTGGGATCATCAGATATAAAATAAGATGTTAGTGAAAAATATCTTTCATCAGTGTTTGAGGTACATTGAGAGAGGGTGTAACGTTGGTAGTTCTGCAGGTATCTCTTATTATTCTAACTTCCTAATAATGATGCTCCTGGAAAAATTCTTTATTAATTTTCTCAATATTTTTCTGACTAAATAGAATTGAATAACCCAAGGAATAAAACTGTCACAGCAACAGCTTTTCTCTTTGAGTACAGACCAGCATACTTAATTTCCATCAGGTTTGACTGGGAGTTTCACACTTAAATTTAATCAGAATATACTCCACGTGAAACCCATGAGAACAAAGGAAATGCCATGTGCCTATAGTGCTCTAGAGATAAAGATACCACAGTTTAGAATGCCGCGGACTACAGTGATATTGGAAATGTTTCCATTTGCACATCAAACTGAATTATTCTGGGATTACTTGGGACAACTGATGTAACATAAAACAATGTGATCAAAATTCCAACATGTACACACTTTCACTGTCAATAGGGGGTCTTTGTCAATAAGAGCACCTCTCAAAACACAGCAACACAAATTCAGACAGTATATTTCAGATGTTCACCTTTCCTCTACAGTTATGTTGATAAAAGGTTCCAGGACTTACAGTTTACGACAACTTTTACTTTTTTCACGTCTGGGAATGACACATCATTTTCCGCACTGCATTCATATTCTCCGGCCTGGTCCCTTGTAATTCCATAGATGTCCAAATATTGTCCATTTTCAAATGGTTTTGCTACAAGAAAGAAAAGTATGTTTAATGGTAGCCGCCTGAGGCTTCATTCAAATAAAATAACAATCTCATGTCTTCCTATTAGGTACTGCTGACAAAACAATCCCAAATGAAACTGGGGAATTATTAAACCCTTTGTTCTCCTATGTTCAGAGGAAAAGTCAGAGAAAAAAGCAGAAACTGAACAAGGGATACTATAACAACCGTTTCCCCAGAACAGGATATACATGTGTTCTTTTTAATTGATTGTGGTCTCCTAACCTCGTCACACATCAAATAGAGCTCTGCACATTTCTGTAATTGAGTTCAACAACCTTCTCGCAGTATAGATGAAACTCACTAATATGGCTTGGTACATATTGACTTTTATACAGTGTAAGCTAGCAAGTTGACACTTAACCTAACTAAATGTTGCTTTTCTTTTGGGAAAATCTCATGCTCATTCTCAAGGTTTCAAGCCAGATGGCTTGATAAGAGGATAGAGCTACATGAAACCATTGCCGCATCTCAGCTCCCAAAGTCATTAATTTTTTAAGAGAGGCACACTGTATTTACTATATATAACTGATCCAGTAAGCTTCCGGAAAAAAATATCGTTCTCAGACTAAAAGTTAAGTGGTTATAAAAATGAAATTGTCCTTAGTTTTTAATATTCCAGGGAAAATATTCTTTTTTTGACCAAAAAAATAGCACTAGAGTAAAAACATAAAGACATAATCACAGATGAAAAAAAATAGTTGCAAATGAACAAAATTTTTAAATAAAGATTCTATTCTGAATAGAATTTTTACTTATTTGGAAGCAGAGACTCCTCAGGCAGGAAGGATCCTGATCATCAGAGCTATGGAGAAAGAATGGGCCTATGTGACTTTCCAGGGGGAGTGGCTCTTCTCCCTCCTTAACCAAGTCTTGAAAAATCACATTTCAATGCATACCAAAGAGAACTGGAAAATGACACAATGATTCCATTAAATGGCATATTTTGAAAAGTCGACCTTATTTTTGTTTTCATCTTACTCTCTTGCCAAACCTACTGTAATGCTGTAGAAGTTAGAAAGCTCGTAAGAGGATTTCATTGTATATGAATAAAGCAAAATGAAATTTAGTTACAGTGCTCCAAATCTAAAATCTTTGTCAGCAACAAAAAAATATTTTTCCTGTGGGCTCTCTTGTCTGGGCCAATGCTAGTCACCACACTGTTTGTCCTCAGGTAGCTTTGACTTCATTAATTGATACCTGGAGTGTTTAGAATATAGATGACTACGCTATTTCTCCATTTGACTAGCTGCTCCTACATTGTGGACAAGGAAGTTACACTTCCAAGGTGATAGGTGGCTGAGACACTATTTCAGGTACACAGAGGTGAGCTTTCAAAAGCAGCAATTGTCCTTAAATTCAGATTCTTAAAATATGATTTTATAACTATTTCCTTTGCTCAACCTAATACCCTTATCTGACTCCTGATACTAATATAATATTGATTTTCTACTGTTTCCTTCTTTTTTATCTTATTTTCACCCTTATAATGAAGATTATCTAGGCTTACTAGTGTCTGTAAAAACTAGTGAAATATAGGGAGGACAAAATCCTTCTTCACATCCAAGAATTCTTAAAGTGGAACTTGAATTATAAAGTCAGGAGATATCAAATGAAAAATAAAGTATGGGTAAAATTGATATATAAGGATTAAATCACCTAGTTGAAAAAAATAGTTGAAAATGAAGTAAAAATGGAGTAAAAAATGTAGTTAAAAATGAAGAGTCATGTGTGAAAGGGTAAAAAAATGGGAAACTTTGTAAAAATAAATTTATTAGGGTCTAATTTATTTTCAGTATTACAATGTCACATGAACATTCCTATTTCGTATCTATTGAATGTCCCTGGGGGATGGATATGGAGGTGTGTGTATATATATATATATTATTGCTCTAAAGCAGCATTGAAAGATAGCTTTTAACTTTGAGTTTCTGATAGGGATCACAGGCTGAGATAGATCCTCATAGGCTGCTTTCTCTTTATATGTTCCTCTTTCTGCTGCCTGGATTCTTTATCCTTCAGTTCTCCCTGATAACTTCTTCTCATCTCACAGGTATGATTAAGCAATATCTGCACAGAGGAACCTTTCTTTATTTCATGACTATTCAGTCTCGTAGCTCCATGTTATGTACTTTGAAAAATAAAACCAAAAAGCCTGCACTAATGTTATGTGGCACAGACACATTCACTATTATTATTACCGACTTAAAAAATACTCGTCTTTCTGTTATACTATAGATATTGTGATATAGGGATGCCTGGGTGGCTCAGTCAGTTAAGCTTTAGACTCTTGGTTTCAGCTCAGGCCATGATCTCAGAGTTCTGAGATCAAGCCTGGTGCTAGATTTCATGCTCAGCAGGGAGTCTGCTTGAGAGTCTCCCCCTCTCCTCCTGCCCCTCTCCCAGCTTATGTGTCCATGCTCTCTTTCCTAAATAAATAAATACATCTTTAAAAAAATTCTGTGATAATAAAGGCTACATCTTATTCCATGTTTAATATGGGCTCTATGCACATTTGTTGACTCTATCATTAAAGAAAAATTACGTGATAGTCCAGAAAATATGACATTTCATTAGAGATTAGCTTTCTTCTTCAAACAATTATTACCCATGGCATCAATAAATAAAAATAATGTTTATTTTTATTGATTCCTTATTATGTGTAAGGTACCATGATAAATGCTTTTTTTCTTTTTTTTTTTTTTTAATTTGTTCCTTTATTTTAGAGAGAGTGTAAGTAGGAGGAGAGGCAGAAGAAGAGAGAGACTCTCAAGCAGACTCCCCACTGAGTGCGGAGCCTGATGCTGGACTCAATCTCACATCCCTGGGATCATGACCAGAGCCAAAATCAAGAGTTGAACACTTAAGTGACTGAGTCACCCAGGTGCCCCAATGAGTGCTTTTCATTGCGAATTCATCAGTTAACCTTAGGTAAATGCATCAGGTATTCCATTATATAGAATAAGACTCTATATGGTTAAAGCAGTTATTTTGTTAATGGACCCAGTGACAGATATGAAAGTCAGAATTCCAAAACTTACATGCCTGATTTATATGCCATTGAAATGCTGTATTAGTTTTCTCATTTGAATATGGTAATAATGAAAATGTTTATTCACTGTAAGAACTAAATTAGACCATATATATGTAATCCTTGCTTTTACAACTATAAATCACTATATGGATAATAATTGAATATCGGAATTCTTAGTTTTCCAAGATGCCATAACAAATGACCATAAATTTGCTCGTTTAAAATCATATAAATTTACCAGCTTATATTTCTGTAAGTCAGAAGTCCAGAACAGGTCCATGGTAACTGGAATAAAGTGTCCTCCAAAGATATTCATGTCCAAATATTTGGAATCTGTGACTTTCATGGAAAAAAGGACTTTGCAAATGTCTAAAGTACCTTGTGATAGACGATAATGGAGAGCTCAGTCTAATCATAAGTTTTTAAGTGTAGCGTGTGGAAGAGTGGGTCAGTAAGATGTGAGGAAGATGGAGAAAGTGGAACACAAGCCAAGGAAAGCTGTGTCCTCTGGAAAGTGGGAATGGCCCTCAGCTGACAGCAAAAAATTGATTCTCCTCCAGAGCTTAAAAAAAGAACACAGCCTGTCAATACTTTCCTTTTAATCCAGTGAGACCAGTATCAGATTTCTGAACTCTAAAGTATAAAGCAGAAGTGTTTTAAGCTACTAACTTTGTAGTGATTTGTTACAGAAACAATATAGAACTCAAACAGGGCCTCCTTGAACTAAAATCAAAGTGTCAGCAGCACAGGATTCCTTTCTGGAAGCTCATTTGCTCATTCAGGTCATTGGGAGAATTAAGTTTCTTGCTGCTATGATACTGAGAACCTCATTTCCTTGGTGGAAGGCCATGTCTAGCTTCTAGTGGTTCCCCTCATTCCTTGCCTCATAGCTCCTTCTTTCATCTTCCAAGCCAGTAAATGGTAGGTTAAGTCCTTTCCCACTTTGAATCTTCAGGGCTTCTTCTCCAGGTGTATCTCTCTGAAAGATCCTCTTCTACTTTTAAGAACTCATGTGATTCATTTGGGCCTAATGCAAGATAATCTTCTCATATTTAGTTCTTAATTTTAATCACATCTACAAAATCTCTTTATCATGTGAGGTAACATAGTCACAGCTTCCAGGGATTGGGATGTGGACATCTCTGGGGGCCATTATTCCGCCCACTAGATTTGTTCATTAAACTTGCAGTTACTTCACACATACACATTGTGATTTGCCTATAATTTTCAAAGACAGCAGGAAAAGAAAATGTGTGGTTGAACTGATAAAGTTGCTGAGTTCATTAATACCTCTGAAAAATATGAGTGAAGCTCAGAAAAATAAATTTAATTAAGACATTATTTTGGAAGCAAATGCTTTTCAGGAGAATGTACTACAAACCTAGCAGGTGATTTGAAGAAGTGTTGTTAGAGCACAGAAGTAAGAGCAATGAGAGGAAGGTGTATGGGCAAATAAAATTGTGGAAGCCACCTACTGAAATGATTGCAACAGAGGTTTCAGAAGCAAACAAAAGCAACCAGTAAATAAAAAGCTCAGCATTTTGATTGGTTTTGTTACCCATATATAATAGTCCACCAGACATTAATGAAGGAAAGTTCTTAAGTCAGCTCACAATCATTTCCTTCCTGCCTGCCTGGCTTCTTTCCTTCCATTCAAATGACATTAATTGAGCCAAGATCACTGACCAGGGAACAAAACTGTTTCCATTTCAAAGAGCCAATAGTTTACAATGGAAACAAAAGTATAAGCAGGCAATTTCAGTAAAGTGTTAAGTATATTTGAAGTAAATATAGATACTATTATGCTGTCATAATTGTGCTGGTATAACTTCAAGAAAAAAGAAAAAAGAAAAATTTGGTCAGGCCAGAGCATTCATGTCGTGGAAGACCTTGTATGCCTCTGAAGAACTATGTTTTCCCCTTAACTTAAAGAATAATTACAGTGCTAGAAGTAGAAGAGTCTAACATATTGAATATTTTAAATATTGAATATTTTAAAATATTATATTTTAAAGAGAACCCTGGAATTCTGCTCCCAGTTACATTTGGGAATAAAGATCAAACCTACCTCCTTGCCATAAGCCAAGAGAAACGGATAAACTATATAAAACAACTCGTTTCAGACATTGGACAACAGGCGGCACAAGACTATGACCCCTGAAGCAAGCAAGGTGAGCCCTACAATTGATCTCTGTAACTTACTCTCCAGAGGCAATTTTCGCCTCCCTGAGCCCAATGATATTGTTGAGTTGAGCAAAGAAAGACTGGAATTCTGATATGTCACATACAGTCATGCAGAGTTTGAAACAGAAGAAACGCCGTGACAAAAAAATACCACAGATATCTATAGGTGCTTCCTTATCTGCAGATTAGGCTGTATACGCATAGGGAGAAATCCCAAAGTGTTAGGAAAAGAATAATTGGAGAATTTGTAAGGTGAACAATCCCTAGAGTTTGAACAAGCTGAGATGACATTTGATCTCTGACCAGAATGGGCAGGCCTCTGTAATTATTCAGTGGGGACTCCAGAGGGCTTATGTCTTAGTAAGGACAAAAAACAACAACAACAAAAAACAAAACAAAACAAAACAAAAACTGGGGTAAAGACCCTTCTACATCTGCTCTTTAAAGCTTACAAACAAGGTTCAATGGGCCAAAATTATCTATAAGTTATACAGGTTCATGTAAGAAAAAGTCCAACACTTTTTAAAGGAATGAAACACACCCTAGACAACCACAGGCTAATTACACAATGTTCAGTATCCAGTTAAAAAAAATGACTATATATTCAAATAGGCAGGAAACTGTGAACAATAACTAGGAGAAAAATCAGTCAATAGAAAGAGATCTAGAAATGATAGAAATGATAGGTCTGACAAAAAAAATTAAATTGCCTTCATTATAACTATGTTCAAGTATTTAAGGTAAAATGTGGATATAATGAGGAAAAGAATGGAAAATAGAAAAAAAAATCCAATGAAGGTTCTTGACATAGAAACACAAAATATCTCAGGTGAAATACTATTTGGCTGAAATTAACAGCAGAGTAGACACTGAAGAAAAAACTATTAAACTTGAAAGCAAGAGTATTTAGCATATATCCAAACTGAAGTAAAGAGCGAAAAAAATATTAATAATCAATTAAATAGAAATCTCAGTGTCATATGGAACAATATAAAAACTTCTTATATATGGATATTGGGGCCCTGTGAAGTGGGTAGAAAAAAATATTTGAAGAAACGAAGGCTGAATTTTTTCCAAATTTGATGTGTACAATAAAATGGCAAATCCAAAAAGTCAAAAATCTTCAAGCCGGATAAACATAAATAAAATTACTCAAAAGCACATAATAACCAAGTTTCTGAAAATCAGAGAAGGGAAGAAAATCCAAAAAGCAGCCAGAGACAAAATACACACTACGTGTGAAGAAAGAGAAATAAGTATTTTTCAGACTTTTTATCTGAAACTATATAATCCAGCTGACAACAGTACAACATCAGAATAAAAGTCTAAAATCAGTCCTGTAAGCTTCAACCTTAAGAAGCTAGAAAAATAACAAGACCTAAAGTGAATAGAGTTGTGAAAATAATAAAGAGTGAAAATCAGCAAAGTTAAAAATGGACAATCAATAGAGAGAATCAATGATACCAAAAGCCAGTCTTTCAAAAGATTACTGAAAGGGATAAAACTTAGCCATACTGATAAAGAATAAAAAGAAAGACGACACAAATTACCACTATCAGAGATAAAAAAGAGAACGTTACTATAGTCATAAGAGCAACTGAATGGCTACTAAGTAAATATTAAGAAGAAAAACTACCTACCATTTAACTCAAGGATTTCGATGAAATGGGCAAATTCCTTGAAATACATGAATTTTCAAACTGATTTAGAAGAAAAGGAAAATCTGAATAGTCAATATATATTCAACTAAAAGAAACTAATTTTATAATTTAAAGAATTATGAACAAGGAACTTCAGGATCATGTATATTAAGATTTTAAGAAAGAAATAATACCACACATACAAATTTTTTTCTGAAAATGAAGGAGGAGGAAATTTCCCCAATTTATTTTATGAGGCTATCATTATCCTTAATATCAAACTAAAGACAAAAGAAAAAAAACCCTCATAAACAGACACTATTTTGACAAATATTTGGAAAAATGAATCCAGTGATATTTAAAATAATACACCATGACCAAGTGTGGTTCATCCCAGGATTGAAAGGCTAGTTGTATAACTAAGAAAAAAAATGTAATTCACTGTTTTACAAACAACAACAAAAATATATGAGAGTCTCTGGATGCAGATAGCACATTGAAAAAATTCTATCTTCATTCGAGAAAATAAAAAAAGTTTCAGAAAACTCAGAATTGAATGCTACTTTCTCAATCTGACAAAAACTTTTATGAGAACCCTACATCTGACTTCATATTTAATGACGTAAGGGTAAAAAGTTTCCCATCTAAGATGAAGGTCAAGGCAAGACTGTCCACTCTGACCCATATCACACATCTTATACATAAAGTAACTTAGCAATCACTACTGACCTAAACGAGAATCATGAAACCTTAAACATTCTAGAAGAAAACGGAATCTTTAAGACCTTGAATTGGCCTAAGAGTTCTCAGATATGACAACAAGAACACAAGTCATATGAGAAGATATTGATAAACTGGAATGCATCAAAAGTAAATAATGTTTGCTGTGCAAAAAGCACCATTAATTAATGGCAAGCCAAATAATCAGTGAAAACTGTGTAAATAACAGAGGACTTGTATCCAAAATATATAGGAAGGTCTCAAAACTCAGTAAAAGCATAGAACTTAATAAAGAAATGGGCAAAAAAAATCTAAATACACTTTATTAAATAAAAATACTTAGTAAATAGGCATGTCAAAAGATAACATGAACATGATTAGTCATTAAGAATATGAGGGGAAAAAAATCAAAGTGAGATTCTGGTGTGTATATATTAGAATGGCTAAAACAAACAACACTGATTAGTGCTAGCAGGAATCAGAGCATCTACAGCTCTCCAACATCGCTGGTGGGAGTGAAAGATGGTACGGTCCTTTTGGAAAATAGTTTACCAGTTGATCATAAAATTAAACATGCATTTACCATGTGACCTAGTAATCTCACTCCTAGAAAAATGCACACCAAAGCCTGTATATGTTTATATTATTATCTTAAGATTTTGTTTATTTATTTGAGAGAGAGAGAGAGAGAGCATGCATGAGGGGGGAGACAGAGAATCTCAAGCTGACTCCGAGCCGAGCGCTGGGCCTGACGCAGGGCTTGATCTTACAACCCATGAGATCATGACTTGAGCCGAAACCAAGAGTCTGACACTTAACCAGTGGAACTACCCAGGCATCCCTGTCTATATTAGTTTTATTGGCAATTATTAAAAAGTGGAAATAACCCAAATGTCACTTTAGTGAATCAGTAAACTATGGTGAATTCATATAATGCAATACCATTTGCCAATACAATTGTTCATATATACATACCTCGGCTGGATCTCAAATACATTTTACTGAGTGAAAGACGCTACACTCAGAAAGCTACATGCATGGTCTCATGTACGAGACATTCCAGAATCAGCAGAACTGCAGAGGTCAAGAATAGATCAGTTTTTTTAGTTTTTGTTTTTTGTTTTTTTTTTAGAACAGATCAGTTTTTGCCAGGGCCTGGGGGATGAGAGGCTGGTTGACCACAGAAGGGCAGCCTGAGGGGCTTTCTTGGAGAGATGGAACTGTTCTGTATCTTGGCTATGGGTATGAATACATAAGGACGCATTTACCAAAACCCATAAAATTTTATACTACAAGAAGTGATTATTTACTTTATGTAAATTTAAAGACAAAAGCATATTGACATACTACTAGACATCCACTGAAATGGACAAATTAAAAAGATTTGTGATACCAAATATGGGTAACTGTTGGAGCATGTCACGCAGCTCTCTCTTAAGAAGGCACATCAAAATCCCTCTTTTCCAGTGCTTAGAGTCCTACAGGGAAGGAGAGAAATTTAGGAGTATTCTAATTTGGTTCTTGGTTAATCACATTTTAGAAGTTCCACAGAGGTGATGTGAATTACACCTCATTTTGCTATCTGTTGCCTTAGGATTTCAGCTGAAGGTTCCATTTTAGCATCGTATTATATTAGCTTTGTGACCTAGGGCTTTCTGTGAATAATATACTCTCTACTCTAAGGTCTGGCCAGAGAATAGAACTTTGACTTCTTTGGTGTTTAATTATTATTACAAGTTCACATGCAGAAATAGTATTCATAAAAGATTACCTGAAGGAAATTCATTCATTTCTGTAGCTATTTAAAATTTTTCTTTTCAGAGTAAGACCAGTATATTAAAAAAAAAAAATTGTACATTATCACCACTTTATTTTGATTCCTATTGAATTTCCTTTACCAACCCTTGCTTTGGTGTTATCACACAAGTCTTCACTGAGGGACGATATAAGAAAGGCCATATGAAACTTCCTGTTACATTTTTATCAGAAAAGTTACTGAGGTCCTGCTGTTATAATCAATGTATTGACATTCTGAGGATCCATGGGAGAAATTCTTTGTGCATCTTAGTACCAGGAAAAGCTCTATTTCTGACATCCTAATTTGCTTTGATATGATGATCCATGATCTTATAAACTTTCTTTTTTTTTTTTCTAGGCTGCTAGGAAATTTAAAACCAAGATAAAGGAAAATATACTTTTGATGTCTCTATGCTTAATGGTGTTTTGAGGATCATTAAGTAATATGTGGACAGATCAGGACATCATAAATAAGAATAGCCACAGCTATTTGGAAAATAGCTATATTACATATAATGGAGCAGAATTGTGTTAAAATCAAATAGATTAGATGATTTCCTATCAGATATTACCACAGAGCCTTTGGATCTTACTTTGTGTACAAGCTGAAATATTTGCTCAGCATACAGAAAACAAAGAAGCCTGGTGTCTTAATAGGAAGGTTAGAGTAATTGGGACACCACCTCAAGAGCATCAAACAGCATTTAAATGAATAATCATAGTGATGCTTCTAAGTGATTTAGCATCCTGAGGAAGTAGACAAATACCCACCTTTAGCACAGAATGTATTCATAGGGGTGGTCTTGTCAAACACAAAGAAAAAAGAAAAAAAGATATTTTATGACAATAATAGAGAAGGAAGTAATTAAGAATGCAGGCTTCAAAGTAGATGCGCTAGGTTTCACGTGCTCTGGGTCAACATTTTTAACTTTTCTCTGGGTCAGTTTTGTCATATAAACAAAGAAAACAATACCAACTTCACAAGGCTACGATGACCACTGAATATAAGAATATGTATAAAGCTGGGGCGCCCGGTGGCTCAGTTGGTTAAGCATCAGACTCTTGATTTCGGCTCAGGTCATGATCTAAGGGTCGTAAGATCTATCCCCTCATGGGGCTTCACTCTGGGCGTGGAGCCTGCTTAAGATTCCCTCTCTCCCTCTCCCTCTTCACCTCCCCGCACCTCCCTCTTCCCCTAAATACATAAATAAGCAAACACAAAAATTGAAACTAAAAAAAGGAAAATGTATAAAGCCTGGTGCAAAATCCCAATAAAAGTAAAATGAATATAGTTTTCAAAGATTTTATTTCACTTATTTGAGAGAGAGAGGAGAGCCCAAGCAGGGGGAGTAGCTGAGGGAGAGGGAGAAGCAGGCTGAGTAGGAGCCCGATGCGGGTCTTGGATCCCAGGACTTCGGGATCATGACCCGAGCTGCAGGCAGACACTTTACCGACAGCCACCCCGGTATCCAAAATGAGTATTTTTATTGATAAAAATGGTTAATAAAAGTAGAGTTGAAATTATGATGTGTTATTCAGTGCCCATAGTGTTTGTATTTAAGAGGTAAGAATTCTGTGGTCAGATCTCACAACGTAAATTGATTTTGTTAACCAAAGCTTACAGAGCCAGGAAAGCAGTTTAATAAAGTAAAAGACACAGCACATATATACGCCTATCCCCGTATATAGGGCTCTTATTATCTTAGGGTATCTTAGGGTAGGGCTCTTACTCACTCAGCATAGCACTAGCAGATCCCTCCTAACTGCCATCGTGCACTTTGGATTATGTGACGATTTTTCTGGCTTCCCTGTATTTGGTGGTTTGAGATGCATTTTTCCCTGGAAAATGAGTGATTCCATTGGCGGTGGCAAGGTTAGTCGTTGTTTTGCCTTTCAAAATTTAAATTAAATGAAAGAAAGAAAGAAAGAAAGAAAGAAAGAAAGAAAGAAAGAAAGAAAGAAAGAAAGAAAGAAAAAGAAAGAAAAGAAAGAAAGAAAGGAAAGAAAGGAAAGAAAGGAAAAGAAAGGAAAAAAAAAGAAAGAAAGAAAGAAAGAAAGAAAGAAAGAAAGAAAGAAAGAAAGAAAGAAAGAAAGAAAGAAAAAGGAAGGAAGGAAGGAAGGAAGGAAGGAAGGAAGGAAGGAAGGAAGGAAGGAAGGAAGGAAGGAAAAAGAGAAAGTGGAGATAGCACATTGTAGTTTATACTGGGGGAGCACTGCGCCCCTGTCTCCTTCCAAGCCCTGCCTCTAACACGTAGAGGGGGGGACACTACCAAAAGGAAGGGCTTGCGAAGGGACGGGCTGTTCCCGTTCATATGGTTGTTTGCAACCATAGAACCAACGAGGTTCTGTTCTGACCGGGTGGAGGCCATAGGTCTCTGTCTCATTCGGGGCCCCAAGAACAGAGCCTGCACCCAGGAGGCCTCCACTTGTTCCATTTGAAAGCACTGTAACTTGCCTGAATGAACGCGCCACCGTACGCTACCGTCTACTAAAACTACCTTCCCCAAGTGCCAGGAGCTGCAGTCATGGGAGAGTCAACTGGGTATCATGAAATACTGGGCACACCTCCGCTGTGCCCGGAACGCACCGTATGGTTTTATATATATGCGCCTCCACATATTTGTCCCTCATTTTTGCATCTGCAAAATAGGAGTTGTTTTGTTCCTAGTATCACTCCTGCTGAGTAAACTCCAGTTATGGACACTCTGCTTCTCGGGCATGTGAGACGGCCCGGTGCCTACGTTGATCTGTAGAGCTAACCCAAACTATGTGCCGTAACTCTTCCATGTGTATATCTATATATTTTAAATTTTTCATCAAGACCAAAGACTCAATCTACCACTATTTTTTAAAACGGCACTTAGTATGAAGTTTTGTTCCAGAAAAAAAAAAAAAAATCTTCAATAAATTATTTTTTCACTAACATTGTTGAACACTATGGGCTGAACTGTGTGACCCCAAGAAGTCATATAGATGTCGACGTTTCAACCTGTGGTGCTTCCGAATGGGACCATATTTGCAGGTATGTGATCATATTTGCAGATGAGGCCTTTAAAGAAGGAATTTAAGTTAAAAATGGGAGACCTCAATCCAATAAGACTGGTGTCTTATAAAATGAACACATCTGGACCCAGGTAGGCACGGAGGGAAGATGCGGTGAAGGCACTGCGAGACCCCAGCCATCCAGCAGACCAGGAGAGGGGCTGCGAACGGACCCCTCCCTCAGAGCCCTCAGAAGGAAGCTTTGTCAATACCTTGATCTGGGACCAGTACCCCTGGAGCTGTGAGAACATACGTGTCTGTTGGTTAAGCCACGTAGTCTAAGGTAGTAGGTTATGGCAGCCCTAGCGAACTAACACAGATGGCATAGGAAGGCAGTAAAAGCAGATCTTGTCTGTTCAGGGATGTTAGCTATATTTAAAATGCTTGAAATTTGGGGATTCTTGGGTGGCTCAGTGGGTTGGCACCTGCCTTTGGCCCAGGGCGTGATCCTGGAGTCCCAGGATCGAGTCCCACATCAGGCTCCCAGCATGGAGTTTGCTTCTTCCTCTGCCTGTGTCTCTGCCTCTTTCTCTCTCTCTGATATACATAAATAAAATCATAAAAAAATGCTTGAAATTTGACACATTGCCTCTTATTATTGGTTGGCTTTTCATTCGATTTTTACAAATTCTAAGTATTTGTTTCTTTTACTTATCTTCAAACAGCATACAAAGTATCACAGGATATATGTAAGGGCCTGTCATTTATTTTTAAACACTTGTGGCATGTAAAATAAAAATGAAAGCTGTAATCCTTTTACTATTCTTTTCTTTCCCCTTTATATGCTTCTATCTATTCTTTTTTTAGATTTTTATTTTTTATTTATTCACGAGAGACACAGAGAGAGAGGCAGAGACACAGGCAGAGGGAGAAGATGGGACTCGATCCCAGGACCCCGGGATCACGACCTGAGCCGAAGGCAGAGGCTCCACCGCTGAGTCCCCCAGGCGTCCCTCTCTATTCTTATACCCCATTCTCCTCCCAGTAAACCAGGTATCCCTTTCTGCATATTTAAGAATCTGCCTATTTGTCCCAATCCCTTAATCTCTCTTAAAGGACTTCAAAAAAAAATCCATAAGATTTTCTGTTATGAGAAAAAAAAAATACTGTTTACCTCATATTTGGGTTGGTGCTGAGAAAAGGGATAAAGTAAGAATTTGTGTTACAAGGTAACATGGGAAAAAGTTTGAGTTTGTCCAATTTTATTATGCTACTGTCTGGGGAAAGAGTTCTAAAGTCCTTCATGATTTGCCTCAAACATGTCAAAACTTTGCTTTCTGCAAAAGTATTGTTTGGGTCAGCCCTTGCTGAATGCAAACCAACATGATGACGCATAAGGTTTAATAAGAAGGGTCTGTTCTTGATTCCCTACACTCCCTACAGACATTAACTTAGAAAATTAGGGAACTCGAAAGTTCTGACTTATTAATATAGTGAAATGTTCATTACATTTCTTATTTATTTATTTATTTATTTATTTATTTATTTATTTAATTTATGAATGAGAGAGGTGGGGGGGCAGAGACATAGGCAGAGGGAGAAGCAGGCTCCATGCCGGGAGCCCGAACTGGGACTCGATCCGGGAACTCCAGGATCGTGCCCTGGGCCAAAGGCAGGCGCTAAACTGCTGAGCCACCCAGGGATCCCCCCATTACATTTCTTAAGTTAAAGAATGAGAAGCAAATGGTTGAAAGAATGATAGAATGAAGCAAGAATGAATATACGAAGTAAGGAACTGCCTCGTCTTCCCAGAGGTGACCATCATGGCACCTCTCCCCCAACCCCAATATCGTCTACCCTCTTCTTGGTGGATCTGGAATTAATGTAGAAAAACAGAAGCAAAGCAATTATTATCACCATCTTCTGGAGACCTCAGGCTATCCGTGATGAGAAACCTTCTATCAACATTGCATTCCCTTATCTTTCCAACATTTCTGGAAAGCCTAGATAGATCCCGCTATTTTTGAAATGTCAAGACCGAAGTGAGAAAGGCAGAAACTTTAGAGTACTTATGATTAAAAAAAAATCTAGTTTTACAAAATAAAATATCATGAACCCATAAGGGAGCATGTGCTCAACGTGATGACTACATCTCATATAGCGTCCATTCACTAAGAGAAAACAGCTAAGCTGAAAAGTTCCTCGTGATAAAGGTATACAACGGAATACAATCATTCTCCTTTTGATGACATTCCTCTATGACTATAAAAGAAAATAAGAAGAAAATGACAACGGTATTGAAGAAAAAGTAAATGCAGAGATGATGGTGATCCAAAAGCAATGAAATGGCTTTCTTAAAATAACAAGTAAACCCAAGTGTTTCTATTGTACAATGTTGGGCCAGTAAATGGAGGAATATATTGGTGGGTGATTGGAATATATTGGTTCAGTATAAGTGATGCAATCTTTTGATTCTATCCGTGCTACATCTCTGCAAAAGGAGGAAAGCAAAACTCTTCCGGAGCCATAAATGCCCGTGTCTCCGTAGCTAAGTCAGAGGGTAGCATATACACGAGCCGTGCAGATGCACGGGTGACGTGCCGTGCTGACGGGCATCGCAAGCTTTGCCAACTAGCAAACACATCCACTGCTGGTTTTCCTAATGCCTGAAATTCCCAACATTATCAGTTATTCTTTTAGTTGAAAACTTTTTTATTTTCCTTATAGAAACTCTTGCTTAAATTGCAAACAATTAAGAAGCAAAACATATAAACCTATAAGTACCCATTTCTTTAAGGGTCCTAACGTCAAGTCCTCCTTCTATCACCCTGTAAGTCTAAGTCTAAGCGAATTATCTGATCTCGTTTCAACAGCCATGATTTCTGTCTTTGATACATTCGTTATACCGAAGTAGCTACCAGACAGAGAAGGAGATATTGGGCAAAATAGGGTAGAAGGGACCTGGGTGGCTCAGCAGGGTAAGCATCTGCCTTCCTCTCGGGTTATGATCCCCAGGTGCCAGGATGGAGCCCCACATTGGGCTTCCTGCTGAACGGGGGGCCTGCTTCTCCCTCTTCCTCTACCACCTTTGCCCTGCTCATGCTCGCTCGCTCTCTCAAATAAATAAATACATAAATACATAAATTAATAAATAAAATCCTTAAAAGTATAAAGTGGAATCAGGTATGTTTGTTTGTTTTAGAGAAGCTGCGAGATAGATGCTTCCATGACTCTCAAATGCCCAGTTTCGTCATAATCTGCCTAAATGTGAGCACCACTATTCGCAAGCCTTGCTTCCTGGGAACTCGTTCCCTGCAGGAAATCAACAGTTAAAACTATTACCTTTACTTTGGAAGAGTGAGGTCAATAGTCATTTCTTCAGAGAAAACAGCAGCTAGCACTGCAATAGCCTTCCAAATATAACAGGTGGAAGAAGCGAGTCAGATTGGATAAAAGTGTTAATTTATTTATAGCACAACAGAGGAGAAATCACAGATGCAACAAGTTTGCACATTTAAACACAAATCGTTGACCCTGCCAGAGTTTAGGAAAGTAGAATTGTTGCATGGGCTATGAAAAGAACTTTACTAAAAAATCATGTGTGCTTGGCAACTTTCCTTCCCTGAAGATTTCTGGTACTCACGTCACTTTCCTTTTTTAAAACTGATAGAAAGTTGATTCCCCTGTCTTATAGTCTTGAAACATACTCTGGGGAAAACACGTCTTCAGCTGATGATGGAGGTCATTTGCAGAAAACATGTCTTCAGCTCATGAGGGAGGTCATTTGCAGAAATACTCAAGTCATACAGAACGCTTTCAGAGGAAGCATTCAGTGACATTCAGTCATTCAGTAAATACTTATTGACAAAACATCCTGTGCCAGCCATCACTCTAAGCTGGGAATATAAAGATGAACAGCATACCCTAATATTCCTGTTCCCATTGGACTTTCAGGCTACTAAAGTATTAAAAAAAATGAAAGAAAAAAGTAAATACAGAAGAGAACATTAGATAATTTATATATGATGAGCATGGAAATAAAATAGAGCACGATTTCTGAAATTTGACACTGATTTTTGGCACCAGTTTCTCATATTTGGGCCCATATGATTCCTTGTGTGGAAGGGTGATATCCTGTACACTCCAAGATGGTTAGAGCCTCCCTGGCCTCTATCCCCGAGAGAACCTATCTCCAGTTTTTTTTCTCACGTGTTTCCTAACATCCCTTGGGGGGGGGCCATGCTATCGCCAGTTGAGAACCATGTAAGTAGAGTGACATGAGAGTGACACCTAGTCGCTGGATGCATGGGACTTGATGGTCCCAAAAGGCCATTTAAGCTGAGATTTTCATGTCATGGAGGCGCCATCCATGCAAAGACTTAGGAGAGAACAATCCAGGCAAAGAGAACGGTGAGTGTAACAGCTCCGAGGCAGAAATAAGGGGGGACAGGTTTGAGGGATAGAAAGAATGCCAAGAAGGGGAAGGGAAGTGTGAGATGACAGTGGAGGGGTGAAGTCAGTTCACATACGGTTCTCCTCCAGGTGAGGAGTTTTTACTTTCTTCTAAATATAATGAGGTGCCATTGGAGGGTTTTTATCAATGAAGTGATATCCGCTGGCTGATGTTTAAAAATAATCTCTCTGGCTTCTGTCTGGAAAATGAACTGAAGAGGCATATGTAGAAGATGGAAGACTACTTAGGAGGTAACAAAAGCAAAAAATCAGGTGATAATGGTTTCTATTACCTGCAAACATAATTTTTTAAAATACAAGACTATACATAGAAGCATGACTGGAATTTACTCATTTTCTGTGTTTGTTCCCATTCCCTTCTCGAGTATGGACCATCTCTTCTCTTAAATATCTTCAGACATGCAGTAAATTGTCCTATTTTCATAGGACACAATTTTCCATCCATTAATTTATTAATGCAACACTTATTTTATTAATTATTTACTGGATAACCCTAAGCTGCTTTAAGGGTTTTAAGAAATAAAAGATGATCTCTGTTATTAGGAGCTAACTTTTCACCAGAATAATGTTTCAATGACAATACATCATGCTTATAATTTTTGTCTCCTATAGTCAGAGAGATCTTTTAAAATTTGTTTCTTTTATCTGTATGACAACGAAGAATAATGGGAATAAATGGCCTCTAAAGTCAGATAGATGTGGTGTTTTTTTGTTTTTTTTTTAACTAGCCTTGGTCAAATATTTTTAACATTGCTTGATTGATTTGATTCACTATAAAACACAGGATCTATGTATTTTGCATAGTATTATATCAATTATGAGAAAAAATAGGTCATTTAATGCAATTTTTTAATTTTTAATATACAGATATGACTTCCATAATAAATTGCACACATTTAAATATAATTTTATAAGTTTTAACATGAATACACCCTCTGAACCATAACCACAATCAAGATAATGAACATATTCATTACCCTCAAAAATTGCCTCATGAACCTTTGTAATCCTTCCCTCCAGCTCCCCGAGCCCCTGTCCTCCCATATCCAGGTAACCACAACTTCTCCTATCATCATATATTAGTTTGTATTTTCTAATATTTTATATAAATAAAACCATACTCTTGCTTGCACAGTTTCTGACAAAAAAACATCTGTCGTCCTGGTCTTTGGTCCTCCACTTATACTATATCTTTTTTCTCTGGCTGCTATAAAGATTTTTCTCTCTTTTGGCTGGCTTTTAGTAATTTGTTTATGACGTGCGTTGGTGTAGTTATTTATCTTCATCCTTCTTGGGTTTGGATTTCATTGACCTTTGGTCTCTGGGTGTGGTATCATAGAAAGATCTTTGTCTTCGGTTCCTAGAAAAGAGCTCCTAAAACTTTGAAATTCCCTGAGTCATGCAGGCCATAGGAGCATCCTTTCTTCTAGTGAACTGACTTGCTGGGTCTCTAGATTTTTTCAGGATGGGAACCAGTCATCAGAAAGTCCAAAAACTGATTAGAAGTTTGGAACTTTTGGGCAGCCCAGGTGGCTCAGCGGTTTAGTGCTGCCTTCAGCCCAGAGTGTGATCCTGGAGACCCGGGATCGAGTCCCACATCGGGCTCCCTGCATGGAGCCTGCTTCTCCCTCTGCCTGTGTCTCTGCCTCTCTCTCTACCTGTCTCTCTCATGAATAAATAAATAAAATGTTAAAAAAAAAAAAAAAAAAAAGAAGTTTGGAACTTTTCACTCCATCCCCTAATCTCTATCCAGGGGGCAGGGGCCAGAAATTGAATTAATCACCAATGGTCAATGGGTTAATCAATCGCAGCTATATAATGAAAATTCCATGAAAACCCCTAAATGATGGGTTCAGAGAGCTTCCAGGTTAGTGACTGCATCTATATGCTGCAAGGGTGGTGTACCCCAGCTCCATGGGGACAGAAGCACCTGTGCTCAGGGACCCTTCTGGATTGAGCCCCATGTACCTCTTTATCTGGCTGTTCACTTGTATCCCTATCACAAACCAGTAAACATAAGTATTATTCCTCTCCAAATTTTGCAAGTTGTTCTAGAAACTTAGTGAATCCAAGGAGGGGTGCATTAGAACCCCTGATTATAGCCAGGCATTCAGAAGGACTGGGGGTGGGGGGTTCAGACTTGTGAATGCTGCCCACAGTGGGGGGTGAAGGGGAGGCAGCTTTGTGAGACTGACCCTTACCTGTATGAGCTGACACCAGCTCCAGGTCAACGTGTCAGAGTTTCACGGACTTGTTGAGCGTCCGGTCAGCACCGGAGAAGTGGGGTTGGAAAGGCACCGCTTACTTGGTGTCGGGGGAGAAGAAAAGACTTCCAAGTTTATTTTTTATTTTTCATTTATTTATTTATTTTTGACTTCCAAGTTTAGAGTTTTGACCAAACTTGGGAAATTTTCCATACGGTTCTCAATCTCTTAAAAATTATCCCTCTCTCCTCTCCTTTGGGGAATCTAGTTACAGAAAGACGAGGCTGTTCGAAGCTGTGCCATAGCTTATCGGTCCTGGCTTCATTTTAAGAATTCTCTCTTCCCTGTTTCAGTTTGGATAGTTTCTATGGGTATATATTAAAGTTTATGCATACTTTCTTATACAATCTAATCTACTTTTATGCACCTAAGGTTCTTTTTTTCCCCCCTTCTCTCTATGATTCATTGTAGCTTTAGTCTATAGGAGTTCATTTAGGTTCTTTTAAGAATACGGATAGACAGACAGCTTTCCATGTCTTTACCTAGCTTCTTACAAATACGGAATACAGATGTAAAACTATTTTAATGCCTTATTTGGTAATTCTAACATTTGTGCCCGACCAGCTTTGATTAACTGATTTATCTCCGCATTTTGGGTTATAGTTTCCTGCTTATTTGCATGCCTGGCAATTTTTCAGTGAGGAGCATACATTATCAATTTTGCTTAATTGATTAGTGGGTATTTTTGCATTTCTATAAATATTCCCAAGCCTTCTTCTCGGATGCATTTAAGTTACTTGAAAATGTTTTTACTTTTTTCTAGTCTCACTTTTAAGAATTTTTTAGGTGGGTGGGACCAGCACAGTGCTCAGTCTAGAGCTAGTTATTCCCACTGTTTCAGACACTGTTACCTTTAATTCTTTTGGATGATTCTTTCTCCAGCATGTACTCAAGGTCTGCAGATCTCGAGTTCTCTCTTCTCTCTCGCCCTTCCTCCCTCTCTCCTTGTCTCTGCCTCTTTCTCTCTCTGCCTCCTTCCTCTCTTTCCCTCCTTCCTCCCCACCTCCTTCCTATCTTTTCAGGGTCCTACTTTCGGGTACTCTGTGCTGCTGAATCTCACCATCTTGCGCTCCCTGGACTCCCTGCTTCATCTTCTCAGCTCCGTGCATCAGCCACACTCTGCTTGGGTTTCACTTGCCTACATCACAGCCTAGTTACCATCTCAAAGCCGTAAGCTGGGGCAACTGTAGGGCTTTCCTTATTTTATTTTATTTTATTTTATTTTATTTTATTTTATTTTATTTTATTTATTTATTGATTGATTGATTGTCTCTGAGGAATAACCATTCTTCATTGTCCAATGTCCAGCATCTTCCAAACTGTTGTTTGGAACTGTTCCAAAATGTTTCATTTATTTTTTCTTTTTCTTTTTTTCTTTTTGGTGTGTCTTTGAGAGAGGAAATCTAGTCTCCATTACTTCTTACTGGAAGTAGAAGTCAAGATGTTTTCAAAAGATCTGACCCACAGAGGGATCTCAATAAGTAGTAGCTGAAATTTACTCTGCGTCAAACTTTTATTCTTAGTCTTCTACATACAAGGACCTATGCTAGTTTCTTTAGGTACGTGGCATTTTCTCTCCATGACCCTCGCCCTACCACTTATTCCATCCATTTATATTTTATGGGAAGTTTTATGGGTATAGACCTCTCACCTTGATATGTCTTTGAGTAGAGCCTTAGGATTTAAATTTCATCCCTGCTGACGAAGACTGAGAAAATGAGTTACATACATTATCACCATTTAATTCTGTGGCCCTTTTAGTTTTCAACCTTAATCTTCAGTTGTGAGCATGGAATTGCATCAGAAGTGAAAGGAATATGCTGAACTTCAAGATTAATCATTTTCTATTTTAAGTAATGGCATCTCCAAATTAACACAGACTGTTCAAAACACAATGTTAGTTTTCTCAGAATCTCTAGAGAATTTGTTTCCGGAGTCCACTTTCAGCAAATCTCTGCAGGCAGGGCTTTGTTGCTATTGCTATTCTTGTGTTTGAGAATATTCTGAGGGCTAAACTTGCCATCCTTTTCTCTCTTTTTGTTTTCTTCAATATACTTCTTACTCAGTCTTGGGGACAGCACAGTTTCTAGTATTTATTTTGAAGTCAGAAGCGTGGGTAGGATAATATCCCAGGGCCACTGCTGCTCCTCAGTGATAGAAGGAATGATTACCCGCTCAGGATCCCTCTACTTCTACATAAGTAGCATTTGTTCTTGTTGTCTCTGGTTGGAAAAAAAAAAAAAAAAGAAAGAAAAAGAACAAATATGCTTTCTTCAGCAAGTGGACTGAAGAATGGATCAAAGATAGCTTCCTGGTACTGATTCTTGCAAAGAATGCTGGATGGCAAATTGCTGCTGTTGTGAGTTATTGGAATTAGTATTTAGAAAACTTTGAGAGTACTTACATGATCCTATTGAAGTACAGCTGTTACTGTCAAGTATTAGCTGGGATCTCTCTCTTTTTTTTTTTTTCCTTTGAAATCCAGACTCTGAGAGTTTCTTTTATACTTTTTGCAAGTAATCATAAAGTATGGATTTCTGTCCCCATTCAGTTTGGAATGAGTAGGAGAAAGAGAAATTATGGTTTTTCTGATTTTCTCTCATCTCACAAATACAACGGTATTTTGCTCTAAGGGTACCACAGACAACTGCACTAGTCATTATTTTTTTCCTTTCAAAAAGTGACAGAAATTCAGTTTAAACTACACAGAAAGGGAAATTTATTGTCTTAGGTAATTGAAGAGTCCAAAGTTAAGGGCAGAAGCAGGAACTCAGGCATTTGTCATCAGAATTCACAAGATCTACAGTTCTTGGTGATGTTTTCTCTTAGGTTGTTTTTACTCTCAGCCAGGTTTCTGTGTGATAGTAAAAAACAGCCCCCATACCTACAGGTTTATATTGTCCTCAATGCCCTTAATCTCTGAAGGATCCAGATTTTTTTTTCCTAGTACCCAAACAATTTGGGTCACATGTCCATCTCTAGAGCAGTCAGTGTAGCAAAGGGAATTAGGGAATAGGACTGTTGAAGTTTTCCTTCCACACTCATCCTGGAGGAGACACAGTGAAGCCAGCATCCTATAACAACTAGTACAGTTCCTCTCAAGAAGTACTGACTTCTATTACCAGAGGAGAAAGAAAAAAATGCTGGGCATACTTATGGAACAAATATCTATTCTTAATGCCCCAGGCATGCTTCTGTGACATGTCTTACTCTGCGTCACCTAAGCCCTAGTATACAGCTGGCATCCTCTTAGGTCCAAGGAATAGGACACCTTGAGAGTTAGAACATCCACAAGATGCTAGGCTTTCTGCTGTCTTATTTATTTCTGTTCCTTAGTAATCATCCAGAGCTCCAACTAGGCACCATTTGTTATCAGAAGCTAGGCTTTAATTTCTGTAGCACTGTGGTACAGAAACTGTCATTTGTTTCTCTCTATTCCTATCCACTTCCTTTCAATTTCTTATCTAGACGTTCTTCTATTTCTTGTAACTTGTTTTGCTGTTAAAATTTTAAGGACTTTTTTTTTTTAAGATTTATTTATTTGAAAAAGAGAGAGAGAGAGAGAAGGAACGAGTTGGGGGAAGAGCAGAGGGAAAGAATCTTCAAGCAGACTCTAGACTGAGCAGAAACCTGATGGAGGCCTTAATCTCAGGACCCTGAGATCACGTCCTGGTGGCTCAGTGCATTACACATCTGCCTTCGGCTCAGGTCACGATCCTGGGGTCCTGGGTTCAAGCCCTGCATTGGGCTCCCTGCTCAATGGGGAGTCTGCTTCTCATGTGTTCTCCCTCCCTCTCTCTCTCTCTCTCAAATAAATAAAAGCTTAAAAAAATATGAGGACACAAGAAGCAGAATTGATCTTGCTACTGAGAAAATTACTGTGAGGTTTATATTTATTTACTGCCCTTCAGAATTAGACTAAATTGTGGATACGAGTAAACTGGAGGCCACTGACCTAAGACAGGAGAGCAGTTCTATATTCTGATTTTCTATCTTTTCTTACACATTCTTTACAAATATTTTATTGATATTCTTGCAAAAGAAATCTTTCACCAGAATTAATAACTGCTTCTGTTAAACGCTTGATTTGAGAGTCGACTTGAGTGGTTGTGTCATTTTAGGCAATTTATTTAACCTCTCTGAACTTCATTCTACTCCTCTATAAAAATGAAAACAATAATGACTGCTTCTCAGACTTTTGAAGATTAAATGATGCAAAATATATCCTAGTAAACAGCACAAAGCTATGCCAAGTTCATGCTCATTAATGCAAGTTTCCTTCAGTTCTTCACCACTTCTTTCTTCTTTTTGCCTTCATATCTTTGCTCACATGTCTCATTTTCTGCGTGCCTATCCTGACAACCATATTTAAATTGCAGCATCTTCCTCCCCTGCTCCTGCATTCCCAACCCACTTTACTAAGCTTTACTTTATTCCCTTTTAATTTGATTATGACATGATTTAACACACTACATGATTACTTACGATTTATTGTCTATCTTCCTTACTGAAATGAAAACTCTATGAAGAAAGAAACTTTTGACTGTTTTATGCACTATTCTATCCCAAGTTTTAGCACATGGTAAACTCTTAATAAATACTTATTGAATTAATCAAGGTTGTATGTATGTATGTGTATATTTATTTATTTTTTATTTATGTATTTATTTATTTTTCAAGGTTGTACTTTACAAAATAAGTCCGAGAGACGTACATTAGCAACTTCACAGAACTCATTAAGAGATATGGTTGAAGAATTTTAATAAGAAAAGAATTAATTACTTTTTTTCTTTGATTGGGAGATCACACTAATGAGAGGGAATCCAAAGCTAACTTTGAAATAAAATTGGACAAAAATCAACCAAAGTGATTTCAAAATAGGGACATTTTTGCTAAATCTGGTAATTGGAATGGGGATCTGGAAAGTGAATTTGGTGACAAATACAAACTTTAATGCCAAGGGGTATGGGAAGCTTCCTAAAAAAATGTGGCTTTTTGTTTTGTTTTTACAAAAAGAAGATACGGAAAACCCAGAGTCAGTAACTTATATGTGTAAGGTAAAGTTAGTAACTTATATGTGAAGAGTAACTTATATGTGTACAGATTTCTGTACATAAATATGATTTGTAATCCTAATATTTATTTGTAAATAAATATTATTTGGCCCAGTAAGGGGATAGACCACCTGAGCATCAGAGGGAGCTGCTGAAGTGCTTATTTTTCACTCCAATTGAGAAGTGATAACAGCAATAGTGAAGAACCAGGAAGTGATTTGGAAGAAGAGAGAGCATTCAGAGGTCTAGAAATAGGTCTACATGTTTAACCTGCAACTTGTGTTGAGATGACAGTAATGATGACCATGACAAAATAATGAACAAACAAAACAACCACAAGAAAAAACTCTTCCCCCAAGCCCCAGAATTATTTTCATGAAATTTACAAGTCTTTGTGCTCCACTAAGGTTTGTGAAAGACAGTTTTCAAGTCATATATGATGCACACTATTGTATGCTCTCCTTGCACACCTATCAATATTATCTGGGAAGATTATATGACTTTCCAAACTCTGAAAACGTACTTTTGAAAAGCATTTTAGATTCACTGCCACATTTTCCGAAACACTATCAAATAGATAATTACCATCCGTGATTAGTTATGAAAAGACAAAATGTAATTAAAAAATTCTTTCTAATATTCACAAGCATCTGTTTTAATTTAGCTTTTGTAGCCAAATTGTTCAGCATTTAACTCTAGGAGTTTTATCTATCACTACCAACTGATTTCATGGGTGCATGTAATACAGAAGCACGGATCTCTCTTTCTCTCTCTCTCTTTCTCTTTCTCAATGTCTCTGTGTCTGTGTGTCTCTCCGTGTGTGCTTTTTTATAAAGAAATGACAATGAAAAAGACTGAAAAATAAATAGCAGGTAAGAAGTGGTTTAATGTAGTCATCATTAGGCTTTTTATTATATATATATATATTTTTTCTAGTAAGCTTTGAGGGTCAGAAAGCAAGAAAAGAAAGTAGTGGGATTTTGGTCTTTCATGGATTAGTGATTTCAGCAATTTTATGGAGATAATACCAAGAAGATCACTTTTGTGAATCAGAGATGATATGTCAGAAAAGTAAATTCTATATGATGAATTTTACGTGGTATGTATTCTACAGCTTTTCTCCTCCCTTTTTAAACCCACATCTGACATATTTTGTAGAATAAGATACATACAACTCAAGTCTGAGCACTGCCCTGCAAGGAACTCCCTCTATTCAGAATAGCAGTACTGTCAAATGGCCATCACTGCAGCATTACGAGACGGTGGGGCCCAACTCTCTTGATTAGTACTCAGTGTGAGGAGCACTCACTTTGGTCTTTCAAATCAAACATTCCAAAAAAGATGTGAGTTCATTTAAAAAAAAAAAAACAGAGAATTTAGTGATATATAGTTATATAACTATATAACTATATATCTATATACCTAAATCTATATATATCTCACATATATAAATTAACAACAGTATTGCTAATTAGAAATCATTCTTTTGGTAAGAACAAAAATGCAAATGGGAAAGGATAACCTTGCTAGTAAGGACCGTAGAGACACGAGTTCCCTCTTTCTTTGTACAAATTTAATTTAAAAAGTACACTGCTTCTTTTTGGCTCCCAACCAGTGAGACAGGCAAAGTGGGACTTGCTTAAAATGCTGGTTTCTGTTATTCCTCTGTAGAAGAAGACATGAGATTGACATAATGTTTTCATATACAGCATCTTCTGAACTAGTGTTTAACTAGCACGTAAACGTTACATAGAACTGGTATAAAATTGATGAAATTTAATTCTAAGGCTGTTTAAAGTTTTGAAGTAATACTTCTAGGAAAACTTGATGTCTGCCCCATTCATAAACAACCAAATGAAAGAAAAAGGGGGACAATCAATAAGCATGATCGTCACTCATTAGGCTTTTATCCACACTTTGTGAAGACATTAATTAATTTAAATTAAAGCTTCTAGTTTTTATTACGTTGGTGCTTATCAGCAATGAATAATAAAATATTTAGATTTCATAAGTATATATAAATTGAAGATAATTTTGATTTTATATCAAAGATCTAGGCTCAAAGTGTTCAATTTTATACTCCTCAATTACTACCTTTTATTAGTGACACATTAAACATACAGACTGTCTTTTTTCCCCCAATTTCCATGTTAGACACTCAAAATATAAAGCATGTAAAAAGTGTTTGCTTAATTAATATGCTTGTTTTTCTTCTATATTGCAGATGTTTTGTCTTTAGCCTAATACTTGGTAATTTTAGAGAGACGTGGGAGGAAAATTTAGCACGACATTCTTTCACCGAAAAGTAAAAAAAAAAAAAAAAAAAAAAAAAATGGGTATCAATTGCATAAGATTGCATTTCATAGTTCTTTTTAAAGCCATTTGCATTGGCATTGGTAAGACGGTGTCTCCTGCTAGTTAGCTACAAAGCTCTATGAGGACACAGCGCCTTTAGATGAAATCAAGTTTACTTTTCTGACACTTCCTGAAGATTTGTGAATTTTGTATTATTAAAGTATGAATTTATACGACTAATACAGAAATACTCGAGAATGCTGAATTTTCTCTTTATCCCAATTCTACCAGAAAGCACAGGACAATCAGAGACTGCAGGATTACATAAGATGTGTTTTGGGGAATTTGTAGGAGACCACAAAACATCCACCATCAATAAAAATCCATTTTATAAGCAGTTCTCCTGACTGGATTATGGAGAAAATGTTTTTCTATTTGTCCCTAAGCTCGGGAAATACTGGATTAAATGGAAGATACATATTTCCCTATTCCTGGACTTCTTTTTTTTTTCCTGGACTTCTTAGAGCCTTTAATATTCTGACGTGCATTGTGGATCTCCACGACAGGTATGCTCAGCTTTTCTCAAGTCAATATGGTCAAAGGACAGGTTTTGTTTATTTCTTCTTACACATCATCTACTGGAGTGATTATTCCAAAGAAAACACGTTGTAAAAGCTGCACGGTATGCTGATTAGCTCCAGTGATGAGACAGAGATTTAAAAGGCAAGGGTAACTACATTTCAATACTCAAGCATCTGATAGATCTGCTGCTCTTTGGAAGAACAAAAACATTATCTTTGTAGAAAATGATAAAAATCAGTGAGGGTCTGAGGGTGGCTGGCATTCAGATCGTGTTTGTGGGAACAGTTTGCAGATGTGCCTTTTAGCATCCGAGTGGTCACATTCCTCCAGTGAACTTGAATTATATATATATTAGCCACATGAAAAGAAACGCTTTCTTAGAAATTTTAGTCTACTTTGGAACTGCAGCTTATTCTGCTCCAAATATTCTCTCATTCACCACCATGCCTCCAGTTTGTTAAAATTGTAAATGTCACTTGCCCAGATTGAGTGGAAGTTAGTAAAGTAGATCTGATGCATTATTTATATTTCAACTTCACATCAGACTTTTGGCTGAAGAGCCCAAGGCTCTAAGAACTTCTCAGTAAAGTGAACCTAATAGAAGTTAGTCAGAGACTAGAGAAGTTAGGACAAGGGGAGTGAGGAATGAGAGATGTAGGAAAAGTCAGCATAAATACTGACAAATTAGTCAGAGCCCATTTATTAAAATGGCAGCATATCAAGTGACAGTAATGTACTAATTTGCCCAAAGTCAAACGACACAGGATTAGATGCGGCCTCTAATTGTACGTATAGTATCTATCCCTCCCCCAAGGGCAGGACAGGTCAACGACGGTTTCCTACAAAGGAGAACCCCGAGGGGTCATACGCCCTCCACCTGCCCCTACAACCGTAGACGACTGATTATGCATTTCTCACCACTATGTTGAAGCTTCTAAAATTGAAAAGTATTCGGCGTCTCACTCCTGATATCCCGATAATCACACGACTTCTCATAGTTTTCTGCGATTCCTAGGTTTTCTCCTCTTGCTTACTGCAGTCTGGGAAGAGTGGGGCTGATGTAGCCCAAACAGAACCAAAGCCCGGAACGATGGGAGAGCATAGAGAGAATAAAGAAGTGTTGGACTTTCCTCTCTGGTTAAAAATTGTGTCATTTCACAAAAAGAGCAGGACTGCCAACTAGCAGCTGAAGAAATCAGAGACACAGACTGGTGTATTTATAGAGCTGGGGCTCTGATGAGGATAGCCTCACTTCATGTCATATCTCTATCCTTTCCCAGCTGGGTGACCTTGGACGAGTCACATAAGGTGGGCAAGTGACGCTAAACCACGCTTCAGTGTTCTTTCCTGTAAAATAGGGATAATCATAGGATCTATGTTAAGGAATTGTTGGAAGAATATATTGGCCCGTTTTACATAACATGCTTGGTTGGAGTAGTGCCTAGCATATAGTAATGCCTTAATAAATAATTATTGCCATTATTCTTATTAGCAAGGTTAGGAAGGAGGGCTTTGGAATCGTACAGGCCTGGGTTTCTTTCTTCTCTATCAATCTCTCCTCTGCACTGGCTCCTCCCTTTTAGTTTGATTTCTCCAGTGTGAAAATAAGCGTTTCATGAATCATGCTTCCAACTTAATCTTTCATGCTTCCAGCCATCCCATCTTTCTCCTTCTCTTCCTGCCACAGTTCATTAATGCCTGGCCTCCCTCATTCCTCCCAAATGCGATCTGTCCTCAAACCTCTGTCATTTGACTCTAACTGCTAGGGTTCCACTGAAACAGCTTTCACTAAACTCACCCACGGCCTCCCACTCGTCAGTGCAGTGACCCATGCCTAGTCTTGACGTCTTTGCCCTGGGTAAACTTACATGCCTTCTCCTTGTTGGGGAATCCTGCTCCTCTTCAGCCGCTTCAGTAGTTCTTCCCTCCGCGTGCCACTTAATTAGAGTCATTCCCCTAAGCCTCCACACCACTGGCATCTTAAAGCTCAATAGCTCAATCCATATACTTTGGGAATCTCTTTTACTCTATAAGTTATATCTTGCTAACTTGCAAATTTCTTCACTAGATGTAACCTATTTCTTGATTTTCAGCCACTAGTTACATTGACAGTTTCACGTGGATGCCCCATCAGCACCTCGAGCTCAGCATGTGTTTTCCCATTTCTTGATTCTCTGATTCATCCATTATAATGCTGCCAGATTTAGTATTCATCCTTCAAACCATTCTTCAAACAGAACCTCCTTTATAGAGTCTTCTAAGAGCTCTGAGTAAAATTTTACCAGTACTTCAATCTTTGAGTCTCTTTCTTATAGTCATTTTTATCTATATATCAGTTTTAACCCACCACTAACTGTAAGCTGTTGAGAGCCCAACATACCACTATAATTATCAAAGTATTCAGAAATGACAGGGTGAACAAAAAATATGATATCTAATGAATAGGTTGCCAAATTGGATGACTGAATGTAAAGCAAGACATTACCTCTTGAAATGGTAAATGAGATATAGTGATTACATGATTTGTACAAAACATACGACCATAGTACAATTGCAGATGTTGGAGCAGAAGATTCTAATGACTATGATGAGGACTGCTAAAATAAATATTTATATATATATTTTCATATATAATGTGTATACATATAATTAAATTTATAAATGTTAAAGTATATAATTGATTATACATATATGTAATTAAGTGTGTGCAATATATAAAATATATTTTGCGTGGTATTTCATATATGTCATCACCTGGGCTATTTTTGTGATGACTAGTACCAGAAGACAACAACCGAAGATAATTCATCCTAGAATAATATTATGTGCTCAAGGGCATTTGAGAAAAAAAAATAGTTTTAAATTGTTACATATGAATCAAAGAGCTAGGAAGGACTGAGAAAGTCATCTACTTTATACCTCTGCCTCAGGGTTTCAAGTTTTTACATTCTATTGAAATAATCGATTAATATTCAGAGAAAGAGAATGCCCATCGAGTTCCTGACAATGTGCCTCACAATGTCCCTAGATTTTTGTTGTTTCAATATTTTCAGTGTAAAAAGCTCAGAATTATCAGAGACATTCACCAAAGCCATATTAGCTAATTAGATGAAATACCTGTTTTTTTCTTAAAAGAAAATACTACCTTCTAACATTTGAAGTTATATTTAATAAATTTTTATTGGCTATTTTCTGTTGGCTTAATCATGTATTATATTATTAGATACTTTTCACTTTTTAGATATCTGTTGAAAATATTGTGATGAGGGGTGCCTGGGTGGCTTAGCGGATGTGCGTCTGCCTTCGGCTCAGGGTGTGACCCAGGGTTCTGGGATCGAGTCCCGCATCAGGCTCCCTGCATGGAGCCTGCTTCTCCCTCTGCCTGTGTCTCTGCCTCTCTCTGTCTCTCTCATAAGTAAATGAAAAAAAATAAAATCTTTAAATAAAAAGAAAATATTGTGATGAATTTTATGTCCAAAATAGCCTGGGTTTTGTCATTTAAAGACTCTGTTGAATCATATAAACACATATATGTATCTTCATAAAAACTATTTTCTTCTTTTGTAGGGATACATTCAGAGATTATAAAAATGTCAGCAGTACATTTGGTTTTAAATATCTATTTTGCAGTTCACCATTAAATTACCGTCAAAATGCACTTTCTCTTTCTGAGGTTAAGCAGCAGCATTGTAGAAAATCGTAATGCCTTGCAATAATCAGTAATTCCTAAATTACTTTGTAATTGGCGCAGAGTACAGTTTCTAGAAAAGGTACATTTCCTGTCTGAGCCTCTCAGAGTGGTTCAAATGGTAAAGTCATCTAATGGTTGCCTCTAGGACATTGGTTGAATGGAATCAAAAGTCCTTCCTAGACCAAAGTTTCTGCAGATTATTTGACAACCAGGAACCTCTGCTATAATCAGTCTTCAGGTTAATGCCTTCTAGTTTCTGGAATAATAGAACTAAGTATTTGCCGAAGAATCAAATGCATTTTTAGACATGCTGAAGGAGAAAAAATGTGGATAACTATCTGCCTCTTTCACAATTACGAAAAGCAAAATTCTGCAATTCTATTCCAACCAAACTAAAAATGTCAAGTGGTATTTAACAACACGAAGGCACATTTTGGATGGGCTCTGTGAGAGGAGACTGGAAGGAACACTTGAGAATGCAATGCAGTAAAGTTGGGTGCTTCCTAAAATTGTTCTCTAATATCTGGATGAGAAGAAATCAGAAACCATTTGTGCATCTTTTAAGCAAAATAAATAAATAAATAATAAAAAAAAGAAAGAAAAAAGAAAAATGTGAAAAAAAAGTCTTTCGGCTATAATAAGCTCCAAGCAAAAGTAGAGATGTAACCTGAATTTTAAGATAAATATTTTTGATTTTTCAACTTATGAAAAAGGATATGAAACAGGCTCAACCATATTTTATCCCCAAATTCTGTTAAAGTGTGACCTTTTACTTCTAGTCTTTCAACAGTTCTAGAATTACAAATTCAGGTCTTGATTTTTCTACATATTTCACATTTAAACACCTCTGGGATGGAGGTAAGAAAATAACCTTTTTTTTTTTTCCTTGTACAAGAACATTAATGATGTCTGAAGGCCTAGGTCTTTCTTCTTTCTAGCTCTCAAAAATGGAGATTAAAGTATAGAAATGTTATTGTTACTGCAGCAACAATAATAAAAGAAGTAAGCAATGGAGTGGAGAACCCTTTCAGTATGCAAATTGGTCTATTTATCGTGACATTACTTTTCAGAATTCTTTGGTATAAACATGACAAAGAAATCCGAAAGTAAAACTTATTTATTTATTTATTTATTTATTTATTTATTCATTCATTATTTTTTTTTTAATAAGTAAAACATATTTATACCTTTTCACTTTTTATCCTTTCAGGAAAAAAAAAGAAGTTTGAAAAAAATAAAGTTAGCAAACCCAGTAACGTTCTTACAGTGGTATTTACTATGAAGAAAAACGTTGAATTTAATAGCTTCCTCCACAAGTAATACCCCCTCCTCATTCCTGACCCATTTTGGGGATCTCTCTGTCCCTCTGGTTTATTTCCCACGTGGTTGTCAGAAGTTACAGTCCACTTAGGCAACCACGCCTCTGCCCAGAGACAACTCCTGCTACTTCTAGCAGGTGAAAGTCCCATCTGTCTACATAGCTATAGAGGCAGGAGGCCATCCTGGAGTAAAGACTTTATCAATGCTCTTCCTTTTCTGGATTATTTACTAATATCCCATCTATTTTCTTCTGAAGTAGACCTCTAAAACCTCCTGACTTCACCAGTGCTCCGTGCAAAGCCTTTTATGAACCTCAGGATGTCCTTTTAATTATTGAGAATTCACAGAATTGCATAGTATGAGTTCCCTGTTTTCCTTATTTAATTCAAATTATTACCTCTTTGTTTATTATTAGACTAAAGAGAGCCCAAGGACAATTAAACAAAAATACAAACAGATCCAAAGCAAAAAATCAAAAACCAAAGCCAAAAACCCTCTTAGGTCATTCTTACTCCTTTCTAAAAGCTGGATATTTCCCTCATAGTCCACTTTTATGCAATTGCGCCTTTGTTCCAATGAAATCTAAGAGTATCTCAAATAAAAGTTTACTTTTCTTTTGTGATCTTCACAAAAATCAGGCAATTGACTCATTCATTCAATAGAAATTTTACTGAGCACATATTAAGGTCTAGGTGATGGGAGTTCAGTAGTGAACCAAAGGGGAAAAAAAAATCGCTGCCATTGTGGCATCAATAGATTTTTATCTTCCTGCTTCCATATCCCCATAGATTATATCTCTGTAAAGGATGATTCAACTTATGTTATTTCATTGCTCAAAAATATTTAATGGCTTTCAATGTTTACCAATGAAAAATAAACTCTAAGATCCCTACCATTTGTCCATACTCATGCCATTCCCCAAAGAAGCCTTGCATATTATCGCTCATGACACTCCACTCCAGACATTGTCCCCTCTCTCACCATCTCTACAGTGGGGCGATTATTACCAAGTTCAAGTACTTCATGATATCAGAATTAGACTTGTCCCATCTAGATATGGTCTTTCTCATTTGTGACAACCTAGAATTTTATTTCTCTTAAGAAATTTACAACATTAATTTCTATAATACAGCTACTCATATCCTTGTCTTCCTAAAGCATTGTAAACTTTTGATGGCAGCTAATAAGTGTTGTTCTGTCTTTCAATCATTCTTCATCATCTGGGCCTCTAATAGAGCATGAAATGTCAATGGTTCTCAAAAAATTGTGAACGAATCATTCCATTATTGCTATGTAATATTTGTATTATTCTTTTGCTTTTCTACTCTATGCCATATATGGATCTTAGAGAGGAATGCACAAAAGCAATGGAATTAAATATCTAGCCCACTAAAAATTATGAAGCCTAATTTCCCTCATGAAAAAAAACCCATATCCTAGGAAAAAAATATTGGGATTAAAGGGAATGAAAATGAGCTTATTCATGTCTCAAAGATGCTTCCTGGAGCAATAGTGGAGGGGCTCGCCTGCTGTACACAGGAAAATAAATAAATGCTTGAGTGACTGAGACTTAGATTTAGTGGCAATTTATAAGATATATCACTTCACATTAGCCACGGCAAGTCTCAGGGGACCACATCTTTGGTTCCTTCTGGAACCAGGAGGCAGGCACATTTTATTATTATCCTTGCATTACCTTCATATTAAAGTGATGGGGATATTTTAAATAATAATTCTATTGTCAAATTAGGCCATTGGACATTTCAGAGTTGACAAGTGAAAATCGATTTTCAGGAATTATTTGGTGAGGCTGCTGCTCGACTTCAGTATGACTCAGTGTCCTAAAAGAGACACCTGCAGAGGTTACCGCAATTGCCTGATTTCCCTTCAGAAAATGGGAACTAAATTACTCACAGAGAGAATCTGAACTAATGATTTCTTCCATTTACTGTGTCCCAGTTAGGCGCTCAACCACTTGATTTCATTTTATACTTCATTTCAGCACATTCATTACTGTTCTAAGGAGGAGGCACCCGGAATCTTGGGTTGGTCTGTTAATTCTCTATGTGAATCCCTTCTGGGCTGGAGGTTCCACAACTGTAGTTGCAGAACATGGTATAAAGCTGCACGAAAATGAGGGCTCAGGAAATATCTTGCCAATGACATGAGGCTCTGTGCAGCTATGAGCAGTGCAAACATCTTAGCAATGCCAGTAAGCACCACCTTTGTGTTCAGCCTCTTTTGCCGCTATGAGTCAGTCAGTTTTTAAGTCATCTGGTAGTCGCTTCCTCATTTCACTCTTGTTTTGTATTTCAAAAGTAAGTAATCTAGGCTTTAGTTCTTACAGGTTCATTTTCTTAGGAAAACTCATTCGTTTCTCCAAGTATCCATTCATCCTCCCTATACGTATATGCCAAGTACCTACCATAGTCACTGCTTCTTAAATTAGGAACTATGGAGGATCAAAATATGTAATGCAGAACTATCTTTCTCCAGGAAAGTAAGACATAGTTGAAGATACAGATGAAATGGTTTTTACAGAGGTTCAAACAGTACATGTAGCCCTGGCAATTGCAGCTACCTAGTTTTGTCGGTAAAATTTTGCCTTGGATGGATACTTTTAAAATACAGTGTCGTTGATTTCTTCAGCTTGAGAACAATTTCCTCTAAAATTTTTATAACCAGATCAGCCACCTCTTTGTTCGCAAAGAATCTTGATCTTAACTAATGCTTAATATGTTGAATATGAAAGTGCATTTCAGTATGGTATTATTAAAGATAATCTCCTCCATGTTCAAATGGAATGTTATTTATAGACTCTCTTTAAATGGCACTGCTCTCTCAGGTGCCCTACTCAGGGGCCCTAATAAGCTGCTACATAATCTTCAATGGGTCAGATCCTGCCCAGGGTCTCTGTGTGGGTGTGTCTGAAGATCCGCCTGCAGCTGAAGAGCCCTGTTGCCTTGCTGAGTGTCTTTCTGCCCTGAAGCTGAGTATCATGCTTGAGTTTCTCATTTAGCTAATTGACACTTAGGTCCTATGAATGAATTGTCCTCCCTTAGATAATAGAAGCAGCAGACTCTCCTCTTAGATCCTCTCTATTCAAGCATCATCTCTACCCTGAAAATTACATATAAAATAATTTTATCTTTTCTGTTGAAAATTGGAAATATGATCTGTCTAGCAATTATTTAGCCCTCCCCTCTGGTTAATTCTGCTATCCATTTTCACTGGAGTCTTAGAGGATTGTGGCATTCATTATCAGAAAGAGTGATGCTGATGTAGTTCTATATCTGGGGAGGCAAAGTTGTCAACTAAGACAATGCAGATGGCATTTGGACTTTATTATGACTATTTTAAGCCTCAGATTATAATATAAAGAACAAGATCATGTATTTTCTAATTATAAAGTCAGGTTCCAAGTCCTAACTATTCTTTAGCCTTAACTTCTCTTCTGTAAAGAAAGAATAATAATAGAATGCTTATGATAGTTCAATGAGGTAAGGCTATAAAGTGCTTGGCAAATGCAGTATATAGTAGGTGTCCCATAAATAGCAGCGATGATGATAACAGGGTATGTAGCTTTAAGTCAACACTCATATCATACATCCAAGTCCATGGCAGGCAGTTTTAATTAGTGCCACACCTCCTCATCTTTCATCTCCATTTTTATTTATTTTTTTTATTTTTTTTCATCTCCATTTTTAAAACTAGGGGTCAGAAAACACTTTCTATAGCTTTCATGGGACATGCTGTCTCTGTTGCAACCTGGAACTATGTTGTTGTAGCATGAAGGCAGCCATCAAGAATATGTAAATGAAAAAAAAAAAGAATATGTAAATGATGGATATGCCTATGTTCCAAAGACATTTTATTTAAAGAAAGAGTCAGCGGGTTGGATTTGGCAAGAGAGCTGTATATACTTTCCTGACTACTATGGACTGAATATTTGTGTAATCCATACACTCAAATGTTGAAGTCTAATCTCCATTGTAATAGTATTTGGAAGTGGGGCCTTTAGAAGGTGATTAAGTCATGAGGGTGGAGCTCTCATAAATGGAATTAGAGCCATAGTAAAAGAGACCCCTTCTAACACTAAACACATAATCCACTAAACAAATAATTGCTACGCTGGGCTTCATTAAAATTAAAAACAAAGACAAGTCAAGAGAATTGAAAGGTAACTGTGAACTGGAAGAAAATATTTGGAAAAGACATATCTGATAAAGGAGTCTTACCCAAAATACACAGACAACTTTGAAAACGGACCAATATTTAAAAAAAAAAAAAGAACAATCCAATTAAAAAAGAAAAATGGGCCAAACACCTGAACAGAAAACTTACCAAAGAAGATATACTGATGTCAAATAAGAATAGGAAAAAAAAGGCCCCAAGTTTGGTACATCATCAAGGAAATTCAGATTCAGACAACAATAGGATACCACTACCACCTACTAGAATGGCCAAAATCTGGAGCACTGACAACACCAAATGTTAGCCAGGATGTGGAGCAACGTCATACATTGCTGGTAGAAATGCAAAATGGTACAACCGTTATTTTGTAAGACGGTTTGGCAGCTTCATACAAAACTAAAAATACTCTTACCATATGATCCAACAATTGTGCCCCTTGGTAATCACCCAAAGGAGTTGAAAACTTATGTCCGCACAAAAACCTGCACATGGATGTTTATAGCAACTTTATTCCTAATTGCCAAAACTTGGAAGCAACAAAGATGTTCTTCAGGGGGTGAATGGATAAATAAACTGTGGTACATCCAAACAAGGGACTAGTATTCAGTGCTAAAAAGAGATGAGCTATTCGAGCCATGAAAAGGCCTGGAGGAAACTTAAAAACATATTACTAAGTGAGAGCAGCTAGCCTGAAATGCCATCTACTATATGACTGTAACTAACAGAATGCTGGAAAAGCAAAACTAAGGAGATGATATAAAGATCAGTGATTTTGCCAGGAGTAGAGGGAGGGTGGAGGAACGAGTTAGTAGAGAGTAGGGAATTTTTAGGGCATGGTAAACACCCTATATGATATTATAATAATGGCTATATGTCATTATACACATATCTAAACCCCCAGAATATAAAAACCCAGAGTGAACTCTAAGGTAAACCATGGAGTTTGGTTGATATGTTGTCATATAAGTTCATCCCTGGTAACAAATGTACCATTCTGGTGAATGATACTGTTAACAGGGTTGGTTATGCACATGCTGGGTATGGGGCATATGGGAAATCTCTGTATCTTTCTCTTAATTTTGTTTGAAATGAATACTGCTCAAAAATAAGTGATTTGAATATATTTTAAAGAAGAGACCCAGGAGCGCTCTTTCTGCCCCGTAAAGCCACGTAGGGCATAGCAAAAAGGTAACCATTTGTGAACCACTGGTTCTCACCAGAATCAGAATCTGCTGGTGCCTTTATCTTGACCTTTCTGTCCTCCAAAACTGTGAGAAATAAGTGCCTGCTGTTCAAACAACCCCATCCATGGTATTTTTGTGATAGCAGCCCAAGTCGACTGCTAACCCTGTTCTAAATCATTGAGAGTTTTACACAAAAATTTTCCAATTCATGTATCTCCAACATAATGTTCCTGGATTTAGGAACTGGTAAAATGACAAATGCCTATCCATGAAAGAGTTTTAGTAAAGAAATGAGGGTATATAAGGGTTTCTTTCAAAAGACAAGTAAAGATTGAGTTAAAGAGATTTCCTTTATTCTAACTGTCCTTTCTTCTCTTTTGCATTAAAACATTTAACTGAAGACTCGATGGTGATAGATGATGTACGTTATTTTTTAATGACTTTATTTGATCGCATAAAAGCTGACTCTCTCCAAAAGCAACTGCATGGCCAACAGAGGTAGCGCAAAATCATTATTTTAATTTTTCAAAGAAAATACTTTATTATTAGAATGTAGAACTATATTTATAAGGTGACTAGCAAGGACTTTCAGTCCAACCCTTCACCTATGCTTGAATTGCCGCTCTAGCAAACCTCATAGATTCCCAATAAGCAAGAGGCCCTCTTTGAACACTTCTAATGTCACTACCACAATGTAAGCTCATTGTATTTTTACAGCTGTAACAGGAAATGTTCTTTTTTTTTTTTTACATAAAGTAAAAACAAATCTTTCTTCCTATAACTTCCAGAATGTAGAGGTTCCTTGCTTACCCTCTAGAATCACACAAAAACAATTAAAAGTCTTATCCATATAATACCTTTTGATATTTGAAGACAGTTCTCATCCACAAAGTAGAACAAAATCCAAAACCTCATGTCCACTTACCAAGATAAATTCTTTCTGTTCCTTCAATTTTTCTTTCAACCTCCAATATCTATTTTTTATCCTCATTAGTGGCTGAAGATTTTGTGTTGATATTTCATGGATAACATGTAAGGAGTCATATGAGAAATATCACAGGTTCTGATTATCACGTTACCAGCATTTGCATGTCTATAATCGTTATATTGAAATTTTAAACATTTCATTAAGATGATACATTAAGATTGTTATAAAAAAGGAGGAATCTATCATGTCCTTAGATAGATGGCTTAATGTTGAAAACGTGCTCCCTATTTAATCATAAATCCATAAATTCCTGTGGGCTTTTGGCTGTTTTTGTCAAAGAACTATTCAAAACTTTTACATATATTTTACACAGAAGAATAAAAATCCAAAGGGAGCTAAGTGAAGTTGGTAAAACAACAACAAAAAAATGCAGAGTATAATTGTGTTACCACAGTTAAGGTTTGCTATAAAGCCATTTTAATAAAGTGTGGCCGAAGTACAGGAAGAGATAATTATACTAATGGAAGAGAATCACTCACTTAGAAGAACGTAGCACCCCACCGATCAATAGGGAGAGAATAAATTGTTACATGACATTGGGGAATCTGCTTCACCATATGGAGAAAATTATTGTTGGATCCCTCACCTTATGCTATATACAAAGATCTTGCTGGATTAAATAACTAAATATGATATTAAAAATACGAAGCTAATAGAAAAAGATATAGCAGAGTGTATTTGTGATTTAAAAGTAAAAAATGAGAAATATAAGGATGGATTTAATGGTTTAGCCACGTCAAAATTAAGGACTTCTGTTCAGCAAAAGAAAATTTAAGCTAAATTAAGACACAATGACTGGCGGGGAGGATTATTTAAAATGCCTAAGACAAATAAGAGATTTCCAACAAAAGATAGTTTAGGCAAAATTAACAGAATAGAGAAATTATTAACGATGTCTAGGACAAAGAGATTAACATCAGTGATATACAAAGAATATCATTAAATCATCAATTAAAAACACTGAAATTAAAAACAGAGAAATAATCAACTGTTAAAAGAAATACTCCAAAGGGGAAATTTGAGTAGTTATTATATGTGAATAGATGCTCAAATTCACTGGTTATCAAATAAATTCAAATTAAAAAACAATGAGATATCACTTTATACCCATAAGATCAGCAAAAATCAGCAAAGTCGAATAACACTAAGTTTCAGCAAGGGGGAAGCTTAGTTGGGGCATGGAAACTTTTAAAACACTTTTATGAATTCAAAACCCCCAATAAGTCTACATGCATTATAAGAATCCATTCACGGGGCACCCAGGTGGCTCAGCGGTTGAGCATCTGCCTTTGGCGCAGGGCATGACCCCAGGGTCCTGGGATCGAGTCCCGCATCGTGCTCCCCGCATGGAGCCTGCTTCTCCCTCTGCCTGTGTCTCTGCCTCTCTCTCCGTGTGTCTCTCATGACTAAATAGATAAAATAAAAAAAAAATAAATAAAAATACATTCACGTTCATGAATCTATAGTAAACACATTAGATTGGGTGACATAAGCCAGGAGAGGACAAGTGGACTGAGAATAAAAGTTGAAAGATAAAAGTAAAAGGCAAGGGGCTGTGCGGACCCATGACCATGTGCTATGAACTGAAGAACAGCATTATCTTGCTGTTGTGCACGAGGGTTCTAAAAATTGAATAGTAATAATAAAACCAAATGGAATTGAAGCACATTTGAATTAAACTTTAAATAGTTCGAGCATATTTCATCAGGTTTTTAAAAAGAAAGCACGTGCCAACACTTCGTGGGAAAAAGGTCTAAACTACTTCCTAACCAGCAAGAAACAGGTTTAGCCTGAATGCTGGAAAGATATTTCATAGGACCAGTTGTATTTAATTAAAAACAAGAGTAGCTTCAGAAAGAAAACGACTTCCGACTTCTTTTGGTTTTCTAATTCGCCTAGTCATCTGTGAGCCAACAGCAGGCAGGCGAAAAGGAGAGATTGCTGAGAAGAATATTCTAGCAAGAGATGGTGTCATGCACTCAAACCCACATTATGGGGAGGATGTGGTCCTGGATCTCAGGGAGTGAACTGCTTCTCTGGGGCTAGAAAGATGAGAAAGGATTTGAGGCAAAAAAGGGGCAAAAAAAAAAAAAGGAACAAGAAGGCTTGCTTCCAGGGTTCAAGACTTCTAAGGGGAAAGGATGCCTGTGAGGGAAAGAAAACGGTACAGTGAAAATAATGTCACCTTAGCTCCCACAGGTTGGGCTTTGAACCAAGGGGAAAAGAAACAGCCGGCAAAGGCCTGCGGTGGGCCCTGGGTCGGCCTGTGACCGGGAGTCACGGAAATCGAGGCACACGAGTGAGGAGTAAAAGGGTACTTGGGGGAAGTAGGGGGATTTCTGATGGAGGAGAGCAAACCCCGACAGTCTGTTGACGTAAACTTGAAACACATAACTTGTCCAGATTATCTGATTATACCTGAAAGCTACTAAATACCCTAAAATTCAAAAGTTTTTAATGCTAGGACGCGCCCGCTATCTTCATCTGCATAACATCTTAAATTCTCAAGTGACTACCATTGAACCCAGTGTTTTGTCTTGGTTTTTTTTTTTTTGTGTGTGTGTGTGTGTGTGTGTGTGTGTGTGTGTGTGTGTGTTTTCTGTTAACTTTTCCTGGAACTTGACTTTGAAATTTTCAGATACATCAGTTTTCCTCGACGGGTGTTGTTCTCTGTTCCATCACTTCTCTCGCAGTGCTGGTGCAGCATCACTTTACCTGGAAAAAAAATACCACGTCTACACTCCTATAGGGGTGTGTGTGTGTGTGTGTGTGTGTGTGTGTGTATTGTAATATACACTTAGAGGCTTCTAAATTTTCCAAAATGAAATTCATGGATGTTTTCTGCAGTCCCATTCCCTTTTTTAATTGCATGGCAGATTCCCTCCATAAAACGCCTTTCCGTCGGCCAGAGTATTAGCCATTAAAAATGGGATATCGGTCGTCTCAATTATGTAAAAAGCTTATCTGATTCTAAGGGTCACTGAAGTTTCCAACCCTCTTCCGAAAATAAAGGATGTAGCTAGCGTAAATGATTCCTTTGCATTACTGGCTTTCAAATGACAATTAAATGGAGTGTAGGAGGGCGGCTATCTTCCTTAAGACTATTTCCTCTAGTGAGTAGTAAAATACATCAGCTTTTTATCATATAAAGGAGCAATTGACTTAGTGACAAATAGACACACTTGAAGAGAGCTGTTCTGAAGTAAGGCATATAAATCTCATTAAGAAAGGAAAAAACAAGATGAGGTATTTCCTCTATTGATATTTACAAGAAGGGATGAGATATCTTAGGCAGAGCCGGCAGCCAACCTTCTTCCATTAAATCCAGCTCACCATAGCACATAGAATCAATATTAAAACATATAAAAATAAATGTCGAAATCACTTAAAGTTGCTTCTGAGTGAAAACAGCAGCCGGGGAGAAATTTCTTTCATCATCTTTATGTAATGATAGAACCATTTAACAGAAGGGGTGGGACGGATTGACTTCTCCTTCCTACAGTTTTACCTTGAATGCTATGTTATCCATACCTCGACCTTCACCCTGGGTTTTTACATTCTAGGTTTATCAGTGAAATCTAGATTACAAAGTGTTAGGAAGGAAAAAAAAAAGAGAGAGAGAGAGAGAATTGGGAAAACTGAAACACTTCTTAGCATTCACAACCCTTCAAACCCGGTTTTATGGGACCCAGGAAGTCTGCTAGTATCTCGTGTTTGTTCAAGACTTCTGATTTTCAAATTTTTATTTTTTTAAGATTTTATTTATTTATTCATGAGAGACAGAGAGAGAGAGAGAGGCAGAGACACAGGCAGAGGGAGAAGCAGGCTCCATGCAGGGAACCCAATGTGGGACTCGATCCCAGGTCTCCAGGATCAGGCCCTGGGCCAAAGTTGGCGTTAAACCACTGAGCCACCCGGGCTGCCCCTAAATGTTTTTGTGCTGATTGTTTCATCTTGTCATTAAAATAAACAAGTTGGACAAACATAACTTTCCTCATTCTGAAAAAAATAAAGTCAAGTTAATGCTGGAAAAATTAAATTCCAAAAGAGTTAAACATCTTTTTAATGACATAAGTCTATTAATAGCAGAGCTTTGAGAGTAAATTACTCTTTGGACTCCCAGTACCGTGCTCTTTCCAATTTCCTTCCTCACCTTACAAAATGAATGACAGTGTTTAATTAGCCTTTTAAGGAGAGTCCTTCTTTCTAATGTCAGTTTTATAAGTTTCTTGATAATTGTTTAAGGTGGTTTATAACATGGTTTTCCTATGTATAAATGTGAAGCTCTTTCCTAATGAAAAATACAAGCAGTCCTGCATTTACTCATTGAGGAGATATATGTCTTTACTGTTCTTGTTTTAATTAAAAAAATGATCTTTTGTTATGTTTCAAACCAATGCCAGTCTCCAGATAAAGAGAGAAATATGATGGTCTAGCAAGACCTTATCAATGACTTATGATATCTGCGACCTGAAAAAAATAGATGAAAAGTTCAAAGTCTATGCTTTTGATTTTGTATGTTTATTTGAGTGGGTTTATTAGTTTTTATGTGACTAACACCAAAGAAATGCATGTTCTGCCTTTAAAGAATTATTATCACCTTCAGAAAAAAATACCCAGGGAGCATTTAGTTCTTACACGATGGCATAATTTAATACAAACAAAAAGAAATAAATACAACTTCATTTTGGTATGAAAAATGAACAGTGTCTCTGAAGCTCTAACACATGGAAGGATTGAGTTCTATAAAGAACTATAATATGCTTCTCATGATTCACACAAGAGGAGCGAAAAAAAAGAAACATTGAGACTGATCAAAGAAAATTATCTGAAGAAAACAGAATCAAAAGGTTGCACTGGGAGAATGGAAGCAAATTAGAAAGAGTTCATCATAAATATTATACCAAGAACATAATACTATTGGTTTTCTGGAAACTAATAAGAGTTTGTTGATTTGAAACAAGATGGATACTTTCACTATGTACTCCTGAAATATGCTCATATGACCCCAAAGTAACAAGACACTTGTTCAAAGCAACAGCATCTGGGATGGAGTCTGAGGCACTATGGAGGAAGACATAACGAAGGAACGGTTTGTCCTCTTATTATTACCATGGAGAGATGACATATTCACTGAATTACCATTTGTCTAATTTCATCATGAACAAACACCGAATGCAGTATTATTTCAATGTAAATTTATACAGGCTAACTATAGAGCGATGGTTTCTTTTAATTTGGTATTTTCATTTGACTTATCTAAACCTGGTTTCTTTGTGAGTAAAATACACAGGATAGTAACAGCAGGTCTTTGTATTGTTACAAGAATATATAATACAGCCTACCTGAAGCACTTAGCATAGGGCCTGCCGTGATATAAATATTAACAGGAGGATAGCTATTTATACTCTCAGACTCTTATCTCCGACTGCCACCCGGGTCCTCAAGTTTGTGTTCGTATTTCCTGTCCTTGGACTAGGTCGCCCTCTTCATCCTACTGTGGCTGTTTTTATCCTTGGGAAGAAACTTTCTGCTTCAGCTTTAGCTCCATCTCATAGCATCGGACCAGATGGTTGCAACCTCACTTTAAAAGTTTCTGAAGAACAGCTCTTGTGCAAAATTTAGAAGAGACAATCGGTTGTGCTGATCATTTCTTCCTCCAGCATTTCAATGCCGTATCTCTGTTAGATCAGAACGCTGTGAAGTCACACACACTTGGACCACATCACTTCTCCCTTCTCAGATAGTCACTAATTTTTAATATTAACCAAAGATTAATGTGAAAACAGTCATGAGAGTCCTGTTGACTGTTTAGCGTCCTACATTTATAGATACTACAGACACATGCAGAAATTCTTCTCAAAGTTCATGAAAGATCAGTCTCTCCTGATGAAATGTTTGCTCCCATTTTCAGACAAGCTTTATAGATGAGCCATCATGCAGTTCTTTTTGCCCTGAGTGCCAAGTAGCTCAGACTTTATATTTTTACCGAACCGCTATTTCTTTCCCCAGGAAGCATGTCTGTAGCTTCATTTTTGTCTTTCAGATCTTGTTAAGAAGCTTTGCTTTGATTGTATCTCAAAGGTTTTGTCTTGTTTTGTTTTTTTCATAGTCAGAGTATGACTCTGTGTACATGTGTATTCCCGTATGCAAATTTCATACATCTGTATTTTAGGACAAGGTAACGAGACCGAAGGTTGTATACCCCACCTATGGAGCTCAGCTTATAACTAGATCCACTGAATTAAAGAATTTTGGAACAGAAAATATCTTAGGGATTCTCCTAAACCTTCATTTGAGGGGTGACAAAGCTGTGTTCTTAAGAAGTTAAGGCCCTTGCCTAAGATCCCATAGTAAGGTGGCAGAGCTTAAATTTATGACTTTTCCTCATTTCATTAGCCACGTTACCTTGGTCTAGAAATATATACTATTACATGAGAATGCCGTAAAACATCTGGTGTTAATCTTTCATTGTTTATTTTGTTTTTGTTTTCTTTAGCCTGTATTCTCCAACACAACCTCATATCCAATGGGATTGAAAAATTCAGGGGTTTCAGGTTTTACCTCCTCCTTAAAAAAAGATGGCCTCGTAGATGAGGTCAGTAATGAGCATCCCATGATGCGTTATCTTCATCTGCTATTTCAAATTTGTTAATGGAGTTTACTTATTTCACCTCTAAAGTGCAGAGATGGTACTTATTATGGTTTAGATTGCAGTATAATTTGAACACATCAAGAAATGTATTTGACTCCTGGCACAGTGAATGATCAACATTTAACACAACAAATCCCTGTTAAGGGCATAAGAGGCTCTGCTGAGGATGTCTCTGAAGATCAATACTATTAAATCACACATTTTCCCATTGTTTGACTTCCCAAATCCCAGACAGAGGCCTTATTGATTTCACTTGACAACTTTTTTCCCCCCACTGTTTGTTTCTTGTGCTTTCTCTACCCATTGGATGTTGATCAAACAGCAACTTTTATCTTACTAGGTGGGAGATATTCAGCCTAGAGCTGCTTCTGTGGCTGTCACTCAACGAAGGCCCGCAGGCCTCCTGGGCAAATGTGCCAGCTATCAGCTCCTTCTTCCAAGAAAAAAATCCTGCCTTACTCAAAAGTGGCCACATAAATTGGCTCAGAACAGCATTCTTCCTGGAGAGAAGTCTAGAGACACATTTTCTCTGTCAATGGAACAATGCAGGCAAGGATATATCCCTTCCAAATTCTGTAATAAAAATTTCTTGGCATAGATATGGAGGAAATTGAGTGAAAATAACATCTATAACAACATGAGAATGTGAAATTTTAAACTCTGAGAATTTGAGAAAAATTCAGTGGTCATCTGGTTCACTGCTTGACTGAAACTTGGCAGAATGAAGAAAAGAAAGGAATATGCTTGGAGAATTAGTTGAAGGAAAAATGTAGAAATAGTCCTCTATTGAGATTACCTAATGTCTAAGAAGTACTAACCATGAAATCAAATGCCATTGACCTTCTAAAGATACAGCAGTAGTCCATATTCAGCGTAATACTGCAAAGGAAATACTTGAGACAGGATATTTTTATAATCTACAGTAAGGGTCAGTAAACTTTGTCCTTAAAGGGCCACATGGTAGATGTTTTCAGATCTGCAGACCAAAAATTCTCTGTTGCAGCTGCTCAGCTCTGCTGTTGCCACGTGACAATAGCCACAGACAATTCAAGATAAATGGGGGAGGCTGTGTTCCAATAAAACTTTACTTACAGAAACAGGCAGCAGAAGGAATCTGTCCCACAGGTTGTAGTTTACTGATTCCCGATCGACAGGAAATATACAGTTTGGGTTTAATTGACTAGAAAGACAAACAAACTGATAAAGAGGGGACTCTAATAGGATGGCCAACTATCCATTTTTACCAAGGACTGCCTTTTATTCTGAATGTACGCTCTGTCTTCTTTTATTGCATTAACACATTTTTTTAAATGAAATGATAGTGAGATCAAATGGCAAAATTGTGTTTTATGTGCACACACACACACATATATATACTAAACATTTTGTTTAGTATATATATGTGTATGAAATTTTATTTAATTTTGCCATTTGGCTTCACCATCATTTCATTTAAAATGTACGTATATCCAACAGACATATGAGAAGATGCTCATCACCACTTACCATCAGGGAAATGCAATTCAAAACTGCAATAAGATATCACCTCACACCTGTGAGAATGACTAACAACAACAACACAAAAAGCAACAGGTGTTGGTGAGGATGTGGAGAAAAAGGAACCCTTGTGCACTGTTGGTAGGATGCAAACTGTGCAGCCACTGTGGAAGAACAGCATGGAGGTTCCGCAAAAAGTTATACCCTACAATATAGTATGGCACAGCTAGGTATTTTCCCAAAGAATACAAATATTCCCAAAGAATACAAAAATGCTAATTAAAAGGAATACATGTACCGCAGATGTATAGCCTCACTATTTATAATAGCCAAGAGATGGAAGCAGCTCAAGTGTCCACTGGTTGATGACTGGATACAGATATTTTATACATACACATATATATGATGGCATATCATTCAGCCATCAAAAAGAATGAAATCTTGCCATTTGCAGCAACATGGATGGATCTAGAGAATCTTATGCTAAACTCAGTAAGTCAATCAGAGAAAGACAAATACCATATGATTTCACTCATATGTAGAATTTAAGAAACAAAACAGATGAGTAAAGGGGAAAAAAAGAGAAAAATAGAGAAATCAAGAAACAGATTCTTAATTATAGAGAACAAACTGATGGTTACCAGAGGGGAGGATGGTGGAAGGGATGGGTGATGGGGATTAAGGAGCGGACTTGGCTATTGTAGAGAATTGTTGAATCTCTATATTGTACACTTGAAACTAATATAACACTGTATGTTAACTAAAATTAAAATAAAAACTTAATAAAAATATAATGGATATATACACACATTAAACAAAATTTTATAATGTTAATGAAAATATGATATATATTTTTATATGTACATTAAACAAAATTTTGTCATTTGGTCTCACATTTGTTTTATAAAAATATATTAGTGCAAAGTAAGAATATAGGACATACATTTAGAATAAAAGCCAGTGCTACGTAAAAACAGATAGTTGATTATATCTCTCTCACTTACTGATTCTGTTTCTCTGGAGGACCTTAACACTGGTCTGTAATAAAAGACAATGGTATCAATCATTAGAGCACCTTCTCACTTTCATAAGTGCCAGAGTTCATACAGGCAGCAATCCTTTTTTTTTTTTTAATAAGTTTATTTTTTATTGGTGTTCAATTTACCAACATACAGAATAACACCCAGTGCTCATCCCGTCAAGTGCCCCCCTCAGTGCCCGTCACCCAGTCACCCCCACCCCTCGCCCTCCTCCCCTTCCACCACCCCTAGTTCGTTTCCCAGAGTTAGGAGTCTTCATGTTCTGTCTCCCTTTCTGATATTTCCCACACATTTCTTCTCCCTTCCCTTCTGTTCCCTTTCACTATTATTTATATTCCCCAAATGAATGAGACCATATAATGTTTGTCCTTCTCCGATTGACTTACTTCACTCAGCATAATACCTGATAGGAAATTATGCAGTCTTTATTATTACCTCAGTGATAGGGAGTTTATTACCTAAGACATAGAGTATCAATTCTATTTTATGATACCTTTCTTTGTTGGAAATTGTTCTAGAATATCTTGGCCATTTTGAGACAAATATCATTCTATAGTAGTAAACACATGAACCAGAAATTCTATTATTGACACCTCTACATAGCCAGACTTTATACCCTATAGCCTACTTTTAGTGATGGTTAATAGCTTGGGCTTTGGGGTCTACCAAAATTGAGTGTAAATTCTGATAGATAGATAGATAGATAGATAGATAGATAGATAGATAGATAAATAAATAAATAAATAAATACTGACCCTAATACATACTAGTTTTAGTTCTTGGTAAATTTACTAAATGCTGAGTTCTAGGTTGTTTGATTGATTGATTTTTAATATTTTATTTACTTTTCAGGAAAGAGAGAGAGAGGTAGAGACACAGGCAGAGGGAGAAGCAGCCCCCACCTCCCTAGCAAGCCCAATTCGAGACTGGATCCAGGAACTCTGGGATCAACCCCAGAGCCAAAGGCAGACGTTCAACCACTGAGCCACCCAGGCATCCTGAGTTTTAGCTTCTTTAGCTCCAATATGCAAATAACAAACACCTCCTACAAAATAGGGACTTTTCTGAAGTTTAGTTAAGAAAATAAATATAAATTACCTGGCAGATAATAAGTCCTCACAAAAAGATACTATTGACACCATTAGCTTCCAATCTTAATAGAAGAAGAGATCAAACCATTTCCCAAAGTCACCAAAAATATATTTTAAGTTTTACTCTCCGTTCAAAAATATTTTTAGGCCCTCATCATATTGCAAGCACAACGGTCAGGATAAAAAGCAGATTTGACCCTTGTGGATCTTACATCCTAGCAGAGATAAAACATGGCATTGTCTGTAGCCACATGAATCCTCAGAAGTGGGTCATGGTCAGTGGGTTTGCTAAACCTCAGGAGTCTTTTACCCATGTCTGAATACTTCCAGAAAGACGTATACACCTCTCTACTAGTCTGAATACTTCCAGAATGACGTATACACCTCTCTACTAGTCTGAATACTTCCAGAATGACGTATACACCTCTCTACTAGTCTGAATACTTCCAGAATGACGTATACACCTCCCTATTAGCAGCCGTAGGACTGCATGCTGCCCTTTCCAACATTAACAATAGGAAATCGGTCATATCGACGCTGTCTTCTGCCTATGAACTGTTAACAAGATTCCTCCTCTGATTTTCTAGCCATTATACACACACCCTTCTTTGTATTCTGAGGATGGCCCGCTACTAAATATATCCCTGTTCCTGTTCATTGATAGATTTCAGATTTGTGAGTGTTTTGGAGATATAAAGGAAGAGAATAATTCCAAAATAATGAAATTGGAAGGTGATGTATAAGAAAACTGATACTGAACAACAATCCAAATTGCATATCTTAATCTAGACATGTTTGATGTGTAGTCTAGACATCATGATTAAAGATGATTATGTCAGGGCCTTAACAAGCTCAACATGTGTCCTTCTTTGCTTTAGTGGGGTTTGGAGAAATCATATTCTATTCAACCCCCTTACATCTGATTACCCCACCATCTGTAGGAAGAAATCCTAGAGAGGATAAATTTGCATACCGGAGCCAAGTAAAGGTTGAGTTCCAATTCCATTACCAAACTACCTAAATCAGAATTTTAATTCCACCTTAACCCTGTTAGATTACAGGCTTAGACAACACGGACTCAGTGTATCACAGAAGCAGCATTTGACAGATCCAACACAGATTTCGGAGTCTAACAAACTCATCGAACATATCATCTAAAGACTGTGTTTTTGGCTTATAGGCTCAAATTATATTCACTGAGTGTTTTCTTATTCAGAGTGAGTTAGTACACCTATTATTGGACAAATCAGATTCAACAGGTGTGTCGATAGAAGCATTTTTTTTCCCCCCTAACTATCTAGAAACGACATCAATTCACTTTCTTCCTTCTTCCTGATTTAACTCTGTGGATCCAACATATGCTCTGTAACATTTTAGAATGGTGATAGGAACAGTTGGCAATATGTGATGGCTGCGGAGCAAGAGAACACCTGGGAAGAGAAAGGCTGACTTTTTCGAAGACTGCACCTCCTGTTACAGACCACAAGGAAAGGTAAAGGATTGTGATTCCTTTGAGCAATAAACTGCCAGGTGACATTTCCAGGCTGGTGCCAGTCAGGGCAGCAGACACCTGGGGTGATGAATTGGGTATAAAGCACACACGATTCCAGGGCAAAGCAATGGAACAGAACTAAGAGACAGAGCATGTTATCAAAAAAGAGGAAAATAGAAGCTTTCCTGAAAGAGCTGGAACTGAGAAACGTTGTGTCCCTCTCAGTGACGAGAATGTGCCAACGAAGGAGCTGAGGGCAAGAAGCTTGCACCATACGCTCCTGAGAGTTTCTCGGCTCCTTGCACACTCTCTGTTGGTCACACCGGAGCCTCTACATCATGGGTTTAAGAATAAAACATAAAAGAGAAGGGGATGTTATTTTTTTTTTAAATTGCCACTATTTCTGTTTTGTTCTACGATCCGCTGGAGTTTAAGTGTCGTGCGATTCCTATGGTAGGGCGCCACTGTGGTCTTTTAACCTGGACGTTTTTGTGAAATAAAGAAAAAGAAAATAAAAATCTTCATTCAGGTGGGGAAAGACAGTGAGATGAGCAGAATTAGCCATGTCCTGATGACTGCTGAAGCCAGATGAGGGTGGGCGGACGGGTCCTAGCAGCTCTCTGCAGACAGGCATTCCTCTCCTGGACCCTACCCACAGCCCACCCCATCACACCACGTCTTCTCCCCATCACACCACGACATTTCCAGAGAGGGATGAGCGTCCCCCACCCCGGGGTCCCTATTAGGCCACCCGGTGTGGCTCCGGCTTCCAACGGGGTCACAGCACGGCTTTCATCAAGGTCAGGGCTGGTCTCCCCGTTGCCGAACCCAACGGACACTTGTCCCTATGTCTTGGTCCACCTCTGGCTACAGTTCAACTCCTTAAGCTGTCCTTCTAATTGTTAAGACCTCTCCTCTCTGTGCTGTGCATTTACTTCTAGTGTCATTTATTTTTAAATCCACGACGGACTCTGCCGTCCTCACCGGCCACACTAGCAACACTGGCTTTTCGTGCAGGCCTCTGCCCCCCAAGCCTTGGACGTGGTCCTGGACCTTCTCCGGCTGCTGCCTTCCGGGCTGGACTCCCTCACCCTCCTGACCTCAGGTCTCACCTCTGCCCTGGCCCTCGCCCGTGAGATCGAGCCCCACCGAGCCAGGATTCACGGATCCCCGACGGCCACCATGCGGGTCGCCTTCGTGTGGCCAAAAGGAGAACCTGGATCCTTCTCGAAAACCTGTTTCTCTTCCACTTGGCCTCGCTTCCGTTAACAGGATGCCCAGTTCTCCAAGTGGGTAAAACCAGAAAACCCACAGGCCTTCTCCACCTGCCAACCCTCAGCCTTTGGTTTTACCTGCACAACAGGGACTCGGCCACTTGTCTCCGGCCACTGCCAGCACCCTTGGTGAAGGTGGCATCGTGCCCCTCTGCGACGGTCGCCTTGGTCTCCTGGGTGCTCTCCTGCTTCTTCTCTGGGCTCCCTGCAACTCACATTCTGCCCAGGACCAGAAACATCCTTGGCCTGGTACAGGCAAGCAGGGGGCTCAGGGGGCTAAGCAACCGCCTTCGACTCAGGTCGTGACCCCAGGCCCTGGGATGGAGCCCCAGCCTAGCACCGGTCTGCTCCTCCCTCTCCCTCTGTGCCTCCCCCAGCTCATGCTCGCTCACTCTCTCTCTTTCAAATAAATACATACAACCTTTAAAAAAGTAAAGTAAAATAAAATCAGGTCACTCCCATGCTCCCAAGGCTTCCCTCTGCATATAGAAAAAAAAAAGCCCGAGGACAACAACAAAGACCTATTTTCCTATTTTCACGCAGCCTCCAACCGCTGGTGACCTGGCCACCCCCAGCTAAGCTTCCACACCCTCACCCGAAGCTTTTCTCTTCCCCCTTCTCTGCTGGTTCCAGGCCCAACACACCAACCTGTCTCCTGCCTTCAGCCATTCGCACGGCGGCTTCACGCAGCAGTCTCCCTTCTGCCAACTTCAGGGCTTGGTTTAAAAGTCAACTTCTCAAAGATACCTTCTTGCATTCAGGGTCTCGATGACCTTACACAAAGTCTTTAGTCAATGGGCAACTATTTCCCCCTCCGCCTCCTGTGTCTTCCAACGCCCCTGCAAACTCTTCCAAGGGAGTAGCTATATTTTTTCCCCGTACATCTGTGTACTCAGGGTTTTGCCAATCGTCTGGCCTGTAAGTGTTTAATAGATGGTTTTTAAGGAAATAAATGTAAAATAAATATTCATAATATAACCGTTATATAACGAGCTGGGGTTTTTTTTCCTAAGCAATCTATTTTTGTAAGCGACCGAACACTTTGAACGCTGAATGCATCTGTACCATGACAGAATTAAGAATCTCTCCGCTTTTTAACATACGAGAGCTATCCAAGAAAAATTTACCCTAGCAATAAGACTTATTGATCACTCCAGACAGCCCAACCTAGTCGGAATAGTCAAGCGCTGGCTAACAAGAGGTGGTTTTCTCATTTCTTGCCTGTTGATCACTTTTCAGTTAGCTGCTGTCTCTCTTATGTCTGAAAATTTTAAAAAGTTAATAAACTAAGACTTTATTAGAAAGGCAAACATTCCTTTGTACTTATCGCATTTTAATAAACCAAACTGTAAGTTGATTGCATGCTTTAGGTTTATATGTTAAATGAACACAAATGCTTATAACGACTTTCTCAAAAATCAATTAAACGCTTCACAAAAAGCCATCGGGCTTCTCCTGAGTCAAGCACAGGGTTGAGAAGCCATTTTATCTTTACAGATGTGTGTTCAAAATCCATAATTATTCCTTGTCATGTCACAAAAGGAAAAACGGAATATACTTCCATGAAATTCCTGGTTGTAATCAACTCCACTGAGGATCCCGCTTTGAGAGTTCTCTCCTTCTCTTCAGCTGGTTCTTTTGTCCTGTAATTGAATTGAATTTGCTCCTCGCCCCATTCCTTCCAGACAGCTTCTCATTTGAGGGCTCTGAAGATGTATTACACTAATATATCCTCAGAATGACAATGCTATGATGATGCATGGGTATAATACATCTTCAGAGCTTCAGCACTGTCCAGAAACAATACAGCTGGTACTGGATTAAATTCAAACCTAATGCAAAAGGAAACAGTTTTTTTTTAAAATTGGCTAACAACGAAGGTGGAAAAAAAAAAAAACCCTATTAAAAATGTTACTTTAATGAATTCCATAATCCTATATGTTTTATTCTTTTATTATTTTTTTAATCTTGTATATTTTAAAGATGAGTTTTTGAGACTTTACTATGGTCCATTAATAATTTGTAAATGTATGCAGGAATATACTTTGTAAATTTCTGAAGATTACAATGAAACATAGCCTTAGTTAGACAAAAATACACAATGATTTTTATTTTAGTTTTTTAGTTTTAATCTCTCAGGCAAAGTTTACACACAAAGTTTATATGCAATAAATGTTGCATTTTACCTCTTTTGTCAGTCTGGCAAAATTAGGCTCTCAACATTGATAAGACATCTTCATTATGTATTTTACTAGCAGACATTTCATGAATGCTGAACCTCTTCCCTTCGGACAAAATTACTTTTGTAATATTTTCACAGAGAGTGAAAGTACTGTCTTTTGATAGAATATGTTCCATAAAATTTTGGGGAACTTTAACAGCCTGAAATTGGGTTGTACAATAAACCAGAATTAGGGAATTTATAAATAATAATAATGATAAACAGCAAAATAGGGTACCGTAAGTCCTGGTCTCCTGGTCACAGAAGAGGACAACTTCTTAGGATTCTACAAATGCCTGAAAGACTTTTCTTCTATTCTTGATTTTTATAGATTTTTTCCTACAGCAAAGAATGAAAGTAAACAAATGCATTCCTACTCTAATACATAGTGTTTCTTGTCCTCTCTTCTCATGGCCCAGCCACCATTGGGTCATCTGGATAAGGAACTCGAACTTTTGTTTCTGGAAGTCATCATGGTAGTTGCTCAGTAAAGCAATCCTTCTTCCATCTCCTATATGGAAACAACTAAATAGAAAATAACATCTCACAAATTTAGAAATGCAATCATTACATTGCATTTACCTGATTTTTATCACATAAGAACATTGTATTTATTGGTATGTCTCATCGCCATCTTTTATCATCTGTCCTCAAGCAATTTTCATCTGAAAGTGAACTATAAAAGAAATTTAATAATAGTAGCTAAGAATTTGGTGCTCTTAATTTTGCTTGAATATTCTTTCAAACTCTTTATAACATCTGCTTTAAATCACATCCCTGTGGTATTCATATTACTATTATCATCTCCACTTTGCAGATGAAGAAAATGATGCACAGAGAGCTTAAGAAATTTGCCCAGTTTAACACATGCAGAATAGTGGTTTTTTGTAGCACTATGCTATCGTGTCTTGTTTAATAGGACCTTGATAATTATAAAAATGTTATTAGCTTTTTCTATAACTTCTTTGGAGAATGATATATTCATAAAGGTTATAAGGAAAATAATGATTAGTCATATTAATTTTGAATCCATTAATTACATATAAATTAATCATATAAAGAATTGATAGTATTCTAAAATATTCTATAGCAGATATTTATTGAATGCCTACTATGTAGATATATTTGTCTGAATCATGAGTCATAAAGAGACCACAAAAAGGGAGAATAAAATGTGTTTTTCAGTTTTATTGACCTATAATCCAAGATTACTAAAACCATTTTAATTTTCCACTAGTAATGATTATTCCTAATTATGGTTAAGTTAATCAAGAAAAAATATAATTTTAGAAGAAGGTGGAGTATAATTAAAATTCAATAGCAATATATTAATTTTGAGTGAAGAAAAATGGATATGGTGTTCTTTTACACTAGAAATCGTAACTCCTCTAATTTATTTCCAGCCAACCATATGCTCATGTCTATAACTATCAAGGACACTTTGGGTCTTGATTTTTTTTTAAATCATTATTAACATATTTTCTTCTTTTTTTAAGATTTTATTTATTTATTCATGAGAGACACAGAGAGAGGCAGAGGCACAGGCAGAGGGAGAAGCAGGCTCCATGCAGGGATCAAGCCCGATGTGGGACTTGATCCTGGGACCCTGGGGCCACACCCTGAGCTGAAGGCAGACACTCAACCACTGAGCCACTGAGGAGCCAACATATTTTCTTTTTCTTACTTACATCTTACATATATTTTATTAATACATCAGAAATGGCACTTAAGTTCTAGTAGGGCCTGTTTGTATATACATACAGCCTTGATGGACATGATCTTATATTTATGGGCTATAAAACCAAGTTGTATCTTCACTGACTGCTGGGGCTCAAAGATTAGTACAACCTGGCTTCAAATGAACATCATGCTTTTTTCTTCATGAATGTGATACAGGAAGTTATAAAACTTTGCATGTAAAACAGTAGCATATGTTAACCTAACATATGTTAGAACAGTGCCTAGGCATACCAAATGCTCAATAAATAGTACCTAACATACATATTAGCTGGGTTCATTCTACACATTCACACAACCTACTGGTGGTCTTCCTGGATCCCTATAGGATCTAATACAGTATTACGAATGAAATTTTTACCCATGGTGTCTCACCTCAGCATGAATTAGCATGAAATTTATAACCAAGTTAAAAGCTGCATTTTCTAAGATTATAAACAATAATATAAACAAGCTCCTAACTTATTTAAATCTATACACTTATGTAACACCCTTTCCTAACATATGTAATGTGACATTGAAATCACTCTGAAAAAATACTCTAGAAAAATCTAATTCCTAAAATATAAACAGCCTCAAAGAATGTAGTCTTGCCCTTTGCAACAACATGCATGGATGTAGAGGGCAAAATGGTAAGTGAAATAAGCGAAAGATAAACACTGTATCATTTTGTTCCTATGTGGAATTTAAGAAACAAACAAAGAAAAATAGACAAACTAAAAACCTCTTAATTATAGAGAATACACTGATGGTTACCAGAAGGGAAAAGTAGGGTATGGGGATGGGTGAAATAGGTGAAGGGGATTAAAAGTACACTTACCATGATAAGCATTGAGTAATGTATAGAATTATTGAATCACTATACTGAATATCTGAAACTAACTTAAAAGTGCATGTTAATTATGCTTAAATTTCATCAAAATAAATTAAATTTTAAAAACTTATGTAAACATATATGTAAGCGATCATGCCTAAATTCAGTCCACCAAGGGGAGACATAGTACAGTGTGTATGTATATACATATATTTTTTTCCTAATGCCCATCTCCTTCAGAAAACCAAGTTTCATAGGGAAAAAAATCTTTTATAAAATGCTTTGAAATGCTTAATGGTTCCTGTTTTCTGTTTTATAGGGTAAGCACTTTCCTCTGAGAATAGTGGATTATTTTTTATATTGATTCATCATATCATCAGACTCATTGCTTAGCCTTACATATATCTTAAAATAATGAAAATTTTCTTGCTTTCTAAATTCAAATAGCAGGCATTAACAGTTCTGAATACAAACAATTTCTCATAGCCCACCACAAACTAAATAGAAGTAGAGAGGACTCTGGGAACAGACAAATGAAAGTTAAAATTATAAAGAAAACTCTCAGAACAAAGAGGCACTTTTAACTGCATGTATAAATTATTGGTGTGCAATCTTATGGTAAAAGTTTAACTTGCCATCATTATGTAGATTCATTCATTATATAATTATCCATTCTGTTAAACCATTATGGAAATTCACAAAAGCTCCACATAGAGTGTAACTCTACAATGGAACTAGAACCATAGCTTGTAATCTGAAGATCTGGTATTGTTGGAATGTCATCAGCATAAATTGCTAGTTTTACTAAATTTTTCTTCCTAACATTAAAGAGTAAAGTGCAGTGTCAGGATTGCAAACCTACGAAAAGACTCCTAAAGAATTACAGTGTTTGGGCGACAGGCTGCCAGCTTGCAAGGATCACACACACAGCCTCTTCATCATATCACCCTCGGTGTTGGCCCAGCTCTCATGCATTTCAAAGAAGACTTTCTCTCACAAGAGGAAAATGACAACAGAATCAAGAGCACTAATAGAAAGTAATTCTTTCCAGTTTGTACCTGTACAGACCCAAATTATTTTCAGAATTATTTTTAATGATAGATTTGAATGGTATTACATGGTTTTTGGTTAGTAATTTCCATTTTTTACATTTTTCTATTTTTGCTGATCATTCATAATTAACATTTCTGTCTTAAGATTGTATTTAATTCTCTTTAAAGGTTATAGAAATTTTAATGGGCTAAACCCGTATGTCTTACAGCTAGGAAATCATATTTAAAACCTAAACCTCTTTTAAAATATCTAAGGCAAGAGTCAGAAGCTTTTACTTAAAGGAACAGACAGTAAATAGTTTAGGCCTTGTGGGTTATATGGTTTCTACTACAGCTACTCAACTCTCTACTGTAGCATGAGAAAGCAGTGATAGGCTATTTGAGCATGGCTACATTCCAACAACAATAATTAAAACATCATTTACAGAAATAAACAGTAAGCCAGTCGGCCCATAGGCCTTAGGTTGCTAATCCATGGCCTAATAAATGCTAACTTTATTTATTCTGAAATGGCTCTCATTTGACAATTTCAAGGTCCTTAAAATCTCTTAGTTTGGCAATATCTATTATATATTTTTTTAAGATTTTATTTATTTATTCATGAGAGACACAGAGAGAGGCAGAGACATAGACAGAGGGAGAAGCGGGCTTCATGCCGGGAGCCTGATGTGGGACTTGATCCCAGGACTCCAGGATCACGCCCTGGGCGGAAGGCAGGTGCTAAACCACTGAGCCACCCAGAGATCCCCATATCTATTATATTTTTAATGGACAGTTTATACTATATGTTATAGCTATATGTTAAATCTACAGAAATACTTAATGGAAAGCATGGAAAACACTGTTCTTTAGTTTTCAAAGGTTCTATACTTTAATTTGCAAGATTTCCAGATGTTGCCTTTAGGCCATTTTAAGGTTACTTGAATGTTAAGTAAGTGCATGTTTTGTTAAACTCAGTATTCTATCCCAAGCAGAAATATTCTCAAGAAAAAAGGCAAAATCAATACATTCTCAGAGACTACTCTAAAAGAATTTGTCTGCAGTGGACCTACCATAAGAGAATGGCTAAACGAAGTTTTCTAATAGACAAGAGAATGAGTAAAAGAATAGATAACTACAAACCACTTCCCTTCTTTTCTAATACATTTTTGACAGTTGAAATAAAAATTATGCCACGTATCTGAGGTAGTTCTTACATATGTAGAAAAAAACTTAAGATTATTGTACTCTAAAAAGCAGGAGAATAAAGGGAGGTAAGTTTTCCATACTTCACTAGAAAAAGTAAAATGTAGGTACCCATAGACTACAATAAGTTATACTTATACAATGTAATACTTTAAACCTATGTAAAGAAACACACTCAAAAACATTATAGATAAAACAAAGCAGAACTCAAAATATGCTCAATAACCCACAGAAAGTCAGGAAAAAGAAAACAGGGAGACAAAAACTAGAAGGAACAAATATGAACCAACAAAAATAAGATGCCAGTCATCAATAATCAAATTAAATGTAAATGGCCTAAATACACCAAGCAAAATACTGAGATTGTCAGAGTAGATTTTTTTTAAGAGTCTTACCTCTAAGCTTTCTACAAATGACTCACTTACAATATAATCCAACATGTAGATTTAAAGTAAAAGGATAGAAAGAAAAAAGAAACAGGATTGTTCATAGTAGCTTTATCTGTTATAGCAAAAAATTGGGAAAAAAACCCCAAAATATGCTATGGTATGTTTATGGTTAAACAACTTATGGTGCTTTCACATCACTAGGAATCGCTCAGCAATAAAAAGGAACAAAGTACTGATATATGCGAAAACTTGGATAAATCTCATGAGCATTATGTTGAGTAAAAAGGCCAATTTTAAAAGCTCACTCAAGTGATAATTCCATTTACATCCATTCTTTAAATCACAAAATTATAGAGAAGAGGAAGAGGTTAGAAACAGGTTGTCAGGGGTTAGGGATGGTGGATGGATAAGGAGTGGATGTGACTACAAAGGGGTAGCATAAGACAAATCTTGGTGCTGAGGGAACAGTTCTGTCTCTTGATCGTGGTGGTGGTGGCTCCACAAATCAACTCATGATAAAAATGATATAGAACCACACGCATGTATTGCACTAACGTCCATTTGCTTTGGTGTCACACTATAGGTACATATAATGTAACCAATTAGAGAAACCCGATACATGGAAGCTCTCTGTACTAATGTTGTAACCTCCCATAAGCTTATAACTTTTCAAAGCAAAAAGTAAAAGTAAAAAAAAAAAAAAAGAATTCATATTTGTTTGGGGTAATTTATGTAAGTACTATGAGAGCCATGTTATTTTATACACTTCACATTTTATTTTTGAGGTTTAAATGGGACATGTTTGTGCAAGAACCTTCCACTTTGTGTGTAGATGGTAATGAATACATCTTAGTGGAACCCTGCTAGTTAAAATTATTTTGGTGCAAGCTGCTCTTTATATGTTAATGCGGTCAAGGTTCAGAACCCAATTCTAATGTATTGGGGAAGTTTCCCATATCAACAAACAATTATCCGAGACCAGCTGGGTGTCCTACAATTCAACTCAGTTCTGCCACTAGTTAAAAGCTCAGTCCCACAAGACTGCCCTCTCCTCCCTTACTTCAGAGGCAATCTAGATTGCTTCTGACCAAATGGCTGTAGATTAGAGCTTCTAACAGTCCCATCCTTGGGTTCAATTAATTTGCTAGAACAGCTCAGAAAACTCAGAGAAACATTTTACTTACTAGATTATCAATTGATTTTAAAAGGCTACAACTCAGGAGCAGCAGATGGAAGAGATGGATAGGGCAAAGTATGAGGAAATGATGCAGAGCTTCCACGCCCTCTCAGAGTGTGCCATCCTCCCTGAGTGTCTACTTGTTTACCAACCCAGATGCTCTCTGAACTTGGTCCTTTTGGGTCTTTATGGAGGCTTCATTACGTACACACAATTGACTGAATCAGTAGCCATTGGTGAATAATTCAACCTCCTATCCCTCTCCCTTCCCCCAAAGTCTAGGTGAGTGAGACTGAAAATTCCAACTCTCCATTCTCTCGGTTGGTTCTCATGGTAACCCCAGTCCCAACCTTAGGTAGGTCTCCAAAGTTGCTTCATTAACATAACAAAAGATAACTTTGCTGGTTTCATCATAGGAAATTCCAAGGGTTTTGGGAGCTGTGTGCAAGAATTGGGACAAAACCCAAATATATATTTGTTATGATAAATCACAATATCACAGACATGCAGCCTTACTGAAACTAGAAGAAAAGTAAAGGGCTGATTTATATTTAGGGGTATGTGAGTCTTTATATTAGGGGTAGGGATTGGGGGAATATAGAACAGAAATACTTGTGTCATTACACTGTTATTACTTTAAATTTTAATTTCAAGTTCTAAGAGGCTATGGGGGAAGCAAGGACAGATGGCAGCATCCATAAACTATTCAATATTTATGGAGTCCCTACTTTGTACCAGGCCCTAAGTTAAGCCAAGAGTTACAAAGATGAACAGTTTCTGGGAGAAGGAATTCTCTGCTCCCTGAGGCCACAGACAAATAAATGACTATGTTTAGACCAATGACTATAATTTAGAGAATTAGTTCCACACAAGTGGTGGCATACTGTACAATGTAACCATGGAAAAAGAAGCACCCAATTTTTCCTAGATTTCTCAGGAATAAAAAAAGTTGAAGGATTTTACAAAAAGTTCAAGGATAAGTAGGAGTTTGTCACTTGTCTAGAGGGGGAAAAATACTCCTAATAGAGGAAATAGCATGTGCAAAATTGGAGAAACCAAATTTCCATTATGACTAACTGGATGCATAGTTTTGTTTCCATGTCAAGATTCTTCACTTCTTATTTGCTCTTTAATTCTCCACAACTGGGTTTCTGGATCATTGTGTCACTGAATTGCCATAATGGTCAACAAACCACCTGACCTAAAAAGTAACTGTTTGGGTCTTATCTTACTTGACCTGACTGACATTGTTTATCACTCACCATTCCAGAAATGCTTTTCCTCTTTTGGTCTCTTGAAATTATGGCTTTTTGGTTTTATTCCTACATCTTTGACTACTTGTTTGCAATCTCCTTTAACAAGCTCAATAGCTGTTGATTTAAACAAAAATGCCAAGGGATTGATGTCAATAAAGAATAACTTGAATTTGTGGACAGGATGGAGTCAATGGAGGGGAAGAGGTTAAGGATGCAGGAGAGAAGGGATTTTTAACAGAATATGGAACTGACAAATATGAAGGAATGAAGGGAATCAGGAACATAATAGGACAAAGAGACATAATTGAACAGTCTTTATTTTGAGTTAGGCCTTAACTCCTATGGAGTCATATATGAGTGATATATTCCATCACACAGAATGAAGCATATGGAAACTAGACAGAAAAGAGTTTAAGACATACAAACCAGTGTTTATGATCATAGTTTAGCTCCAGAGACAAAAGAAAATCTTTGTCAGCTAATAAACACCAGCAGGGTAGAGTGAGAACATGCCTGGAGATTCCAGATCTCAAAGTATAAAAATGACCTAGGAAGCAAAGACTAAGATGAGTAGTAATGAATAAGTGGAAACTTGATAGAGGCTTTCAAAATGCCTCCATAGTTGTTATCTGTCTGTAATCTATTATTTTCCTTTGCATTTTTATGGTAATTTTTTGTAATCTATTATTAGCTAGATTTATTAATACAATGATGTATGATTAAGAATTTTAGTTTGAATATAAAGATATTCAAAATCAAATGCCTTCTGTAAATTTGTCAATGTTCTCTAGGAGATTAGCTTTATGATACCCTCATTTGAGAACAGCTGTGTGACTTGCATTCAAGAGCTCTAAGTAGGACCTTCAATGTTAGAAACAGGGTTGGAGATTCCATTTTATCAAAATCTGAAACACACTTTATTAGTAAATTAACAGCTAATATATATATTTTTTAAGATTTTATTTATTTATTCACAAGAGACACAAAGAGAGAAGCAGAGACACAGGCAGAGGAAGAAGCAGGCTCCATGTAGGGAGCCCAATGTGGGATTTGATTCCTGAACCAGGATCATGCCTTGAGCCAAAGGCAGATGCACAACCACTGAGCCACCCAGGCGTCCCAATTAATAGCTAATATTATGGTATAGTTACGGTAAGTCATGAACTCTGTTCAAAGCTTTATACTATTCCATTTAATATTCATAACAATTCTGTGAATTGGGGATAATTAGTATCACTGCCGTATATTTAAAGTTTAAAAGAGTTAACAATTTTGTCTCAGATCTTACAGTTTGTAAGACGAAGATCTGGGTCTCATACCCAATTCTGACTGATATAAAGTTCATGATTTTAATTACTGTACTATATTGGTACCATGTGATGCCTAAGAAATTCCAGGTAGAAATGAAGGGAATCATTTATCTTGTAGTTGAATTTTGAGAAAACCTTAAAAATTTCCTAAGTATTTAAGAAATGAGTCATTGATTAGTTAAAGCAGTAGTATTTCTTGTAAATAAAGATGTATGTACCTTTCTAATATCTCATGATAGATCAATTGCCTCCTTATATTTTGCTAGATATAAATATTTTTTACTACTAATTTTATAATCATCTTCTGCAAGCACACCAGTTCCTAGGCCCTATTCCAGGATTATTGTTAGATAAAACCAAATATAATATGGTTAATCCTTTGCACTAAAGTCATTTAAATTCTACTGCTTAATAGACTATCATAAGAACTAGTCTAGGTGTCTGAGTTTCCGATAATTTTACTATAAAGTAGATGATTAGAGTTATATATTTGAAGCCAATCTATAATTATAATTATAATCTATAATTATCATATAACCCCACATATAGAGTATCCAGTCATCAATGTAATGTAAAATGGCTGATTCCAGAGACAGGGCAGCTAAAACACAAGATGAAACTGGAATATTTTGGCATGCCAGAAAGTGCAAAAGTGCTAAAAAAAATAAATAAATAATGGGATCACATTGCAAGGACATAAGAATCAGGATGAAGTGACTTCCACTCCCCAAATAAGGAACAATCTGAGCATCAAAATAACTAAAGACAGTAATGAATTATAAACATTTTTTAAATGTTGGGAATCCATGAGCTTCTGCCATAATAGAGAAAGATGGAAAGACAGAAAGATGGAAAGAAAGAAAGAAAGAAAGAAAGAAAGAAAGAAAGAAAGAAAGAAAGAAAGAAAGAAAGGAAGGAAGGAAGGAAGGAAGGAAGGAAGGAAGAAAGAAAGAAAAGAAAGAAAGAAAGAAAGAAAGAAAGAAAAGAAAGAAAGAAAAAGAAGAAAGGAAAGAAAAAGGAATAAAAGGAAAAAAGGAGGAAGAAATGGGGGGAAGTAAGGTTTTTATTTCTAGTAGAAGGCCAAGTGCTAACTGTTTAAGTAGGATTGCTCAAGCTAGAAAAATCATCACTCCATAATCATCAGAGTAAAGATTAGTTCACAAAAGAATCACTGAGAATGTAAAATCTGCGGGAAGGTTAACAAGTAACAGACATTTGTATTTTATGATTTTAAAATTTCTCCCTATTGCCTATTGGCAGCATGGGGAAGGAAAAAACAAAAAGGAACTATACTATGCAGAAATCAGACACCTTGATTAGGTAATCAAAATTAACAGCACAAATGAGGGACAGATGGATGGCCTGTGCCTCTGGGTATCATTCTCTGGGAAGCCTATAACTTCACTTATTTGATCCCAGATGGGCATAACTGGAACCTAATCATGAGGAAACAGGAGTCATACCTCAAATGAGAAACATACTATTGAAAAAGCAGGGGTGGGGGTGGCGCATGCTTTGCTGAAGATTATCCATGTTTGGAAAGGACAAAGAAGAACAAGGAATTAGACCCCAGAATAAAGAGGAGTAAAGTGATGTGACAGTCAAATGTGATACTTGGATTTTGTACTAGAGGGGAAGAAAACCCAAAACTATGAAGGACAGTATTCCATCAATTGACAAAATTGAAATACGGATAGCAATGGGACAAAAGTATGATACGTACACAAGCTGAAAACGGCACTGTGATTATATAAAAGCCTGTCCTTATTCTTCAGAAATACACACTGACATAACTAGGAAGAAGAGGGCACAGTATACACAGATTGTTCTCAAATGACTCGATGGAAAAATATATAAATTTCCACATACTCTCCAGAGAGAAAATGTTGAAGCAAATGGGAAACAATGATGGACGAAACCGAGTAAAGGGTACAGGGCATAGATTGTATTATTTCTCTAACAGTTTTTACACGAATTTGAAATTAATTCCTAAATATAGAATAGAAAATGCAGGGAGAAATAAATCATCCGTATACGTAAACCCTACGGAAGCTCATATATCCAGAAACTTCTCAAGAAAGACGTCTTTGCAGAATGTACACCGGGCAGTTTGAATGACCAAGTAGAACGACACCTCCGGTTAGTTCAGGCAATGTTGGTGATATGCTGGAACCCACAACCTAATTTTTGAGTGAATTAGGGAGAGGCTCTGTGGAGCTCTCATCCTGGGACCAGACATTTTTTTTTTCTTATTATTGATTTTTAAAACTGATATAGACCATGAATGAGTCAGTAAGAACTAACAAAAGTACTGGTTAAAAATAAATAAATAAATAAAAAATAAACACCTCGACGAATCACCCATGCACAAAAACTAGCCATTAACAGGGCGTGTATCTGGATCTGTTTTTAACATTCTCCACTGTTCATATGGTGACTGGTATTTTGAGACACATCTTCTTTTGTGATGTAACAGAAGACGAGGGTATACAAAATGTTGATATTTCTTAGGTAAAATACAGACAGATCAATGACATTTATAATTTGGCTCTCAAATATAAATATGTAAGTTGAAGAAATTTAATAGAATTATCAGACACATTACTTAAAGCAGAAACTCCACAGTGGTATGCATTTGAATACAGATCATTAAATTATAATTTGAAATTATTGGAAGCATTTATAAATATATCAGCCATGTCTAGCTATTCATTGGATAACGGTTAATATTTATGCTAATTTTACTCATTTACTCTGTATGGCAGGATCAGAAAAATAAATCCATGCACAGTTTAACTTATAAACCCAATCTGTCTTCTTTCAGCTTCATGATGTTATCCATTATCATTATTCTAATAACTTTACTAACCAACATTCACGCTATTTAATTAAACCAAAATGTATCCAAGCACTTAAAAAAGAAGAATATGCATAATAACAAGCACTGCAAAGCAGGAGAGTTCAATCCAAAATATTAATCTTAAATTATATGAAGATGGAGATTATGTGCTTCATTCTTACAAAAATTATATTGCCGTATCAGATTTAAATCCCTGGAAAGATGATTAAAAGTCAGCCATACATTTGCATATCACCTTATACTTTTTAAAGCACGCTTACGCTCATTCTCTTTTTCGAGTCTCACAATAGCTAGGGGTTTTTATCGCTCGATATTTGGAAAGTAGACAACTAGCTGAGGGTAACTGAGGCTACGAGATTTGCAGTAGGATTGGCTGAATTGATGTATGAGGACCTTGAGATCAAAGCGCATGTATCCTGACTGCTCCAATCGTCTCACTTAGACCCCCACGGAGAGTCCTGCCACTAATCCAGTGCTTATCTACCCGTTTTATGATCCCGTAGCTGCTCTAAGGAGTGGAGTCCTGGCAGGCAAGAGCACACTCATGCTTCAGAAATACTATAGAGGCCATAACGCACACTATGTCAGTGTACACTGCTGTTATATCGATTTTTTTCGCACATTAATAGTAATACTTAGCGCGTGATGTAGGTCTCATTAGACCTACTGCACATATGAGGAAACTGAAAGACACTTAAGGATAAGCGATGCTAAAGAAAGCCTTAGCAGAGAAAAAGGATGCGGCAATTGTACTCTCTCCACACCTACGTAAAGGTGCCTTTCTGATTTCTTTAAAAGCCATGTCATCACACTAGCCCTATTAGAGCTATTTCCACCAAAACTGCATAACACAAATAAAACCAAATTTCACTTACCGGAAACATCACGGGATCCTATTCATTAAAACTACCACTGTTACTTCCAGGGTACGACGCAAAGCTCTATCATTCAAGTACTGAAACTTGACACAAATTGGTGATTCGGTGACGAGTGACTGTGCAAAGCCTTGTTTTGATGATGATTATCCCCAACTTTGTGCATGGTAGCCAGAAACCCTTGGAAATGCTATATCCCTTCACTTCACCTAGCTACGTGATCTTGTACAAGTTACTGAAAGTCTTGGGTTTTTAGATCCCTCATCAGTTAAAATTTAATTCTAACTGCCAAATCCTTGATTCTGAACTGCATTTTGAAATTAGACCCAGCAACCTCGTAATTTGTATAATTTCATTCTCTCTTGATTACCTTAGCAGTTCATGCTGGCCTATTAACATGTGAATGACGACTGAATAAAAGCCTTACACATTTAAATGAAGATATTTCTCTTGTGATATTTCCATCTGAGCTCTTTGTCTATTGATTTGTGATTATCCAGTACACTAAAATGAAAATAACCTTGACTGAGAATCAAGAGACATAGATTCTATTCCTGGGCTCTGACAGAAACTGTTCATTTAACTTTGGTGAACTGCAGTGCCTTTAGGTATAAAGATTAAGTATAAAAATACGCACCCCGCTTATCTCGTGAAAAAGATGTAAAAAAAATATAAGCTGGTTCTTAGGTTCTGAACACGTGAGGTTACGGGGGACTGTTGAACAGCAGCACAAATGACACTGATATATTTTTACTTTACCTGATGGAGAGATGTGCCGCCAAGAGATGGAAGGCTCTGGTTTCCCAGTGGCCAAACAAGTAAGGGTGACATTGGTTCCTTCGTTGATGGTCATATCACTTGAGATGTCATATATCTTCGGAGGAACTGAAATAGCAAAACACGCAGTGGTCAGAAAGACACATACAAAATTCTGTTGAAATATATATGATCAACTCCATGATAGACAGCAAGCTGGGGTGGTGAAATCCACTTGTGGTCCATGGTCAACACTCCAAAGATAGACTCTCTAGATCCTCAGGACTCTCCTAGAGTTTTATGTTCATTGGTTGGTTTTATTTTTCTCTAACTTTTAGATACTAAACACTTCAAGATAAATGGCATGTTTAATAACCGGAAAAACACGAATATTACTTAAGTTAAAATTTTATTGTGCGGACTTGTATTAAGTAAACTAGAATGTATCTACTCTTTGTTCTATGTACCTTCACTATAATGATGGTTTCCTCGGTGAGATGATGTAATAAAAAATGAAAATCTGAACGAAACTTAAAATAGCAGAACAGTTATGCCAACATGCTGTTTTAAGAGCTGAGTGAGGTAAAACACGTGTGAGATTAGGAGGTAAGATTTCAGCGGTACAAAGGCATTTGCGACCTCAGTTTTCTATCTGCCACTTAGTAGGGCTGGACTTTCTAATCATTTATATCCGAAGGGACTCATTTCCTAAGGGCTTGAATGGTGTCTTCATTACGTTGTTTTGTCAGTGATGGCTGCAAACCACCGGTAAAAATAGATCTCTTCATCCTGGGATTTCTTAGAAACTCTATTATGCTAATTGTAAATCTCCACAAGTAAAGGGAAAGAGTTTATATTGTACTTGTTTCTGTTTTTTTCTTCTGACATACTAGAAGACGAAAGCTTTTATCCAAGAGCATTTGATAAAACTAGTGACCACGGAATGCACTTTGGGAATGCCGTATGGGAAAATCTCTGAATGCGCTTCCAATTAAAACGTTCACATCCTCTCAGATATCAAAAGGTCTCACGTCATCCTCAAATGGCATGGATGTGAATCCTGGGTTCTCTACTAGCTGTATTACCCAGGGCTAAGGTATGCATAGATCTCAGGCTCCGTGTCTTCATCTGAAAGATGGGAGACCCCGTATAGCCTCTATGAGGATTAAATAAGCCAGGATATTTTAAAGAATTTTGAAAAGTCCCTGGCATCAGTGTTAGCTTATTAGTATTAGATGCCCTAAAACACATATATGATTTTTGAATCTGATTTCAGTACTGCCCTTTTCTCACGCTTTCATCACTTCATCAGTTTGTTAGTGTATAAGACCAGCCTGTGCCATAAATTTTCGTTTCCTCCATACAAATTATAGTATGTGGACACTCAAGGTTGAAACTAATAAATCGCAATTAGAGATCAAGATCATTTTTAGAGAAAATATGCCTTTTACTGGAATTCTTTTCATTGTTCCATTCTTAGGCTTCCTGTATACAAGAGATATATTTTCACAGTTATTTTTAAAAAGGTAATTAAAATTTGCTACAAGGATAAATTAAATGATCTATACTTTGAATATCATCTTTGATTTTTTTTTAATGAAACTAAAACCTTGCAACACCACCACCAAAAATCTCTAGAATGATTTGACTGTAAATGTAAAGTATTTGATCATATGTAACTGTTGTTAGGATTGAAGAAAAGCTTATTCCTAAGTAATATATACCATTGTGACTGTTTGACATTCCCTAATTGGCATTTAAAACATATTATCGTTAAATTCTTCAGTGAGCTCTTCCCAAGCAAAATAAAATAAAATAAAAACCATTCCAAAGAGAAGACTCTTTTCAGCTTAACTGAAACAGAACAGAAATAAAGACATTAAGATATCCTATGAGGAAAGTAGAGCAAAGTGTGCATGACTCATTGGTGAATAGGAAAGTTCATAACAATCAACTTACATGAAAAAACTATCATCTGGATATGTGGGCGTAGGTACAGGTTAGAAATCATGAACCATGAAATATATGTGTACATATGTTCATATGTACATACACACAATTACATACCAACGCCCATTATTTAAAAAAAAAGTTATACCGTAGTTTCTTCCTTCGTACAGAAGACAGCACACAGAGATCCTTCTAGTTTATTTACATATTCCAAACATATAACTGATTCAATTTTCAACAGTGGTATGTATATTCAAGAAAAATGATGGAGGGCGGTAAGACCGTGAATTCTATCTTCTATATTATTTTGTCAATTCAATCCGATCTTAAAAATAGTTTAGTTTCATCTTTACACGTCTACCTGTATTTAAAGTGGCGAGCATGAGCGGTAAACTAATACAAAGCACAATATTTGGCTTCACAGAGAAACAACCAAGTCCCTTAGCAATAAACTTAGATTTGACATTTAACTTTGGGAAATTGTGTGGTGTGGGGGAAGAGTGTCAAAGTCCAGGTGTGACATGTCATCTCAGTGATGGCAACTGCCTCCCAGGGCCTCATCATTCAGGATATACTACAGGGAAGAAACATCTGGAAAGAGGATGCTAGTAAAGGAAAATCCCTCTGGCAAGGCTCTTCTCCCTAAAACACATCACCTGTTGGCAGCAGATGCTGCATGTAAAGAGAACCAGTGAAATCCTTCACGCGCATCACAGCTTGTGGAGGCAAAAACAGGTGTTGGCTTGCTGACTATTCAAAGCCATTTCATAGTCTGTTCAGGATTGCAAACTTTGAGTATTATGGAGGGAATAATTCTGGACTCATAGGAAATGCACAATTTTCAAGGCATAATCCTTGCCCTCAAGGAACTTAAAATTAAAAGAGGGAGCCAAACAGGTGAGTAAGTAAGAGAAGACAAATATTTTCCATGTTTCCCTTTCCATTTTCCATGAGTAACACATGTCTAATAGGTATGCCTTCTGGGTTCGAATCAGCAAACCTTGGTTTCATCTTGGTTTCTTCAATCATGCAGGAGAGTTTAGGCACCAAGCTATCCAGTGTGGTGCTGTTTATAATAGAGAGAAACCATGAATAACCTCAGTGTAGGATGACCGAAATAGAAGTATTATCAGCTCTGCATCCAGAATAAGGTATGGAATGGGGAAAGGACTCGTTATGATCTGAGGGAGCACTTGACTAGGAGAAAACAGAATAGAAAAAAAAAAAAAAAGATGTTTTTACTCTGGGTGACATGAGCGGGGAAGAACGGTAACGTCTCCGGCATCGGAAGACCATCTGGCTCTGGTAGCTGTTCCTACATTATAGCTTGTGCATAAATCATGAATGCACACGGGTCAGAGGACTCTACTGAGCTCTGGGAACAACAAAGCAACACGTCCTATGGTATTTCCAATCCCCTATGCACTTGCCTAGAAGACAGAACAATGAGGAGACCTACTATGGTAGGGTAGGTTCCTTTTCCATACACCTTATTTTAAACTTCCTCAAACTCTTCTCATTTAGAAATTTAGCTTAAAATGAATCTGTTTGAAAAGGAGCAAATGTGTTCAGCCAATTCCACAATTTTTTTAAATCACTAAGTAACCACAGATTTTAGTAATATTTTGAATTGCTGTGCACATATTTAAGTATTTATGACTTAGAGCAGAATAATAAAGGAATAAATTATTCATCTAAATGTAGACTTGTTCAATTCACAGGAAGTAATTACTGTGACATTATCATCACTGTCATCAGCAGCAGCATGACACCATATGTGAAAACAGTGAGGGCGGGGGCGCCTGGGTGGTGCAGTCGGTTAAGTGTCAGACTCTTGGTTTTGGCTCAGGTTGTGATCTCAGGGTTGTGAGATTGAGCCCCACGTCAGGCTCGTTGCTTAGCTCAGTCTGCTGAAGACTCTCTCCCTTTGCGCCCCCCACCCACCATGTGCACTCACTCTCAAATTAATAGATCTTTAAAAAAAAAAGAAGGGTGGAAGTTCTAGATTTTGTTACAAATCACAGACTATCTCTCTCCTAATGGGACCCTAATTGGGGACATACATGACTCTACAACGGCAGTCATAATAAATCACTCTATATTACCGGTCAGACAGATTGAAAGCCACTGGAAACTTTCTGAACAACAGAGGTTGGAAGAGGATTTAAAGGTTGTGTCGGGGTGGAATGTTTTTTAAACTCCCAGATGCATTTAAAAAATCACTCTTAAAAAAAAATAAAAAAATAAAAATAAAAAATCACTCTTAGACCCTCCCATTGATAATCTGCTTTGCCTTTAATTATTTGCGGGCCTCCAATTCAACTACCTACTACTCTGCCCTCAACTCCTATTCAGTGGATGCCACGGTGAGACGATGATGCACATTTGGATGTATCTCTGGATTTCAATTCACTAAAGGTTAGAATTTAAATTTCTTGTTGGCTTCACTTTCACTGAATATTGTGAAGTTTGACTTGCCCCGACTGCCTTCTCTCGGTTCAGTCATCTATCACAGTGTCCTCAGGCAGGGTAGGGGGTAGTATCAGTAGGGAAAATCGTACAATATATATCAAAACCAAATACTAATGATCTTTTCTTTTTTTTTTTAAGTTCTAGTTAATGGACGTTCAATATTGGTTTCAGGAATAGAGTTCAGTAGTTCAGCACTTACATAGAACACCCAGTGCTCGTCGTAACAAGTGCCCTCCTTAAGGCCCATCATCCATCTAGCCCATTTCCCCACCCTCTTCCCCCCATCAACCCTCGGTTTGATTCTCTAAAGTTAAGAGTCTCTATGACTTGTTTCCCTCTCTCTTCTCTCTCTCTTTTTTTCTTCCTCCTGTATGTTCATCTGCTCTTCTTAAATTCCACATATAAGTGAAATAAGTCAGAGAAATACTAATGATTTTATACAACCAAACATTTGGGATTATTTGCCACCATTTACCTCATGATGTGCAACTGAATCTATGAGTGGGTTCATCTGCTTTTTGTTCTGTTTTTTTCATGTGTACATATTTTTTTTAATCTACATAAATAGCATCGGGGTTTTTTTTTTTTTTTTTTTTTTTTTTTTTTTTTGCTTGTTTGTTTAATGAGCAGCCTTCACAGATTTAACTTAAATTTCTTCTAAAGAACCCATCTTAGAAGTCTGGAACATAACCAATAAGAATCTGAGAAGTCAACATAAGGATGACTAATCTGTACATCACAGGAATCCGGCGAACACGGTGTTTTGTTATATTAAATGTCTGTGCAGATGATTTTCAGAAATAATAGATACGATAGAGTTCACACCTGTAGGAAGTTCCATCAGATGTGAGGCCGGGTCACCCATTACACTGAAAACCCTAGGAGGACCTAGCTGATGGTTATCTTGACCACAAGGGCAAGACACCAAATGTTTGGATCTAGAAAGTTGCACTGGCTCACTGCAATCAACCAAATGCCCCATCGAATTCTGAAGTTGAAGGAGTCCATGAAAGACCACAGCACACACGAATCCATGTGGAAGACTTCTTCAAGATCGCCAGGGCCAAAAGTGGGTGAAGTGCGTATTTAATCTGGTCCCAAACATTCGCAGGTTATTGAAAGTGGTATCAGTTTGGTATTTATCACAGCCATGACATTCAGGGCACAAACCCGCTTGTTTCCTTAGTCAGGGCATTAAAAATCACAGCAGTGTTTTATGGGCAAGTGCACTCTTCCCGTGTCTTAAGCTATTGCTAAAACCCCCTAAAGCTTTTGGCACATCTAGTTGAATTAGGCACACAGTCACTAGATCTGTTCTCCCAACGCGTTCACTAGGCCAAACGAGATTAAAAAAAAAAAAAAGAAAAAAAGAAAAGAAAAAGTTACTCCATCTCTTTGGTGTCCTGCTCCACCTACCTTTCTCCACAGGGACATCCTCTGCCCCTAAAGACTTACTACAAAGAAGGAACACTGAAATGGGAATTTCTGAGTGAAGGTTAAAGGGTTCAAATTTCATCTTAAAGCACAGGGTCATGGGTGGCTTTGATCATCTTAAAGAAAGATAGACGTTTCCAGGTATGTGACTTGCTGAAATGACCGCGTGCACCTGCCTCTCCCCGTAGCGCCCCACTGCTCCTTCTGTAGTTTCCCTGTTACCACATCTTTTAAATCTGTCAGTGTCGTTGATATTTACTTCTTTGTTTATCGCCCCTTCTCCTCATAGGACGTAAGTAAAGACCCTGGGTAGGAACCTGGTTTACTTTACTTTGGCCTTTTCCAACGCCTAGGAAAGGGCCTGACCCGGGGAAGATATTCCACAAATACTTGTTTTATTCTTCTTTTATGGTTGAGCTAATATTTCCTTGACTTCGTAATGAGGATTTCCCCTAGGATTTCATACCACTGCAAGGATGATAAACTATAAGTTCTGAGAATACAGTGAACATGCAATTACAGTGTCAAGGGTCCTTTGCGACTTTTTTCAAGGATTCTCCAATTTGGGTGATTTCATATTCTTTTTAACTCATTTAAAGGCACAGTGTTTTCCTATTTCACTCCCTGCCATAGTTTTTTGTTGTTGTTGTTGTTTTTTTTTTTTTTTTTTTGCCATGCAAACTCCAAGAAATAACAATAATCATATGCATTTATATTCAACAGAACAGGCCGTCACATCTTAGGCAGTGCTGTTTGCATTGGTGAGGAGTATTTATTTATTTATTTATTTTTACTTAAAAAGGTATGTAAATTTGGGGTCAACAGGATTTGCCTCTAAGAGTCTGTACATATTATCTCTGCTTCTTTTTTCCCCTCTCCACAGACGTCGAGTCTAGGTTAGTTCGAATAAACTCTCTCTCTGAAGATTTTCCAAACTGCTTGAGTCAACAAGCTAGACACAACTATAAATCTTTGGAGAATTGGCTTTTTGTGCGCTCCCATATCTGGTAATGGCTGGCAGCATCAAAAGAACAGTCTTCGTCTCCCTAGGCTGGCACTTCCCTTTTCGGTCTTGGCCAGCCCCCAGGAAGGGAAAGCGGATCCACGTTACATAACAAACCTCCTGGAAAAGGTGCTGTTCTCAAACTGAGAGAAGAAATGGTTTCATGATTTTTTTTTTTTCCTAAATTGGTTTGCTTGTGGGTGCCTGATGGTTTCCTGGCTTCCATCTAACGAGCAACATTGTTTTCTCCAGCTCATAGACTACAACCGACTTTTTATAGCTTATGACATTTCAGAGATTTCGATGGCTTCTCCTCTCATCCCATCACTCAGATAGTGATAGGAGGAAAAAATAACCCAAGTGTGACTTGTAAATGCAAACTTGCGAGATCTGTGCCTACCTACTGATGGAACATGCCAGTACTACTTTGGGGGGCAAAGAACATGTTTGAGGGGAAAAAATGTATCTCTCAGAATTGGGTTCAAATTTTGAATCGTATTGCTTACTTAACTCAGTGTTTTTCCTTTTCTAGAAAATCGATGTCTAAGTTTTTCTCAATCGACCTTTAGGAAGTCAGCGATATAAAATGGCAAAACAGGTGGTGACCTCTCTTAAGCCATCCATCCATCCCTTCATTGAACAAATATTTCTGAGCACTGACTTGATTACAGTGACTAATCTTAAGAAGTCAATGTCCGCAGAGTGAAAGACCTAACGTTATTAATTACAATGTGGAATCATAAATCCTACAAAGTGGATCATGTAATATAAGGAGTTTTGGGAACGCAAAGAGGTAGTAAATCTACCTCTGCCTAGGGAGTCAGAATTAGGTGGGCTACTGATAGTAGATAAGGCTGTATGAAACAGATGGGATTTGAGTGGACTTTTGAGGGTTTAAAACAGTAGTTTCCTGTACTCAGCTAAGCATCAGCATAATCTGGTGCGTATTTTTAATCTTGGGACGGTGGGAGGGCTGATTCAGGAGATCCTAGACCAAAAAGTGTAGAGTGAGTTCCAAAATCTATAGACTTTGGAAACCCTATTTCACAGGACAACAGGAAGCCTTCTCTATAAATATTCCCTCCTATTTATCCAAAGTCTCCATTGTAATTCCAGAGGCCTTCCTTCATGTCTTCAGAGCTGTTATCTGCCTTCAAGGGCTTAATATGAAAATGTAACTACCCCTAGAAGAGATGATGCCTTAATAGCTTGCATTTATTTTCACACTTTCTGGGAGCAGCACGGGGGGTGTAGAGAGGACTCCACACTGAAGGTAGAAAGATGTTACGGGTACCTTTTTCCCCAGTTGTAATCTTCTCTTGGGAAAACCCAGCATTGGTTCTGCATGGCAGTGAGCAAGGCAATCAGAGGTGGAGGGAAGGAAATAAACCTCCGAGGGGAACAAACCTCACAAGATATGGAGTTATCAAAAAAAAAAACAAAAACAAAACAAAACAAAACAAAAAAAAAAAACAACGTGGAAATAGCTTCCCTCTCTTCCCTTCTGTCCCTCTGACTTTGATTACCTAATCCATGGGCTATGCATCAGAAGGATGAGAGAAGGACACAAGGAATCTTTTAATTTTAAGACAGATCCCCTCACTGAAGAAAGGTGTATGTGCCAAATAGATTCTCCATGGCAAAAGAAATATACATTTCTTACACGTAGACGGGTTATATTAAGACAGTTTAGCATACGTGAGGATTAAGTGTGATAAAAGAATAAAGGGTACCGATTTGGAAAGGATCACTTGTTGGTAAGCTACCGTTTATTTAATGATCCTTAAATTTTTGGTTGATGGCAACTTTCTCCCCTGCTAGATATACATTTTGAAGGCAGAAAAAGCGCAACACGGTTATAACAAGGGTTTCAATATTTTGGACCGTGGAGATTTTTATTTTTGCTTCATTTTCAGCTAGAGGATCAATAGCTGGCCTCTCCTACACGAGTGTTTATACACCAGAGTTCAAATCCCTGCTGTACCTCAGGCTGGCTTCAGCTGTGCTTACTTGCATGGTTCAAAGATATAAAATGCTGCTTAAAATCAGGACCATAAGAGCAGCTCCCCCCTCAGGCGGCAGCAGCAGGAACGCTGGGGCCCCCCTACCCCGGGGCCTATGTCACAAGGATCCAGGATGCCTGCCTGCCTGCCTGGGTCACCCTGCCTCCCTCGTACAGAGGAAGAGCATCGCCACGGAGATTCCTTGGAGCACGCACGTGCAGGTGTCTATACCAAGGCACACAGAATTCTCAGGGAACCAATGCCATATCTTTAAACCTGGTCACATTTTATTAAGAATTCATCATGAGCTTTTTCCTGGAAACAATCTGGCAGTGTGCTTTAAGAACGTTAAAAAAAATTCCGGCCTAGTGAGCTAATGATACCTTCCAGGAATTTTCTTAAGGAAAGTGGGTAACTTCTTTCAGTACAGTCACTATTGCCATAAACCTGGGGGCCGGCTCGGCTGTTCTGTTTGAAAATGTGCCAGCAAAGTGCCCTCTGCAATGGCCGGGGTGGACTTTTCTCGCCTCATCCTTGGCGCTGAATTATTCTGCACATAAAACAGAGGCAACAGCCCAGCTGTGCCATACTACAACCCAGCTGCCTTCTTAGCAAATATTTCCCGTAGCTAAAAGCTTGCTTTAGTGTTGCTGAAACACAAGAAAGCCCAATGTCTACCCTTGGAGTCATGGAGTTATGATGTAACACCTGGCTCCTGATCTCGTCGAGGTAAAGCCTGTTCTGGTTCAATGTGAGTTTTTCTTGTTAGGCTGAGGTTTCTATAAATATGTTTTAGCAGATTTTTTGTATCTAAAGGCTGCTATGCTGTTTTTTGTACTTGCAGAGGAGATGTGTCATTTCAGCGTAATCAGAAAAATAAGGCCTTCTCTAGTACTCTGGTGTCTTTGTTCTTTGACTGTAATATTTTTTCCCCCTAATTATGAAGGTAGGAGGAAAACAACCCCCGCATCACCTATTAGGTTGAAACATCCAAAATTGTCCTTTGGTAGGTTACAAACAGATGGCTGCCGATGCTTTCATGTCATTCAGTGTAATATAATCTCACAGTTTTGAGAGAATCACTACAAATAGTTTCCTATATTTCATTTCGGCCTTTTTATGCACCATATTTTTACATAGATCCCAGAGATTTCCATGTGGTCTCACGAGCTCATCAAGGAATTGTGTTAAGCCTTGGCAAAAAACAGTGCCCGATTATCTAAGTCATACGTCCTCTGGAAATTGAGCTAGAAAGTGGTTGGAGAAGGATTAAAAAAAAAATTGGACATCATGGTTCTCTTCCCTTTCTTATCGGAAACATGTCTAACAAAAGGATACATACAGCAAAGGTCAATATTTATTGGACATTTACTATCTGTGACATACTGAGAATTTAATGACACTTTTATTGTTGTTGACAGGGGTGGGGTCTATCGTGGGCAGAGTTCTCTACGTTCAGTCCCCAGTTTCTTCTTCTCCCCACTCACCTGCTATTTTGTGAGTTGGCTCATACAGCAAGTTTATAACATGGCCCCCAATTCTTTACCACTTCTTCCATCATGAGTGAGGGCCTAGTAGTGCCTTCACTATAATTTGAGTAGGTTCCTGGCCACCTAAAATAATAGAGTTGGGGAAGGAGTAATGCTGTGTGACTTCCGAGACTGGATGTGTGACTTCCGAGACTGGATCATAAGGTACCACTTGTGTTTTGGCTTGTCATCTCAGAACACTCACTCTTGGAGGTCTGAGTTGCCATATAATTAGACTCACCTCCCTGGAGCCACCATGGTGGACAGGACACATAGAGACCCTATACATGGACCCCACATGGAGAAGTTTTGAGACAATAGAAACAAAAAGGGCACCCAGGAAACACGCTAACTCTTCTGGCTCTTAGCTCTTCCAGTCATACCAGTCAGACTCCAAATATTGTGCTCAACACAGTGTCGTGAGTAAAATATATAAATGTAGTTGTTTAAAATCACCCAGTTCAGGCATGGCTTGAAAAAAAAAAAAAAAAAAAAAAAGGAAGTTTGAAGACTTACACCATCTGACTTCAAGACTTACTCTTATAAAACTACAGCAAAGACAATGGGGCGTTGCATCAAGATAGACAGTGGGACAAAATGGAGACTCCAAAAATAGATGAGAAAACTTCCCTTGAGGATCAAACCCCTGATGACTTTGACTAAAAACTAAGATATCTAAAATATGAGTGAGTAATGTAGGTCAAGAGAAAATGTGCACCTTTACACTGCGAGAGATGGGGCCTAGTGGAAGCACCAGTCTGAAGAGGGCAATGATCACTGATAATTTCCATTTAGAAAATGGAAGTCCAGGCTTGCCAGATCTTTAGATATAAAATTTTCCTTTAAAAAAAAAATCATTACATTAAAATATCTGTAGATTTCTCCTGGCATTGACTCAAATTGGACCATCCTGGGAATTAGAAACATTTGACACTTATTGGAGACACTTGATCATCACGTGATGAAAACTGTCATGATGTAGAACTCTACATGGTCTATGAAAGTAAACAGTACCATGGAGTTACGTTTACAAAATCCTGACCATGCCCTGCAGGCCCTGTGCAGCCTGGATTCAGTCATGGAATTTTAATCTTGCCAGTTTTGCCTTACATCCTGGCAAACCCTGAGCCTCTCCGTTTGCCTTGGGAGGACCCAAGGAATCTATTTTGACATTACATTGCTTGGCTTCTCATAAAAGCCGTACATTATCACACAAATGTGCAGTTGCTCACCTGTCATGGAATAACCATGATTAGATCTGCAGGGGGACTACAGTCTTGCCTCAGGAAATATTCTGAGAATAGGTTTTATTTAGAAATTAAAAAAAAAAATCATGATTCCTATTAATGTTCTACTCCCACCAAAATAATTTTCATCTACCTTTTAAAAAATCATGTTTCTTTAACTCGTCTTCTCTATGATAATGCTTTATTTATGTTTTTAGAATGTAACAACCAAGTGTTATGATGTGACTCTGTACCAGGAGATCTCAGCACAGTCCTATGGTTACATGTACAGATTCCTTCTAAAATTGGGTTAAAAGGTAATTTGCCATGTTGCTGGCTCCTGGATCATTAGTCACAGTGGCCTAAGTGCATTCTCTTATAATTCAATATCAAAGAAATTGCTTTTATGGCATTAACTGTATTATATTCAAAATTGTATAAATTATTGAAATCCTATGCCTACTGCCAAGATATAAGACAGTTCACATGGAAAAAGTTGCATTCTAAATTATTCATTGGAAAAAAAGTCAGTCCCTTGCCAGAAATTGTTTTATACTGGGGCTAGCTTCTGGGACTTACATTTAAATATGAATCACAAAAACTCTGGAAATTTCAGATACTCATAATTTTCTTGGCATTGAATAAAAGGTTTGTCTCTTTAATTCATTGATTTCCATCAAGTGTATTAAATATTACAAATTGTCTTGTATCTAGGTGTTGGTCTAAGCTAGTCTGAGCATTTGTAAGGAAAATATCCATAGGTAGTTCTTTGTAAGTCATGATAAAGTGATAGAAAGGATCCATATAAAAATACTGAAATTTGATGACTTTCTTTCATTTATTATTTTTGAATACAATATGAAATCTATATAACCAGTTAATCATATATCTTATATATACATATGCACATATTATAAATTATATACATGGGTATATGCATGAATATATACAGTTGTATGTATATTGTCAAATGGGGGCATGCATTATACTGGATATGTGTATTTATGTGTTTATGTATCTTTTAACATCATCACATGCCTTTGTTAATGCCAGAATATGATAATAAAGGAGCAAGTGTAATTATAGGAAGGCTAACCTCAAAAGGTCTCTTTCTACAGATTTATATATTATTCATTTAGTTAGAAGATATTTATTTATCACTTGCTATGCACCAGGGACTATGCTAGGTGCTAGTGATTTAAAATTTAATAAAATAGAATTGCTGCTTTCTAGTAGCTTATATATTATGGGAAGAAACAAACAGAGGTAAATTAAAAATATAATTATATAAAGTTATAGGAGAGACAAGTGCATAAAATATTATGTAAATCCAAAAAGAAATCACCCAAGCCAGATGGAGATGGAAGGGTTGTGATGAAGATACAAAGATACAATTTTTAGGATAATAAGCTGTAACTATCTGGAGAAGTGCATGCCAAGTTGAATGACACATGTATGAAGGCACAGAGCTGGGAAATTATCATGGTCCATTTATAGAACATCATCATGGTTGCAATAGTTGATTGAACTACTTGGCTGGTCACAGCAAAAATTATACCCTTTATCTGCTTTCAAGACCTGAACAAATTTCTTTTATTGCTTACATATTTCTGGAAAAGTAATATGAATGCAGGAACTATTTTATATTGATCCTTGAGTACGGTATAGGATCACACTTGGACATCATAAGTGCTCAGAAAGTGCTGAATAAGAGTGTTTTCTTTTAAAAAAAATTATTTATTTATTTATGAGAGACACAGAGAGAGAGGCAGAGACACAGGTAGAGGGAGAAGCAGGCTCCCTGTGGGGAGCCTGATGTGGGACTCGATCCTGGGACCCCGGGGTCATGACCTGAGTGGAAGGCAGATGCTCAACTGCTGAGTCACCCAGGTGTCCAAAGAATGTTTTCATCTGCTCTAAATGTTTCTTATTTGGAGAGCTAGTCTTTAACACATTCATTAAAAAGTTATTCTCCCTCATGTTAATTACAACACTCCGAAAAAAAAAAATATTTTACTACGTCTTTTTGAATTAAAGAACATTGTGAGTAAACTCCTTGGGGTATTAAAAAAAAAAAATCATTGGTTTAATTTAGCCTCTCCAAGGTATGAGGTGTTCACATATTTTCATATCTCAGTCAAAAAGTATCACACATTTTTATTTTGGCTTCCTAGATAATGTCATATTATATTTTTAAGAGTTTAAAAATGCAGTTAAGACTGAAAAGTATATTCCCTCGTGCATGAGTGTTCCGAACTACCTCTCCTACCTACTGAACTTTTTTTTTTTGAATACTCCAGTCTTATCAGTTGGCAAATCCTCTAAAAATAAGCCAAATCCCCTGTTCTTTCTGAAAATTGGAAAACTCAAATAACCTACTCAATAAACATTAGTTCTTTCATTCTGTATTTTTGCCTATACCCATCATAACTTTTTTTTCACAGATACTACTATATTGGGTGAGTAGAAAGTATATCTAAATTTTTGTTTTGAGCATTGAGAGAAATGAAGAGTAAAGGTTAACCACGTTAAAATAACCAAATTTACCCTTTGGGTAGGTTAACTAACTGTTCATAGAATGAATATATATATATTCAGGAGTCATTTGACAGTCATTAATGATACTTTAAGCAATAGAATGGAGTAGTGGAGAAGTGTGGACATGGAGCTCATGCAGCCAGGAAGACTCTTATCTGGTTAAGCCACTATAACAAATGTTGATGGGTAGATTCAGTCAGTATGATGGGGGGAATGTTAGAGGAGTACCACAGGGATCTGTGCTTGGCTCCTTCCACTCCTCAATTTTAAACCATTTGGATAAAACTCCTGGAAGCATATTTATTGATAAAATTATATCAAGGTTCATGTGTTCAATTATAGTCTCTACAGTTTAAGAGTGAAACACTGACGTGTTGTTTCACAACTATAATGTTTAGAAAAAGTAAAGTGCCCGGATACTATAAATATCTGGGCACTTTAAGTCAGTTAGAAAAAGTAAAGTGCCCGGATACAATAAACATGTAAGGACACCATGTAAGGAGTTAAGAATGTGTATATAAAGATAATAAATTGGGTTAAGAATGTGTAGATAAAGGTAAGAAATGGGGCAGCCCAGGTGGCTCAGCGGTTTAGTGCCGCCTTCCGCCCAGGGCCTGATCCTGGGGACCTGGGATCGAGTCCCTGCATGAAGCCTGCTTCGCCCTCTGCCTGTGTCTCTGTCTCTCTGCCTCTCTCTGTGTGTGTCTCAAATGAATAAATAAATAAAATCTTAAAAAAAAAAGAAATGTAGGGAAAGACATTTTTTGTGGATTGATCTGTGAATTTATTCTGATTTGTTCCAGTAAACAGAGTAATGGTAGATTTCAGTTAATTATAATGAAGTATACAAAAAACTGTGTCCTCACAATGATAGAGATTATTTTATAAAGATGCAAGTTCTCCATCATCAAGAGGGTCTCAGAGAATGTGGACGAACAATAGAATCAAAGAAAGGATTACCACATGGAGTGGGTGCGTGGGTCAAATATACTCTTGGGACTTTTCAACAGTCGTGTCCTTTGACTCTTCTCCGTACTGAATACATATGAGGAAGCCAATCCAGGTGAAACACCATGGACATGTTAAAGGGCCTGGATAAATGGTTATTTACTATGTTTCCTTTCAGTGCTTCAAGCATAAGAGGCCCGAGTAAGTTCTTGTTGGATTTTTGTCATGGAAAGAATATTTGATTAATATCTTTGTAGGGGAAAAAAGAAATTGTTCTCTGCTATCTGAAAACTCCAGTGGCCAATTTCATAGGTTCCTTTGCCAAAATAATATGAGTATTACATCACGTGTTTAAACCTAAGCACTTTTTTTGAGTTTGTGTGCATTACAGCAGTCACAGTGTATGCATCCAGATCAGTGTGTTAGTGTAAACAGATGGAAATATGTTTCTCAGTTGATGAGTAACATAAGAGCCCTTCTCATCCTGTTTCAACAAACACCTAAACCCACACACTTTCTGCCCTGGTTTCTCTTTTTTTCAACATTTATCTTTGAATTGCTTTTAATCTCCAGAGATGGGATGACCACCTGCCTTTCAAACATATTGCAAAAACAGCAGTGGCTATGGTTGGTTTCTTCCAGTCAGTTATTTTATGGAAGAAAACATGTACCAAATGACAGCAGAGTCGCCAGCTGATGAGCGGATTTGTTATGTATATGACATCGTGGTTTATGGTAGGAAGTCGGTAGCGCTGTGCTAAGATTTTAATATCAAACTGTTTCTATCAGGCTGAGAGCTCTACCACTCAAATGGCACCTTAAATGACTGAGCTGTGCACTTGCTATACTACATGATGCTTTGTAGAAAGGGGAATTAAACAGAATTTATAGGACAAAAAAAGAACTTTTGTAGTAGGGAAATTTAATATATTCCTTCGTGGGTGCAGTTAAGTCTGCTAATTGATCACCAAGTCGATCTCCTCTTCTTGGCACATGACTAGACTGTGTTTCCCAGAATCCCTTGCTGTTATTCGTAGCTGATTTTAAACAATGTGATGCGTGATACTTCCAGATGTGGCCCACAGAAACTTCCCATTGATGCTCCTCCATGTTATTTCCCCATATATAGCTGTGCATGGGGCCTTGGGAACTGAAAATCATTTACTGAAGATGACAGAAATACAAGTCAGAGAACTGGTCTTTAGAGAAGGCAGCCTGCCCCTAAGGAACAACTGGTTTGGATGTTCTTTAGCAAGAAATAAAGAATATGCCCAGTTTCATAGAAGAGATCGACTAATATTTAAGGAACGAATCTCTATGTTTTATAACTTCAAGTAATTTTATAACAAAAGAAGATTAAAGAAACAAAATATAAGGAAGTAATTGCTATTATAGAACCTATTCCTGCAATTAAAAACATCACTAGTACCTTTTATTTTATTTTTTAAAGATTTGTTTATTCATGTGAGACAGAGAGAGAGCACATGCTTATAATGGGGAGGGGCAGAGGTGGAGGGAGAGGGAAAGAATTTCAAGCAGTCTCTCAGCTGAGTGCAGATTCCAAGGCAGGGCTCAGTCTCACGACCCTGAGATTATGATGACCTGAGCCAAAATCAAGAGTCAGACGCTCAACTGACTGAGCCACCCAGGAGCGCCAAACCATCACCAATTCATTTTATAAGACATATAATGTGATATTTAAAAACATGGACAAGAACTATACAAGTAATTTCACTTAAGAACATAGAAAAAATACGATTATAATATTGAACCAATTAAGTGAAATTCATATATATATACATATATATCTAAGTATGTATGTATCTATCTATATACATATATATGTACACACATACGTGTGTGTGTGTGTGTATGTGTATATATATATATATATATATATAAAATGCATTACTACGAGACTGGTGTTTTTTTTCAACAATATACTAACTTAATACAGAAACTGAATGAGAAGAGTCTGTGTGTGTGTATATATATATATATATATATATATATATGATGCCAATAGCTATAGAGAAAACATTATATAAGAAGAAACTATATTACATTTAGGTTGGAAAGAGTAAGATATAAAACATATCCCAATCATAAATCAATAAATGTGACTGTATTAAATTTAAATTTATTAAATTTAAAAGCGTGTACTTGGTTGTGTACACGTGAGACACCATAAACAAATTAAGTAAAACTCCAGACTTGTAGGAGTATTTATAATGAATGCAAGCAAATAAACAAAAAGATTAGTATCATGAATATATAAAGAACTTCAAGGAGACAATTATTTTAAAAAGTACAAAGAACAATATAATGGAAATGGATGAAGGAGGGGTGCCTGGGTGGCTCAGTCTTTAAGCAAACAACTTTTGATTTAAGATTAGGTCATGAGCTCAGGGTCATGAGATGAGGCCTTGGTCCTGCTCCACGGGCAGCGGGGAATCTGCTTCTCTCCTTCTTCTTCTGTCCTTCCCCTGCTTGTGTGTGTGTGCTCTCTGATGATCTCTAAAAAATAAATAAGCCTTTAAAAGAATGGATAGGGACGTCTGGGTGGCTCAGCGGTTGAGCGTCTGCCTTCAGCCCAGGGCGTGATCCTGGGGTCCCAGGATCAAGTCCTACCTCGAGCTCCCTGCATGGAGCCTGCTTCTCCCTCTGCCTGTGTCTCTGCCTCTCTCTCTCTCTCTCTCTCTCTCTACTCTTTCTCTCTGTGTGTGTCTCTCATGAATAAATAAATAAAATCTTTAAAATAAAATAAAATAAAAGAATGGATAAAGGATATAAATAGGACATTCATAAAAGAGGTAACTTTAATGGCCCCTTCTTTGACTAGTAGAACTTCATGAATAATCACAAAAGATTAAGTTAAAACAGCATAATTTCAAATTCATAATATTGGCAAAACTTTAAAAATTAAATGCAACCAAGGTGATAAGGATATCGAAAAATGAAATGTCATACAGTGATGAAAATAGTATAAGTCTGCAAACAACTTGAAAACAGCTAATAAAACTGAAGATGCACATATATCTCTACAATTCATTTCTAAGTATTTACATATCTTAGAGCCTTGTTGCTTTAAAGTGTGGTTTTCCAGCACCTGGAAGCTTGTTACAAATGCAGATTCTCAGGTGCACCCAGATCTACTAAATCAAAAGCTGCAATTGAATGAGATCTTTAGGAAACTTAGACACATATGAAAGTTTAAGAAGCACGGTCCTAGACAAAAATAGTAGTTCTCAAGACTGGATGCACATTAGGAGAACCTGGGATGTTCTTTTTTTTTTTTTTTTTTTTTTTTTTTTTTTTTTTGGGATGTTCTTAATATACTCCAATGCTCTACTCCAGACAAACTGAATTGTCATTTATATATAGTATTCAAAAGCTTTTCAGATGATTTCACTAGGTTTACACGGTTGAGAACCTCTGTGCTAGAGAAAATCTCACATATGCACAAGGAAATCTATCAAAGATAATGCAATTCAAAAAAAGCAAAAATCTGGATGAATCCTAAAAGGCCATAGGTTTATAAACTATTACATTAGACAATAGTACCTTGAACTGCAGACTGAATGCTTTAACTGGGTCTATATGTATTAATATTGACTACTCTAAAAAATAAAACGTTGAGTGCAAGAAGACACTTGGTGACCAAATAATAGGCAAATAGGTCAATGGAATAGAATAGAGGGCCCAGAAATAGACCCACATAAATATAGTCAAATGAACTTTGATAAAGAAGCAAAGACAACAGAATGGAGCAAAGACAGTCTTGTCTTTTCTTTTTTAAAGATTTTATTTATTTATTCATGAGAGACACAGAGAGAGGCAGAGATACAGGCAGAGGGAGAAGCAGCCTTCCTGCAGGGAGCCTGATGTGGGACTCGATCCCAGGACCCTGAGGTCACGACCTGAGCCAAAGGCAGACGCTCAACCACTGAGCCACCCAGGGACCCCACAAAGATTGTCTTTTCAATGAGCAACTGGACACCCACATGTTAAAAAAACAAATAAATAAAAAGAATACAGATGCAGGCCTTGCATCTTTCATAAAAATCAACTCAAAACGGATCATAGACCTAAATGTAACATGAAAATTTAAAAAATCCTAGAACATGACATAGAAGGAAACCTAGAAGACTTTAGGTATGGTGAAGACTTTTTAGACACAACACCAAAGGCACAATCCATGAAAGAAATAATTGATGAGCTGAACCTCATTAAAATGAAAAACCTCCGCAATGTAAAAGAAAAGTGTCACAAGAATAAGAACACAAACCACAGACTGGGGAAAATATTTGCAAAAGATACATCCGGTTAAAACTGTTGCCCAAATATACAAAGAATTCTGAAAATTCAACAATATGAAAACAAACAACCCTATTAAAAGATGAGCCCGCAGGCCTTAACAGACATTCTCGCAAAAGAAGATTTAGAGATGGCAAATAAGCATATGAAAAGCTGCTCCACATTATAAGTCATCGGGGAAATGTAAATTAAAACAATAATGAAATACCATTACACACCTATTAAACTGGAACACTGATAATACCAAAGGCTGGAGTGGATACGGGAAAATAGAGCCCTCCCCCATCGCTGGTGGGCATGCAAACCGGCGTAGCCACTGTGAGAGGCAGATGCTGTTGTTCTGGCTTATTTTACAGATCTGAGTATCCTCTTAGCATAGGACATGCTCTCCGGGGTCCACTCAAGGGATTTGGAAACTTACGTCCATACAAAAACCTGCACCCAAATATTTATGCTGACTTCATTATTGCCCGAACTTGGAAGCAGCAAAGATACTCTTTAGTCATCGGTGAGCAGATAAACCAACCGTGGACCCGCAGAGGATGGGATATTCACTGCAAACAAGAACTGACCTACTGAGCCATAAAGAAACACGGAGGAAGCTCAAATGCCTATTTCTGAGTGGAAGGGCGGGTCTGAGAGGGCCACACGCACCACGATTCCACCTACATGACCCTCTGGCTGGGGCACAAATATGGAAACAGTGAAAAGGTGAGTAGTTTACCAGGCAGGGGTGAAAGGGGTGGGCAGAGGGATGAAGAGGAAGAGCATGAAGGACGTTCAGGGTGGTGTAAACACTATGAAACTACTACATGGCATCCTACTGATGGATGCACATCATTGCACAGAACAGACAATACTGAGGGTGGCCGGAACGTGAAGTCTGGGCTGAGTGTGAGTACAATGTGTCCGTGTGGGTTCATGGGTCAGAACAGCCGCACCACTGTGCTCAGGGGTGTCGATGATGGGGGAGGCAGGGGGTAATGACACGTGGCTGTCACTCCCCTTCACGTACCTAAACCTGCCCTAAAAGTAAAAAAAAAAAAAAAAGAAAAGAAAAAAATGCAAATACAAAATAAGGGGAGTCCTGGTGACCCAGTCAGTTAAGCATCTGACTCTTGGTTTCGGTTCAGGTCGGGAGCCCAGGTTGTGAGATGGAGCCCCCCGCCCCCCCCACTGGTCTCCATCATCAGTGTGGAGTCAGCTTGAGAGTCTCTCTCCCTCTCCCTCGGCCCCTCCCGCTGCTGGGCTCACGTGTGCATGCTTCCTCTCTCTCCAATAAAGAAATCAATTTTCAAAAAAATACAAAGCAACATAAGATAGAAGTATATAAATAGAAGATTACTCATCTTACAGAATTTCAAAATTAACAGATGTTCAAGGGAGAGAAAAAAAAAAATACACCAGCGGAGAAAGAATTACGCAACCTGAAAGTGCGACACCATTAACAAAAATACTTAGAATATGTAAAATATTCTGCAAATTATGAGGGTGACATATATGTAATAAAAATGCAAAGACATTTTTAGTCGGTGAGATACCCACTAACAGAGTAGAGAGGAAACACGGGAGGAATTAGGAAGAAATGGTTAGCTCGGCTTCACATATTATTTCCATTTTTTAAGTCAACAGAATCAATACTATTAAGTAATTGAGTTTGATTATTGGTATATTGATGCTCATGTTGTTTTAAGATGTCTGTACTCTTCAGGATTCAAAAAACAATAAAATTTCCAACAAAATCTCAATTAAAAGGGCCTCGTTTCACGAGGCTGCAGCCAATCTGTGAACGAGACACGATGCTTGGAGGAAGGGAATGCGACCTTGGTGCTCACTGGCATTATTAGTAAAAGTGTTTTGATAGAAATATGACAAAATCACAAATATTACCTTGTTGCTCGATGGACACAAAAATCACTATAAAACGGACCAAAAGCATCCATCATTTTCCAGACTTATAACCAGCCTTCTTTCCAGTGGTTCTTTCCCTAAATTTTAGGTTTTTCCATCTTGTGGGGAGGTTCAATCTAATCCTCCGCCCCATCGTTTTTCTTTACCTTATTCTTTCCATTTCCTATTTCCTCTCCTTCATCCTTACTTGCTTACCGCTTCGGGATGCAATCCGCACATTTCCTGCTTCCCATCTCCTTTTGTACATTTTTCCTGTTTCTCCCGAGATGCATTCGGAGGGTGACATGTAGCAGTTATGCCAGGAAATGATCCTCGGGTTTTGATAAAGTCTTTCTCTCTGTCAGGGAATTAATGTGTTCGACCTAATGGGACGGTGGGTGTTAGGATCCAGCTGGATCTTTTAAAATCAAAACAGATGCAACAAATGTGTGAAAAAAAATACGACACCCCATGGAAAAGCATTAGTTAGGGGTTGGCTTCATGTCTAGGAAGTTCCAGGGCGCCTGTCAGGATACTAAAGGGATGTCCTTTCCCCCGATTACCTGGAAACTGGACGATCATGTTGCTGAGGAAGGGAGCAGCGCTGCCTGTGAAATAAAGGGCAGTGACAACCCGCACCCAGGCTGGCCCCTGGAGGTCATCGTGCAGGTGCATTCGGTCCCAGAGAAATGCTGCATCTCTGCGGACGCACATAGGTCCCTGAGAAGCCAACTTCTGGTCGTGAAAATGTCGCTTTTGCAGCAATAAGGGGTGGACTTCACTCTGTCGACTGCATGCTAATCGGATCTGGGGTGTCACTGCCAACCTGGGGGGCGACCCCTGCCTGGGTTCCCGGCACCTGGCTGTCTCCTCTCTGCTCCCCCAGGGATGCCCCCACCGCAGGAGGTGACAGAGAGCCCTGGCAGGTGGCATCAGGTGGCCTGTGGCAGGTGGCAGGGGAGCCTGGGGAGGGCTGGTCACCCGGCGGGCCCCGGGCAGGTGGCATCAGTGCTGGGGAGGGCTGGTCACACTCGGTGGGGGCCCGGGCGGGGGGCGGTGGAGACCGGGGAGGGCTGGTCACCCCAGCAGGGTGAGGGAGAGGGAGGGGGAGAGGGGGTGAGAGAGAGGGAGGGATAGAGACAGAGGGAGAGAGAGTTAGAGAGGGAGGGAGAGGGAGGGAGGGAGGGATAGAGACAGGGAGGGATAGAGAGAGACAGGGAGGTAGAGGGAGGGAGAGGGAGGGAATGGGTGACATAATGTGTACAGAACTAGACTGTTACCCGACCTAAACGACACACTTGATAAACGTTACCTTCATACAAGAATTAAATATTCTCCCACTGAACAGCTTCAGCAATCACGTTGTAGTTATTTTCCAGGGGAATTAAAAAAAAAAATGATTCCGGACAACGTATACATTTCTCTTCATATGCCTGTTGTCTTTGTTTCCTTTTTACCAACACTTCCTGGGTTCGGACTCCTCTTCTACCATCAGGCCACCTGCCCCCCAAGCTTTGTCGTGCATGTTCTCTCTGTGCCCAGCATCTTTACAGGGCATCTTTAGAAAAACCCAACAGGCCTTATTCTGTTTAATGTGAATTGCAGCAGTATCTAGTTACAGAATGTGCTCAAGTATAAAAATATCTTTTTTTTCCCCATTAGGTGTCACTCCTTGTCACTTAAAAAAAAAAAAAAAAAAAAAAGAAAGAAAGAAAGGAAAAATCCTATGTGTCTTTAACATTAGCCCATCCAGGGCCAAGGTTAAAGGACACAAAGACCCAACATGCTCACCCTTCCAGCCCCAGCTGTTTTCTCTTCACACAAAGCAAACAGCACAGCTTCTCCTGAGGCTGTGACCGGCTTTTTGATATCGCCACTGACCCCACCCCTGTAGCAGGAAGGACCAGACCTGGAGAAGCAGAGAATGCCCACGGTTAGCCCAAAGACACACAGCAACAGAAAAAAATAATAATAACAATAATAATAATGCAGAAAGAGTTGGTCTTAAAGAGAAAATTAAGATGAGGACTCATCCTAAGTAGGAAATAAAAGGTGCAAAGAGTCAACAGAAAAAAATGAACTCCCCACTCAGGAGCAAGAAAAAAAGATTTTATATGCATATATATATATATATATATAATATATATTAGATATATCTATAAAAAAGATTTTATATTTTATTTATATATACATATAAAGAAAGATGGCCAAGAAAGCTAAGCCGCCAGGTGGAAAATACAAAAACTGACACGCAATAAAACCACAGGCTATATAAATGACTAACACGGAGTACAGTTCCCTGGATGCCCGTCACGCTTCTAAAGACTCGTCTATACTAGGGAAGTCCATCTTCACAGTGTTTACGTGGGACGTTATTTCCATTTTGCTGATGGGGAGACTGAGGCAGTTTCATTAACTTGCTTGGATAGCTTGCCTCCTTTTTTTTTTTTTTTGATAGCTTGGCTCTTAACTGGGACTCCAGGATTCCGCTGAGCTGGCTGATTGTGACTTCAGCCCAATCTCCACGTCCGAGTCTACACAGGCAACAGCAGAGGAAGCAGCAGACGTGTGTCAAGCAAACTGAGAAGAGAAGCATATTGCACGAGAAAACCCAGCACTCGGAGCGCAAGGGCAAGGTGCTGGTCCTCTGGCCTTCCCATCCTCTGCATCCTGTGGTGGCTTTGCCCAGGAAGCACTCCTGACGGGGACGGGGGCGTATGCGGTCCCTGCAAGCAGCCGCTCTCCTGTTGTAAGACACCTACCTCCCTCGCTATTACCCCCCTGTCTCACTGGCCTGATTTACCCAACTGTGTGCCTCTGGAGCACAGGGGGAAAGGCCTTGCATCGATCTGTGTTCTCAGTCATTGGCAAAATCCCTGATATTTTGCAGGTGCTCAAAACTCCTAGTCCACTCCTCTCCTCATCCCTTTTCTTTATCCCCCAAACACATTATTGACATCTTCATATTCCACTTTTTATATTTTAAGAGAGAGAGTGAGCATGTGCATACATGTGAGCGGTGGGGAGGGGTGGAGGGAGAGGCTTAAACAGACTCCATATTCAGTGTGGAACCTGCCAGGGCTCAATTTCACGAACCCAAGATCATGAGCTGACCTGAAGTCAGGAGTTGGATTCCTAAATGACCGAGCCATGTACGCTCCCCTCCACATTCCACTTTCAATCAAAATTATTTGCTTCCTTTCTACATACAATCCCCTGTGCCCTTATGCTTCAACTTCTTCTGTGTTAAAGAAGACATCCCTCTGTGCCTATGAAGAAACCACTGAGTCCCCCAATCCCCTCAACTACTCAAGGGATTCATCGCATTAATTCTCCGGCTTTCTCTTCTATCACCCAGAGTTCCACCTTTACTGGATCCTTCCCATTACATGTGTAATTTCTTCAATCTTAAAAAAACAAAAAGCAAAAACAAAACAAACAAAAACAAACAAACAAACAGAAATGGAAATATACCAAGAAAACCTCTTGAGACCTCTTCCCTCTCCAAATACTGCACCATTTTTACAGGACAGTTTCTCAGGATAGTTTCTAGTCTCCCAGTTCCAATGGTCTTAATACCCTTCTCATTGGCTTCACACTCATTAGATTTCAGGCACCACGACTCCTATGCATTATCTCCTCTCTCATTACCCTACAGTGACCCACATGCTGTTTCGTCCTGCGGTCATTTTCAGTCGCCCTTTTACTTAACCTCCTACCCAATACTTGACACAGTTGATCATTTTCTTCTCCTTGAAACCCTCTCTCACTTTGTCCCCAGGATATCACCCTCTCCTGGTTCTGTCCCTCACTGGCATCGTCCCCCAGTCAGCTCTGCTGCTGTCTCACCAACCTCCTGATGTTAGAGCATCTCTAGGATGGCTCCTTGGACCTCTTCTTTTTCTACATAACTACTACAGTGATTTCATCAGATTTCATCATGTTTTCAATTTATTTATTCATGAGAGACACACAGAGAGAGGCAGAGACACAGGCAGAGGGAGAAGCAGGCTCCATGCAGGGAGCCCAATGCGGGACTCAAAACCAGGACCCCGGGGTCACACCCTGAGCCGAAGGCAGATGCTCAACCATTGAGCCCCCCAGCCACCCCCAATTTCATCATTTTAAATACGAAGTCAAAAGCTGACAACTCTCTCCTGAATTATAGGTAGCGATCTCTCCAAAATCATTCCACAGACTTGCAGGCACACGTATACAAATTCCCGCTCAGCTCATGGTGGTGTCTAATACATCTCGCAACCCTAACGTTTCCAACAAGAACCCATTCTCACTACTCAAATGTTCTTTGCTGTCCGTCTTCCTTATTTTCAATTAACGATAACTGGTAATCCCAATTTGCTCACACCCAAATCCTTGAAATCACCCTTAGAGTCTTGCTTTCTCTCACTCTCCACATCCAATGGAAGCGACTCTTTTTGACTTTGTCTTTAGAGCCTCTTAACTGTTTTCCCCGCTGCCATGCTTGTCCTCTGCAATCAATTCTCAACATAGAAGCCACAGTAATCCCAATAAAATAAATCAGGTCGCATTGTTGCATTGTTATTCTGCTCAAAACATTCAACAGTTTTCTTTCTGCCTGTTGTGGACTGAATTGTGTTATTGGTCAAAATATGAATGCTAAAGGCAGTTCTGGTGAGAGCTCAGAAAGAAAAGAGAAGGGAGCCACACAAAAAACTCCTATCATCTCAGAGAAGATACATATCATCATGAACAGAATGCTAGTGGAAATATGAACATTAAGGGTGTTTCTGGTGAGATCTCAGATGGAAATAAGAAACATGTTATTAGAAACTGGAGGAAGGGTGGTTCTTATTATAAAGTGGCAAAGAACGTGGTTGAGTTGTGATCTATTCTTTTGTGGGAGAACTTACAAGCTATGAAATTGGATATTGAGCAGAAGAGGTTTCTAAGCAAAGTGTTGAAGCTGCAGCTGGGTTGTCTTTACTACTCATAGTTGAAAGAGAAAGGAGACAGACGAACTAAGGAACAAACTGTTAAGCAAAAAAGGAACCAGAACTTAAAGATTTGGAAAAATTCTCAGCCCGTTCATACTGTAAAAGATGAAAGCCTGTTTTCTGGAGAGAACACCAAAGATGTGGCTGGCTAATCACTCCATAAAGAGATAGATTACCCATGGGTTTAATCAGCTGTCCCTTTGGCAGAAGCCAGGATGGGACAGTAGAGCTATTCAGCTATGAATATGCTTTGTCCTTAAAAAAATAAAAATAAAAATAAAAAATAAAAAAATAAAAAATAAATGGAACCTGAAGACTCCAGAGATCACCATGGCTGCCACTGCCAGCAGAGGTCTGGAGCACACAGGCCTAGGAGGCGAGGCTGCTTCCTCCAGTGTAAGACGGGGAGGCAACTCCTGGGTTTGAGTGGGGTAGGCAGCCCTGAAAAATGCCATGGGCCTGGAGCCATCTCAGAGACCCTATATAGAACAGGACAGAAACCAATAAACATTTATTAAACTAACTGAACTATATTTAGATTTTCTTCTCTGATAGAGAATAACTTCCTTCATCTTTGTATCACTAGCACCTATGGGGTGAATATACAATACTAAATTTTATATTGAATTTTTTTATATCTTATTAAATACAAAATGGAATTAAAACAAAGCAATAAATCAAGCATCAGCCTTAAGTGAGAGACTAAATGCTTGATGCTATTAGGGAGAGGAACATGGAATCGAAAATCACAACCCGACCGTTTCTATCATTTCTGATATTTATGTGAATGTTTTTATGGACTATTTGTAAATGGTTAATAACAATACGAGAGTTATCATGCACTATGTTTGTTTACTCATGTGGTATAAACTTGATAATAAACAGCAATCACATGCCTTGGAGCCAATCTTCCCGACACTGTGCACGGTACAAGGTGAATTAATTAGTAAGAACAGATGCAATGCAGTTCCAAGAGATCTGCTGGCCATGGTCCAGAGGCTGGCTTCACAGTACAGAGTAAATAAAGTACATATTCATACGTAGACATCATCCAAGTTAGGTTCACATGTGGAATCACAGAGATGGCTTTACACTCTTTTTGAATATCACTTTCAATGATACCACACTAGCACAATTTTGGAGAATGTTGTGCATAGCTAGAGATTTCACTGCAAGCTCATTGCAGTTTGCAAACAATATTTACCATTTCTCATGTTTCTTTTTGTAAAATGCTTAACTATTTGCCTGCTGTGATGTATAACAGGGGGAGAAGTGGAATCTGTGTCCACCTGGTTGATTTAAATACGTTTTTGTTCATGTACTCAGTTATAGACATTGGAAAGGCAAGCAGAAATTAAGAGGTTAACGAAAAAACAATCACTATAAAAAATTTGCTTTTGCAAATCTCTCAGGCTCTCGTGATCAAAATAAAAATGACTGAAAATCATCGCAGATGATACAAGATTTTATTATTTTTTTGCATATGCAAAATAACTGCCACCCACCTACCTCAAAAAAAATCATTATTATTTCTAAAGTTAAGGAAGTTGCAACTCAAGAGTCTCAATTTGGGGATGGATGAGAAATAATCAAAATAATCATGTGCCATGAAAAATCACATCATAACCAAGGCATTAATATGCCCATTTGGACAATATTAGTTCCCTGGCCTAATCCTTTCATCAGTTGTTTTTTTCTTCAGTCTGGCCAAGAAAATATAGTGAATATGATATTGAGAATCTTTAAAGAAAATACATAAGACATTCACAAATCTAACTCCTGAAGCTCAGCACCATTTGAATTAAAGGATCTTAAAGTTCTCTCTTTCATACTGAAGTTGGAATCCCTATGATTTGGGGCTTAAAATGGTCAGAGTAAAGCCCTAAGGTAATAAAGATTTTTAATACTGTAATATAAGAAGTATCAAATGAGTGTGTAGATCTATGCAATGTAAGGCATAATCGCAACTCAAAATCCTCTTGGAAATCCTACTGCCTCCTCCTCCCAAAAAAAAAAAAAAAAAAAAAAAAAATCTGGCAGGTATTTTTCTCACCTCAGCTATAGCTTCCACATGTCAAGGCCATAAACTGGCCCAGAAAATCATTATAAATAATAGTTCATATTTAAAACTAACTTATTATTTTTCCAGAATATGGAAAGCAATTGGTATACATTATCTCATTTAATCCTCACAGTGGCCCTATAAGTGATATATTTATTATTCCTAATTGACAGATTTTAAAAACTGAGTAAATAATCTGCCGCAGTTATGAGCCAAGTATATAGCACAGCTGAGCTTGGATGTCCTTCGGTACTAAAATCATCGTTCTTAATCACCATAATGCTCGTATGCCACACAAATTTAAGTGCCTCACTGTCATGTCCATCTCTGCTTTTGAAATATTATACGGGGCATTTTGAAGAATTACTCGGAAGCAGGTAACATTGATTTTTTTCATAATGTGACACCAAAATATGGCTAATAAAGACCTCGGCTTAAAATGCAAACTTTAACATTTATTGAGAGATTGAACCCTTTCCATATAGGTAAGAAAATATAAATCAATGAAACAAAGAAATAATAACAGCAAAACATCCTGAAAATGGACTTACTAGGAGTGGATAAATAGAAGTAACAATGGATAAAAATAGAAATAAGGACAATACTATGTGACATACTAGGTCACAAATCTAATGATTTAATGAATTCCTTGTGAAGAGGAACTGGACAAAAAATTTTCATTTTCAACTACAAAACGATGCTTTATGTGATTCTTATTATATGGTACAGATTTAGTTACAGTTTATGCTGCTTCTTTACATCTACAGAGTCTAAGGTAACACACCATTTGAAAAAAAAAATTAAACTTTTTATTCAAATTCCAGGTAGTTAGCATACAGTGTAATATTACTTTCAGGTGTACAATTTAGTGATTCAACACCTCCATACATCACCTGGTGTTTATCAGGACAGGTGCCCTCCTCACTCCCCACCACCTATCTCACCCTCCCCACCCCACCTCCTCTCCAGTAACCATCAGTTTGTTCTCTATAGTTAGTGTTTCTTGGGTTGGAATGTTCTCTTTTTTTCCCTTTGCTCATTTGTTTCCTAAATTCCACATATGAGTGAAATCATATGGTGTTTGTCTTTCTCTGACCTATCTCGCGTAGCAGAATATTCTCTAGCTCCATCCATGTCTTTGCAAACTATTTCAAAATGTTGAAAATCAACATTGCAACCAAGGAGACCCAACTGCGTTCTGGCAATATAATTCCGAAATTCAGAGGGGGAGAAATCAAGTAAGTGGTTTCTCTTAATAAGGCTTATTCTGATTTCCCGCATAAATAACTTTCACGCTACAGAAGCTCGTCTGCAACTTAGAGGAAAATAGTGGGTCCCATCCAAAAGCCCTGAGATTTTTGGGGAGGCTCTTTTTATCCCCCTCTTTTCATAAACAGAAAAAATATAAAGAGATGGTCATGTGCCGTGACTGCTTACGCTCTACTCGAAAATATTTTATCCTCAATTCTTTTATATTAGTCTTTAATTTTTTAAAAAAACTTCATTTATTTATATCAAACCAAACATCTCAGAGATAGATGACTATAAGAAAAGATCTTGGCTCCTAAAGCATAAAATTGCGGACGGCACGATACAGCTCTGTGCTGGGGAAAGTAAAGCAAGCCCCTCCCCCCCCCCAACACCACCATCAAACAGCAAAAAGTTAGAACTCGGATGAGGCCAAACCACACGAAATCACCTAAAATGAGGACCTGAATCCAGCGCAAGGAGGCGTCTATGTGCCAAAATCGTTCGGACTTTATGAAATTTGGTACTCACTTTGACTTCTTCATTAGCTGCTCCTGATTTCTCAGGTTCTGGGTCAGCTCCAGGCAGAGCCTGCAGGGCCCTGTGCCCAGGCTGCGCGCGAAGCGGACACCCCGCAGGGCCTACCAGGTGCAGCGGGCCAGGCCAGCTACGTGCCTCGTGGTCTTGACTTCCCACACTCACTGGGCCAGGTGAGGACCTCCCGATGGGCAGGTGAGGAAGCCGCTGGAGGAGGCGCCCGGGAGCCCGCAGGCCCCAGGGCTGGCCCGGGCCTGCAGCTCGACCGCACGCAGGTGCAGCGGGCCTGCCGGCCTTAGTGCTGCGGCTGCACAGTCTTTGCACACACAAACCAACGTGCTTCCTCGCCTCGGGATCCAAGGTGGCCTCGTTCTTCTAAAAGCACTAAAGTGAAAATGAATAGGATCTTTTGCATAATTACTTCCTCCCACTTCTGTTACTTATTGTTATTTCGGCAAAGGAGAACAATGGGGAGAAATGAGAGATCTCGCAGAGTGGTAGTCACCCTAAAAGGAGGTGTGATTTCTTCCCCTACCAGTAAATGATCTACAGCTTTTAAATCAACGCACACGAAATTAGCTCGACGCAAATAAAAATGATGACGCCGATGCCCGTCTAGCTGTAGCTTGTTTTCTATATATGGCCATTCATCACGGGCTGGCAAAACCTAATAAGAGTGTGTATGTGGTTTTTGCCATTTACATGATTAGATCCTTAACAGCATTGTGATTGAAGAGCATCCCTTTAAAGATCTCCACCTATTGCTTATTAAACATACATCTCCATGTGTGCAAAAGCGGCAGCAGCAGGGGGAGTGACAAGATAAGTGATGGCTCCAGAGGAAAGAAAAATGGCCAGGCCTCCACTCATTGTTTCCAATTTACTGGTGTTGCAGAAGCGTCTGGGCCCTGGTCAAAAGTTGTGCTTTTTGGAGGTTTTGATTAACCTGTATCCTCACGCTTCTCCCAGCATCATTACACAGGCGGGTAAGTAAACAGGCATAATAGTTAAGTAAAACAGATATAAGAGACCTCAAAGTCTCATCTCTAGAAACTCAGTGCTGCAGAAATCGAGCTAGCTATATCTCATTTAGCTCCCTTGCCAAAGAGTGATCTACGTGCCCCCAACGTGGTGCAACAGCAGCGACCCTAAGTATTCATTCACTCATTCACAAACGATTTCTCGTGCATCGCCTATTTCACAGGCTCTGTCCTAGGCACCGGGGTCACGATGATAAATGAAGACTGCCCTCCGAGTCTTAGCAATGTAATGTATCTAGATGATCCAAAAATACTAATTAAACATCCCACATCTAAAAATTCTCCTCTTCAAAAAAAAAAAAAATAAAATAAAATAAAAATTCTCCTCTTCATCAAAGGTATTCATAGCAATAGCAAATAAAAATAGAGATTTATTAACTATGCTCCCAGTTTACATGGTAATATCCTTATCATCTCGGACATGTAATTTTCTGCCGACAGAAAGCTGGTATGTCTAATTGGTACTGAGAAGTTGTGTGTGTGCGTAAGTGTGCATGCACGAGTATGTTTAACGCTTTAAAAGGACGCCAGCGGGGCTTGGGTGGCAGATACAGAAACGTGACATATGAGTTCTCAAAGGCTTTTGCTCTCTTGTGATCCTGAAATATTTGTAGTTTAGGAAAAATTATGTTGAGCAAGTCAAGGAAAAAAAAATAATACATAAGATGAAGAAGAAAAAAAAAGATGGAGAAGATTTTGCACTTAGTAGTTGCAAAATTAATATTTGTTGAATAACCGCATGCATGCATGTGTGCATAAATGCTGCGTACAGAGGGAAACTAAAACCATCTCAGGCAAATGGTGATTGTCTAGAAAAGGATCTTCTGAAGGGTTTTACTGTCAGCAAACTGAGATAGCTGATCCAAATAAAGTTGATTATGAGCCATGAGCTGTTTTATGTTAGAGGAAATAATACATTTCCATCTATTCAAGCTAGCAATCTGTACTATTTAGAGTTATTAAAATTCTGACTCAACTGGCGATAGAGGAGCAGCTTTTGGGTTGGGAAGAGGGTTCCTACACTGAGGGTGCGCTTTCCTTTGTGTTCTAGGACCTGACGACAGCTCTCCTGTTCATTTTAAACTTTCAAAAATCATGTCCAATGATATTATAGTGATATTTTTAAAATCCCAGCTTTCGTTCTACGCGAGACTGGAATGAACAGCATGAGATTTCCCTCCACAATCTCTAGCATGCCTTTGAGCCACTCACCTTAGAGTTAATTTCACAATTTTCCAGTCAGGTAATCTAATCATCACCATGGCTAGAACTGAGGCAGGATTAAAACCATATCAAACATACAGTATTGAAACACATTAAAAGCTTTTTAATGAGTTTACTGAAACAGGGATATTGTACCAGCCTTGTCAAATTTGTTAACTCTTATTTATTAAGACATGGAGTTCGCAAATTTGCTTTCCCCTAAAAGGGACACCCCTAGGCCTCAGTGTCAAGAAAATCTTCCACTGACATTCTGGTGGCTTTTAACAACAGATGCAACATCAAGAACTTGCGCTGTAGGCTTTGTGAACCACCTTGTAGGAACTTCAGCAATGAAAGGAAGGAGTCAGCACAAAAGGGTGAAGGGTGCATCAGATTCACCCTTGAATCTTTCAGAGATTTACCATCTCTGTGAAGAAACACAAGAGGCAAATTTCATTTTAGTGATTACTGACTATCTCCTCGACTTTGGGCCAGATGTTATTTATTTTTAGAGCAAACTTGAAAAGAATATTATTACTATTTATGAATGAAGAAATTAAAGCTCACAATGTCACATTTCCTCATCGCAGATGATAAAGCTAGCGACTTAACCCTCTGACCAGAGTATTTCTTTTGTATAAATGGCTCCTTGCGGCCATTCAAGTCTTTACTTCCTTGGGCAGCCCTTCCTTGACCACCTAATTCAGTAGTAACTGTACAGGGTCAGCTACAAGCCAGTGAGTATCTCACTACTTCATTTTATTTTCTTTATGTAGTACTTATCATTTGAAACTACCTCATTCATTCATTCACTCATTCATTCACTCGTGTATGGTCTTTCTCCCTTCCACTAGAATGTAAGCCCGTGAAAGAAAATGTTTTCAATTAGTTTATTGTTGTTCTTCAGCTTTTCCGAAAGTGTCAGGCACTTAATAGTTGCAAAATTAATATTTGTTGAATAAGTGTATGCATGAATGTGTGCATAAATGAATGAATGAAAATAATAGAGTCAGCATTCAAATCCAGGTCTTTTTATTAAATACCCAATGTTCTTTTTAAACCACATCACATTGTCTACAGATACTCTAAATCTGAGGATTCCAATCCGTGTCTCTGTTCCTTGCAGATCCGAAGGAAAAACTCTCTAATCCAATGTGTTACTGGTAAAATACACCATCAACATCCTCTTCCTTCTTTTTTTTCTATTCATCGCTTTTTCTGTCCAGTTAAGTCAGCCAGTGATCTTTGATAAATGGGACCATACTTACAGGTCATAAAAGACTCAACCTATTATTCTTTCATGGAGTTTTGCACTATGAGTTTTCCACTATTAGTCAGGACCCTTCTCATGTCCTTCATTTGCTCTTTACTCAAGTTGGATTTCAAAATGTATCAATACGATCAATTCCTTTCAGACACCCTTAATTAACTCACTTCAATTCTTTTACTTTTTTTTCAATTGTTCTTTATTGTACTTATCTGGGAAACTCAGAAAACCCAGTAAAAGCAAAATATTTGCCTACCTATGCACTGTACGGTTTGAATTCAAATCCATGACCACAAAACTTAAATGAGATCATAGTTTTTTTTTGTTTTTTGTTTTTTTTTTTTTATTTATGATAGTCACAGAGAGAGAGAGAGAGGCAGAGACATAGGCAGAGGGAGAAGCAGGCTCCATGCACCGGGAGCCTGATGTGGGATTCGATCCCGGGTCTCCAGGATCGCGCCCTGGGCCAAAGGCAGGCGCCAAACCGCTGTGCCACCCAGGGATCCCTAGATCATAGTAATACATTAAATCCAAATGACTTTTTTAGCTTGCTTGTTTTCCTATGTTTAACAATTCTATACCTTCTCTTTCCTCAAATATTGTGTACGATTTCTCTCCCTTCTTACCCCTGCCCCTCCATTTCATTACCTTGGTGGAATACTTGTTTATATACAGAAATAGGAAATCTCTCCTCTTCTCACCCCGAAATCTATTAATTAATCTGCATCTATATCCATACTGTCTTCTTCACTATTATTCCTGAGTCTATCAAAAGAATAAATCATCCCCTGATAAATTATTTCTGACTCTATCAAAGGTCAGCTCTTCAAATAGGGCCTATATTACATCCATTACAGCTTCGCAGAGATTGTCTTCTTCAAATTATTTCTTGTTTACCAGCAGTATTATTTCTTATTTTCTAGAGGGTTATCTTTTGTTATATCCTTTAAAAAATGACAAAAGTCACCTCAATCCCCTCCATCCATACCCCATCTTTTATTCGCCTTCATAGCAGACCAACTTACCAAGTTTTTCTATAACCGCATTCTCTCCTTAACCCACTCCAGTTGGATTTTTGCTTCCATCACTCTAGCAGAGACTCCATATCTGAAGGTTACCAATGGCCTCTGCATAAATGTGGAGTGTGCTACCCCCACTCCTCTTTAATAAAGGACTTGCTGTGCAGCTGTGAGGGAGTGTGGTGAACAGGCTACCTCTAGCCATCAGTTTCTTCCTAGTTGGCATTAGGGGCAGAGATGCGCCTCTTCTGAACAGCCAACATTCAATGGCTGAGCAAGGGAGGAATATAAAGTCCCAGCCATTGTGCTGACACGGAACAATTCTCATGGTCATTTTTGCTCTAGAACTTCCCCACCAGGATGGCCAAAGCTTTGTCAGGTACTCATTGCAGAGTGACATCTACCTTTGCCAGGCCCCGTTTCCTTCCTCCTTCCTTTCATAGGTGTGTTCCTAATAAATGTCTTCTACCCAAATTCAGTATCTGCTTCGAGAGAATCCACCCTATGACAGTCAGTACCAGGAGCAATTTGAGAAGGTGGGTTGTAAGATGGGGTTTGCTTTTGCAAAGTGGATCACATGTTATCTGGTAGGCAATGACAACCCATCATTGGTAAGAGGAAATACAGATGGAACCTGGGACAAAAAGTCCATCCAACTGAAATTTTCACCTTTGGTAATTTGGTAGAGCACAAGGATATACTGATGCACGGACATACACTAGCAGCTGATGTCACTGCTGCTGTTGAAATGTATGGAGAAAATAATAGATGGAAGCATAACAGGATTAGGTGGCTATAGCCAAGTACCCCAGGTACTCACCAGCCATGCTTCCCAGTATAGTAACCACTTGCATGTGTGACTGTTGTGCAACTGAAATGTGGCTAGTCCAAACTGAGGTAACTACATGAGATTTTAAAGATTTATTATTAAAAAAATCACATTACCTTTTAATGCTGATTACATGTTGAAATGATACTTTGGATATACTGTATTAAATAAAATATATCAATTAAATTCATGTTGTTTTGTTTTGTTTAGTTTTACTTTTTAAAAATGTGACTGCTAGAGATATTTGAAAGTATAACGTAGCTCACATTATATTTCTAATGTAAAATACTGCTCTACAGAAAAACAAAACAAAATAAGACAGTTGAAATTGAGTAACAGGAAGCTGAAAACTAGATATAGCAGCCAGCAGGCCTCTGTGGTTTTATATAAAGCTGTTAGCATCTGCTCTAGTAAGAGGTTGGAGAAAGCTGAGGGCTCAGTTCTGAATTTTATAGTCACATTGTACAAACATGAAAGAAGTTTAAATACCAACAAAGGCCAGGGGCAGGATGGGGACATGTGGGTACATGCCCGTAAGAATTATGATTCCCCAGACTCTCTGAGTTTGGTAGACAGTGATATGCCCTATCTACCCTATTGAGAGCTTGCATGTGATGCCAGCCCTGCAGGAAGGTAGTGCAAAGTCCTCTCCCATCCAAAGCAATAAGTACCCACCTTAAGACCTGCCCTCCCACCCCTCCTGGCACTAGGCATCAAATGCAATAAAGTCACCGCATAACCCAGGTGGGATGAAACGGCCTATATCCTAAAGGAGCTGCCACACCTAGTTAGTACCAGCAAGTATTAACTGGGGTTGGGTAAGTGCGTAAAGGACTTGATTTTAAGAATGTTTATTCAAGGGGACTAGAAAATACAATTGGATAGGGAAGGATTTATTGCCTTGAGTATGTCTTCCCAAGGTACTGGGTTTAACTACCCAAGATCCACCCCAGAAAATCCCTCATAGGATGACTCCAAGAACAACGGAAACAGTGGTGGCACACACGGAGCAAAGCTGATATGTTAGAATTGCCATGGCAATCTCTGGAGGGAGGGTTTCGGAGACTTGAGGAAATGCTGGAATGGATATTCAATGTATGGCTAGAAGACCCAGGAGCTGATTTTGCTCCTCATGAAAGAGGACATACTACTTACTAAGGCCTTGGGAAATGTACTAATGGGATGACACCAGCTTCAGTAAAAGTTCAGTGGTAACCCTCTGGATAGGGCTGGAAGGAGTAGGGGCTATTACAGATCCCACTGATATCAATATGGATGATACGGCCCCCAACCAACTGAAACTGAGTGTCAACTCAGTGTTTAGCTAACTCCCAGATCCAAGAGGGTTGGTTTTCCTTTTTCTTTTGTATTGAATGCAGCAGCAGACTGGCATTTAAGGGGGCATGACCCAAAGATGAATGTAAAGATGCTAATGAAATATAGCATCCTTAAGTCCAAAATCGGTAAGCTGCCAAGAATAGCAATACTACTCAACTTGCACTAGCAAAATAACTCAAGTTTAGATTTCCAGGATGATGAGGGTAGCCATATGAATAAAAATTCATGATCCTTACACAGTTTCCAGAGGGAGGACCCATTCGCTGTAGGTGTGGTAGGATGTTGAGGTGGAAGGACCTCACAATTGTATGGCAAGTGTACACGGTCATGATTCCTCAAGTCCTTCCTCAAAGGGATTATGACCATTTACTTGAGAAAGGAAAATACCCAGATATTTTGACAACTGTTGGATACAGGATCTGAATTGACATTGATATCCAGAAACCAGCATCATGACCTTCCTGTTAGAGTGAAGGCACAGGGGACATAATGATAAATGAATAAATGGAGTTGCGATCAATGTCTACCTATGGTATATCCACCAGTGGTCATTTCTCTTTTCCTTAAAAGCATAATCAAGAATGACACCCAGAAGTTGGTGGAAAAGTGCTATTGGATCTTTGGTCACTGAGTAATAGCTATACTACTGAGTAAGAGCAAGTGAAAGCCCCTAAGACTGATCCCGGCATACCCAGACAATAGGGAATAAGAAAACATTGTCGAATCCTAAGAGTGGGAAAAGGGGTTGGAGAGAAAAGGGCCATCGTATGGATCTAAAGGATGCAGGAGGATTTGTTCTCATAACATCATCATTTAAATCACTAGTCCGAAACCTAGAGGAACAAGATAAATCCTGGAAGATAACTACAAGCATAGCCCAGTATAGTCCCTTGGCAGCTGCCATGCCAGATGTGGTATATTTGCGAGAGCAGATTAATATGGCCTCAGGAACTTGGTAGGAAGCCATTTTTCTGGAACATGTATTCTTGTCTATCTCAGTCAGAAAAGACAATTAGAAACAGTTCACATTCACATGGATTGAACAACAATAGTAATTTACGCTTCTGCCCCAGGGCTATATTAGCTCTTCTGCCCTCTATCATAATCTAGTCTGAAGAGATCTGAACCATCTGGACAACCCATAGTACTTCCCATTAACCATCACATCGATGACATTATATTGATCATGCCAGATGAGCAAGAGGTAGCTGGCTTTCTAGAGGCCTTCACAGAACACGTGCATTCCAGTGAGAAAAAACCTAACGGGAGGAAAGGTCTTCCCATGTCCAAAGCCATTTGAAAGATCCTGAGTAAAGGATAAATTATTTCATCTTGCACTTTCTAACACAGAGAAGGAAACACAACATCTTAGCGGGTCTTTTCAGGTCCTAAACCAGTACAGATTCATTCCATACCTAGAAATATACAGGTTGGCACATAAAGTTGACACACATTTGAGTAAAGCCCCGTGCAGAAAAGAGCTTTGCAGCAGGTGGAGGGTAAGGTGAAGATGCCCTGCCCTATGGGTCATAAACCTGGTAGACCCTGTGGTCTTAGAGCCATCAGGGGTGGAAAAAAGATGGCACCCAGAAGTTGTGGTAAGGCCCAGGGGGAGAATCACAACCTGGGGCCCTATGATTCTGAAGGAATGCCATGGCATTTGCAGTGGAAAGACAATATGCTTTTCTGAGGAACACTTCTTGGCGTGTTCCTGGGTCCTGGTTGAGACAGAGCACCTAATCATGAGCATGAGACACCGCATAGTGACTGTCAGAAGTTACGTGATCGTGAGCTTGGTCCTTTCAGATCTACCAAGTCCTTGGGATTGTGCTGTACCCCTCCTTGCAACCGTCATTCATTTGGTCTGGGACGATGAGCAGGATGGGAAGCACAAGATAGCTTGGAACCTCATGACTCCCAGCACTGTTGTAACAGTTCCTCCATCCTCAGCCCACATCTATTCCACATGGGGATGGGGTATGACCGACTGATAGTGGGGGAAAGAGTCCCAGTTCAGTTCGTGGAAGATTCTCTTTATATACGAGTCAGAAATACATAGTGACTGCACTACAGACTTGGGACTCTCAGGATACCCTTAAAAGACAGGGCCAAGGAAGAGTCTCCTAAGGAGTGGGAGATTCGGGATGGGAAACTGGCCTTCTACATCCTGTGGAAAGAGACAAGGCTCAAAAAGTGTTTAAGAGGTCGCCTACTCAAATGGCCTGCAAGTCAAAGTTTGGAATATCATAGGAAGGGAGCAGCGAGGGAGAAGCAAGTGGACGGCCCCGAGGGAATGGGCACGGAGCGGGAAGCTCTTTATATCATCACCTGTTAATAACCACTAGAGAAGATCGATAATGGGGGAGGCACCAAAAAACCACGTAGATAAAATGATCTGACCAAGTAGATAAAAACGACTCCTGTCTTTGGCTGCATAGACGCCGGCACAGTGAGTGTATAAACAAGTAGCCGTGACGGCAAATGCGAATATTACACATGGGTCCAACAGCATCAGCTCCTGCTTACCAAGGTCGATCTAGCTACCGCTGCTGCTAAGTGTGCAAGCTGCCTGTAACCACGGCCAGTGCTGAGCAGCGGATGTGGCATTTCCCGAGGAGACTAGTTGACCACCTCATTTCCCTCGCATCCAGAAAGGACAGATGTTTTGTTCTCATAGGCACAGGCATCTATTCCCCAGATAGGTTTTCTTTTCCCGCCACTCGGGCCTTAGTCAGCCCCACTAGTCAAAGGCTCCCAGTGCACTTGAGCCACAGGCCTGGAATCTCACGGACCAGAGTTCCCCTTCTACAGGAAAGGAGGCACAGGAATGTGCCCTTCACCAAGTGATCCCCTAACTGTATCACATCCTTCACCTAAACTGCTGACCTTACGATGCGTCACAACGGCCCGCTGTAGTAAATGCCAAGTTGCAGGTACTATTCTGAAGAGAGCGTACCATTCTCCAGGGGCCAGAATATGCACTGAATCAAGCCCTTTATACGGTGCTGTCTAGAATAAGTCACAGGTCCAGGAGTCAAGAGGATAGGAATAACTCGATCCTAATGTAACTTTACATAAACATGAAAGCTCCCCTTGACCACTGGAATGCACGCCTCGGGTTCAGGCTCAAATACCTCAAGTCTAAAGGGTAATGGAGGTGTTTCCCTCCACAGTCCAGATTTCTGCATCATTTCTTGCCCCAGCATTAAACTCCTCTTTATAGGACGATGGGCAATGAACAAATCCATTTTCTTCTGATGAAAACCAAATCCCCACTTAATAGGGTGCAATCTTGCCCTGATATCTACACTAGATAATCACAAATTATTCCTAAATCGACTCTATTTATTCCACCATCTTCACGGCAACCTTGTTTACCCTTTCCCCCATGCTGGGTGGAGGCAATTGTGATACGGGATGGAGGTTGGGAGGTAAATAACAGTACTGAGTGTTTAAGGAATGTTTACTCTTCTCTCTAAGATGAAAGGTCTTCCCATGTCCAAAACAATTTGAAGAAGACAACAGACCTCGCATTTCCAGGGTGATCCTTGTCACCAAACTTATAGGGAATGAACCTCAGGCCTTTTCTGTATTTTATCTTCCCTTCTCTGAACGCTTTTTATTTTCTACTTTCCAGTCTCAGACCTGAGCTTCCCTCAAAGGACAGGTTTCCTAAATTTCAAGACACTTAGAGCCTCACACTAGAGTTTGCAGTCAGTGCTTTGTTTCTCCTTCCATATTTCCAGAATTTTTATTTCCTTAGGAAAAGGCTGTACAGATAAAGTGTTGAGAAAACAGTAGCAATGATAGCAGATTTACCACCTGCCCATTTACTGCCTGCAGATTTATGGCCAACGCAGCCTATTTTGCCATCTGGGTCAAAGTCATATTTTCACTGGAAATATTTTGGTAAGTTATTGCTGGCATTTTTTACATGCAGGTGGTGATCACACAGGTTTTATGGCACTTTCATAACTGCACGTCTGACTGAAGTACACAGAAGCTGATCTTTTGTGAATGTCTACAGAAGCGATTCAATGAAATGCAATGCACTCTATTCATTACATTTACCAGCGTAGGGGGGACTCCTTTAACATAAAATGTAATCCTGAGAAAGGTGCCAAGTCATCTTCCCTGGTTGTTTCCAGAGGTATAGACTGTGGTACTCAGGAAAGAGCAATTGGTTCCTCTTGGACATCGAGGCTACTGTCTTCTGCACAAAGGCAGTTTCAGAGCTGGTGATGGGCATCAGTCCAGAAAAGCACCCAAACTAGTTAATTTTGATGCATTAGCCTTTGCAATTTTCTCATCTTAACACGTTTATTGTTGAAAAAAAATGTTGCTGTCTGTTTGGTGTATTTTTGGGGGGTTGTTATATAGATATGTTGTTAAGGAGAGATTTATGATTATATAAAAACTATTGGAAAAAAGCATGAAGCTGGAAGTAAAAAGAGCTGGATTCTGATGTTGGTTCTACAACTTGAGAGCCGTACAATCTTACCTACCCTCCCTGAGCCGCAGTTTTCTCTTCTGTAAATAGAGGAAAGGGAATGATACTAGAAAGTGCATATATATTTTTTAATCAAAGAAAGCAATAATTTACATGCACAGATATTGAGTGTTCAAAACAAGGAGTTTTTACTTCTGTGTAACCCATCCTCTGAAACAAGATACAGAATATTTCCATCCCACCAGGAAATTCTATCACACTCCTTTTCAATCTATCCCCAGGCCCCTCCACATACAAATAAGCACTTTCTGATTTCTATTACCGAACATTAGTTTTGCCTATTTTTGAGCTTCATATAAATAGAATTCCCTAGCTTCTTTTGCTCACTATGGCTATAAGCTTTGTCTATGCTGGATGCACCACTTGTTTGCTCTCTATTATTTCTGAGGAGCAGGCCAGTACACAAATATAAAACAATTCGTTTATTTTTCTGTTTATGGGTATTTGAGTTATTTTCAATTTTTGACTCTCATGAGTTCAGTTGCTGTGGACATCCATGTACAAGTCGTTTATACATACATTTTCATTCCTCCTGTGTCTGTGTCTAGGTGTGAACTTTCTGCCTTGCAGGATAGATGTGCTTAACTTTATGAGAAACTGCCAAGCTGTTCTCCAAAATGGTGGTATTATTTCCTTTTTGTGTGTTTGTTTGTTTTTTAAGATTTTATTTATTTATTCATGAGAGACACAGAGCGAGAGAGGCAGAGACACAGGCAGAGGGAGAAGCAGGCTCCATGCAGGGAGCCCGATGTGGGACTCGATCCCAGGACCCCAGGATCACGCCCTGGGCCGAAGGCAGGCGCCAAACCCCTGAGCCACCCAGGGATCCCTTTGTTGTTGTTTTTATGTTGTTTTTGTGTTAGCGTTTTTTTTTTTTTTGTTTTTTTTTTTTTAGGTGATACTATCTCATACTCTCACCGGAAGTTCTAGAGACTCCCCATCTTCACCAACCTTGGTTTTATGACATTTTTAATTTTATTCATTCTGCTAAGTATAAATATCATTTCATTGTTTTAACTTTTATTTCTTAGATGACTACTGAGGCTAAGCTCCCTTACATATGTAAACTGCATAGAACTTAGACTAACTAGTTTTCCCTTGGTATTATATTAGTCACCTACGTAGCTTTTAAAATTGACACATGTGGGATGCCTGGGTGGCTCAGTCAGTGGGTCTGACTCTTAATTTTGGCACAGGTCTTGAACTCAGGGTCTTGGGATCAAGCCCTGCATCAGGCTCAGCGCTTCGCACAGAGTCTGCTTGTCCCTCTCCCTCTGCTCCTCCACCCTGCTTGCATGTGCTCTTTTTCTCTCTCTAAAATAAATAAAAATTTTAAAACACACACACACACACACACACACACACACACACACGCACATGCTTTAACCCTATTTACATACTTTCTAATTTGGAAAATCTGGCGTAAAGGCTACAAATATGATTCTGATTCACAAACGAATCACTGGATTATGCTCCAGGTATGTGACAGGTTTTGTTATACTACTGATCTTTGTTAGATCATAACAAGGCAACACACAATAATAGCTGAGAGCATAGACTTTAAAATAAAGAAGACTAGATCTTGGATACTAGTTTACACTTACTATTTATGTAATTTGAGGCAAGTTATACGCTCTCTCTAAATCTCGGATTCTTCATAAAATAGTTATCCCATAGTTCTGTGGAGAGGATCAAATATGATGATGCATATAAAATGGTTACTATCCTGCCAACCTCATAGTAAACACTCAGTACACACAAGAAGAGTGGATAGAATGTGAAAACACTATGAATGAGCTAAACAAATCAGAGCACTTAATGCTACTATCTTGATATGTCCCCTTTACTACTACTGTTCAATTCAATAATAAACTTGAGATACTCTTCCAAACTGTTTTCTTACTTTATTTTGCCTTTTTCCCAAACCTATAAGCACTTTTGTAGATTGAAACATTGTCCAGGTCTCGACATTCTCCATTTTCACCAACCACGTAAGTGATAGGCTGTAGAAGGTGTGCTTCTGTCAAAGGGTTTACCTCCCGGTGCAAAGTCTCATGGATGACCTCTGGCCTCCTCCCGTAGTTCCCTGTTTTCCATCTGATATTCACATCTAAAACTGTTGGGTCCTAGTTTCTGGATTCACAGCTCTCTCTTCCCTTCCCTTCATGCATACAATACAAAATATACTACTAAGCACCTTCTCTTTTTCTGCCTGTCTCAGGTTGTTTTTCTCATCTACGTATCTGCATAGCTCTACTCCATTAGCACTCCCATAACGATATTTTTGATTATCAGCATAAAGTTTACCTTTCCTACCATAGTAACCATGATTCTACCTACTGATCATTCTATTCACTAAATCTACTCTCTTTTTAAATTAAAACATGGGTTTTCCATATTTGAGATCCTTTTAGTTTCCGGTATTTCGTTTGTTTTGCTTTGTTGTTGCTTATAAGTCAGCTAAAGCTCCCTACTTTTATGGGCCTTCCTTCCTGGACCTGAGTAATTTGTAATCAACATGACCTACACTTTCTAACAAGAAGGATAAGTAGATTTTCATTCTTTTAAGATTATAGGTAAGCCTCTGGAAATGAAGAAAAAAGATCCCCCTCCCTTTGCCTTTTTTTCTATGAAGAGTAATGTGTAAATCTTGGTTTCAACCTCCTAGGATTCCTCTGTTGTGCATCTGTATTGAAAGTATACAGATGAAAAAGGACGATTCTTTTAGAGTTGTTAAATTTTTCAGCTTATTGATGAGGACAGGGTTAGCTAGTTACCTACATAACTATATTTCTATCATACTAAAATAAAATGACTCTCTTTATGGAATACTTTTTAATGCATTAGTGGGACTGAGGGATAATGACAAAGGCAAAAGGAACATCCATTAAAACTAAATGGAGATTTGTCTATAAGTAACATTTATTAATAATGACAGTAAACATTCCTTTAGTGAAGAAAGGTGAGAACAACTAACTTTTATTAATAGGGCTTTTAGCGAGCTACTGCTTTTATGCTTAACTTTTGCTCAGAGCAGTTTCCACTCTTGGCTTTTCTCCTTTGACAGTAGTTTCCGAAAACATGAGACTAATGGTGACATCCCGCTTGGTGTGACTGCTCAGTAGATATCCAATAATTGTATAGAAAAGTTTTCTACAAGTCCTTATTTTTTGTTTCCTATTTTATTTATTCAGGAAATGGAACAGAGAAGAAAAGGAAAAGTTTTTTCCTTGAGAAATACATAAAGCTTTTTACTACTGAGAGATAGAAACAATCCCAACTTTAACTTTGATGGGTAAAGTTTGATAGGCTGCTGAAAATTCTCATAAGAATGACTGCTTTTCCATTTTTCAAGTAAATTGAAGAGTGTACATCTCTCCCCAAAACTTATTTTTTAATGTGACCCTGTTCAATCAGTCAAGAGGATGAAAGACTGTAGATAATCATTCTTCAATTTTGGATGCCATACATTTTCCCCTACAGTTTGTGCCTCAGTGTTTTCATGGTAAATGCCAACAGAAAGGGATGACTAGCACCAGTACTTGCTGAACCCTTTGGTCAGTCATACATACATATATATGTGTGTAGTGTATATATATTTACTGTACTCAATTTGTGAGTCAGAAAACACAGAAATTAAACAAATGTGATAACACAGAATTCTTTTCTAACACATTTGTTTCTGAAGTTAACCATCTGACGACCAAAACAAGCATCATAGAATTTGTACTTTGTTTTTCCCAAACTGTGCTGCTCCTTGGATCAGAACCATTAAATAACTATGCTAAGAGATAAGCATGCACTCAAACCAAACCAAACTAACAAAACAAAAAAGTCAGTAAACCATCTTCAAGATTTTCTCTTTATCTTAACTAACTCAGACAAAAATACAAATTCCATGTCAACTCTAAACATGTAAAAATGAGGGGGAAGAAAGCGTGGAGCCAAATGTAAAGTCAGGTTAAAAGTTCGGGAAATAAACACTCCATTTCCAACAGTTTCTATAATAATTTAATTCCTTCTAACACATTTGAAATCTCAGAATCAGATAAATAGCAGCAATTGCTTTTAAAGCCAGAGGAGTGTTCAAATTATGGAATTATACCATTATAATACTGTGTAATAAGTACACTAATAAAGATATGGACTAAATATTTTGTGGCAATTGGGATGGAGTAGCTTATTGGTTGTTATTAGTCTGTATTATAATTATCTCTCTTACTCTCCAACTAGACTGTGAATTTCAGATCAAGATTGTGTGTGTGTGTGTATGTGTGTGAAATGTTATTTAATTCACTTCTCTGCTTTTTATTAGTGCTCAATAAATGATTAAAATATTTCTATAGCCCTGAATTCTGTCTTTTTACCCCTTCATATGGAATGTAGAGTAGGACCAGAAAACAAAGAAAAGGCACATAATAAGGAAAAAAGAGCAGTTGTATTTTGGGTCCTCAAGGGCACAATTGAGAAACACACCGTGTTGTCATTACACATACTTTTGACCTTTTCTTTTTCTCTCACTACAAAAGATAGGTTTTCTCTCCTTTCTTTCTTCCCTTTATTTTTTTTTCAGCTGTTCACCTATACAATCCACACAGCTCCCCACAACTCCACTCTGTCTTTTCACTCTTCTAATGAGTATGTTGGTCATGTCTGTGGGATACAAGTCCACATCGCTTCATATTTCCCAGTAACCTATGCCTATTGCCATCAGAGACCAAATTCTTGAGTTTCTAACTTTCTAGCAAAGTACACCTGCTGTCCTGCACTCCACAGGAGAAGCTGTTTGTTCTGATTCTGTGTCATTATTTATTGCCTGAGTGTGAGCTGTGCTCCTTCAAGGAAAAAAGGTTTGGCTTATGTTTTCCTCCCAATCAATGCACAATGAATACTACTGACAGCCGAGCAATTAGATGAGTCTAGGGCCCGTGTATAGGTTTCAGGGCAGGTTCCATTCTCTGAAAGGGAGGAGGGAAATGATCACATTTGGAAATTGTACAACATACGTATGGGTTAGCCCTCTTCTCACAGTCTATTGCTATTACTTGAAGTCTGAATCCAAATTACGCTGGAAACAAGCTTTCGGTGTACTTGGTAATTTTTAAAAATGATTCCTGAGTTTGGAGGAGATGGGAGTTTGCCTGGATTTCGCTATTATGTAAAATCAAACTTAAATCAATTAGAATTAAATCCATCCCCCCTCCCTTTTTTTTTTTTTTTTTTTTTTTTTTGGTCACGGTATAAGTTCCTTTCAGTTTCTTTTCTATGAAAAATTAAACAGAAATTATTTCTTCTACCCCGATGTTTATAGCAGCAATGGCCACGATAGCCAAACTGTGGAAGGAGCCTCGGTGTCCAACGAAAGATGAATGGATAAAGAAGATGTGGTTTATGTATACAATGGAATATTACTCAGCTATTAGAAATGACAAATACCCACCATTTGCTTCAACGTGGATGGAACTGGAGGGTATTATGCTGAGTGAAGTAAGTCAATCAGAGAAGGACAAACAGTATATGGTCTCATTCATTTGGGGAATATAAAAAATAATAAAAGGAAATAAAGGGGAAAGGAGAAAAATGAGTGGGAAATATCAGAAAGGGAGACAGAACGTAAAGACTGCTAACTCTGGGAAACGAACTAGGGGTGGTAGAAGGGGAGGAGGGCGGGGGGTGGGAGTGAATGGGTGACGGGCACTGGGGGTTATTCTGTATGTTAGTAAATTGAACACCAATAAAAAATAAGTTAAAAAAAAAGAAATTATTTCTTCTGAGGTTGAACAGATACTGGATGCTGAGCATATCTCTGGCATCGCCAACCAGTAAGTAAGACTCTGCTACATTTCCAGCAATACTCCAAATCTCAATGCAATAAGCTCCTATCAACTTGATGAGGCAGACAGCTAGTCTTTTTCAGAGATACCACACTCCAATTATTTCTGGCAGGGGATTCTGATCTATAACCAGAGCTGCTGCCTGCAGCTCCGCAATACCTCAGCTCTGGATTCTGAGGTTCCAAACACCTTTTGATCTCTTGACCTTTAACTTGTGATTTGACCCCTGTGTGCTCATTTCCACCAAAATAGTAACGACCAAAAATGTCAGGGACCAAATGTTTGTCTCCCCCAAAAGGCACCTGTTCAAATCACGGTCCCCAATGTGATGATTTTAGGAAGTGCGGCCATTTGGAGAATATTAGGTCATAAAAATAAAGCCCTCCCGGTGCCCTTATAAGAAGGGCATTGAGACTTGAGATTGGTCCCCGTATAAGAAGAAACAGTAGAGAGCTTCCTTCCTCTCTTTCTCTCTCTGCTCTCTGCCGTGTGAGGATACAAGAAAGACAGCCATCTACACCCCAGAAATAGAGCTCTCACCAGAATCCAACCAGGCTGACTCGCTGATCTGAGACTTCCAGCTTCCAGAATTTCGAGAAATAAATCTCTGTTGTTTATAAGCCACCTAGCCTACATCAGTTATAGTAGCCTGAACTAAGATACAAAAATTCCCTCTCTCTGGCCAGCAGGGAAAAACCTCTGTTCCCTTTGGCATATTTCTTCCAAGAAGAGGGACTTCACAGTCCAGTTTTGGGCACACAGTGAAATATCTAGTTCTATTCTTGATATTGCAGCACAATCTCTCCCAAGTTAGTAGGGTAGGGAGATGACACGGCCTCTCATTACCCAGAATAACCAGTCTCTCCAAGTACTTCCATGCGCAGCCAACCCAACATGACCAGATCTCTTTACGCAATAGTGATTTTCTTTCAGTAATCTCATGCATCCTCCCCTCTAATCTGATCTTCCTTAAAGATACCAGCCCATGAGAAAAGGTGTATATAAATCAATCCTAATTTTAAGCTAAACTAAAATTCTCTTCCACAGGACTGTGGGCCTCCTATAGATCAGGGAATATGTCTGAACATCTATTTCAGGGCCTGCAAATATTTCAAGACACACAAAGGACTTTTGAAGGTATGATGGGGTGTTATCTGATTTCTATTTGTGACTCGTGTCACAATATTATTTATTATTTATTTATTATTTATTATATTATTTATTCAAATAACATTTACTGAATATCTACTGGGTGTCAGGCATTGCTCTAAGATCAAGAGTAGAAAAATCATTTCTGTAAAGGAGCTGATAGTAAATGTTTTGGCTCTGGGGGCCATATAGTGCCTGTTGCAACAATTTCATTCTGCTGAATATAGCACTACAACAGTCACAGACGGCATGCAATCCAATGGGAGTGGCTGCGTTCAAGAAAACACAAAGGAAGGTAAGAAATGTTTATATGGGAAGGTATGAAATACCATTCCATTAGGATAGTTCGCTACTTTATTCTGTATTGAGATATCCCTCTCGGGTCACTAAGATTAGCTTAGCTGTTTTAGTTCAGTTGTTCACTCAGCAAATATTTGCTTAGTATTTACCGTGTGCAAAATACCACATGCTATCCCAAAACACAAGTGTATAAGCCAAATTGCCTTTAAGGAGATCACATCAGAGTTGCAGGGACAATTTGTGTACTGTTAGCATTGTCTGGATCTAGAAGTTCTGAAGACATTTTAACCTGTTAAATTACAAAGCATTTATATATTTATATACACACACATATATATATCCACATATATACATATATATAGTATTTGCTAGATACTATACTATATATAGTATTTGCTAATTAGAAAGCATTTATATATTTATATACACACACATATATATACATATATATATACATATATATATAGTATTTGCTAGGTGTCTATACACACACACTTTTAATATATATATTTTTCCTTGTCAATATATATATATTTTCCTGTGAGTAAAATATATTTTATATATATGTATATATACACACACACAAACTAGGTGTATATACACACACTTTAATATGTATATTTTCCCTATAAATATATATATATATTTTTCCTGTGAGTAAAATATATATATATATATGTATTTTTTTCCTAAACAGAAAATCAATATTCTTTTAAAATGGTTTATCTCAGCCAATTGTTGCTGCGATAGACACTGGAAAATGTGTTCTAGAAGCCTAAAAAATCAATTCACCAGGTTCTTACTTATCAGCACTGTGCTAGACACTGGCAAAGGATCCACAGGCTCAAAAGATGGGGTTTCTACCCCTAAAAAGCTTTTAGGAAAAAAAAACAGTTACAAATAAAACAGGTTGCTTGTGTCCATACAAGCTCCTTTATCCAGGGATCATGGATGTTATTTACTACATTCCTTATCTTTAGATACCTGGCATATTGCTAAACTTCTGTCCTGGCTTATTAGAGTTAAGCATTTCTAGAAGGAAGAGATTAAACACTTTGAGAAATTTTCACTGAGAACCTACTATAAGTCAAACACTTCTGGGCACACAGAGTTATAAGGTGGAACATGAAAGTTTGTTTTCTGTAATCAGAAGGCTCATTATTGAGTGTGAGACATAATCCTGTGAGTGCACAATTACATCACACTGTGATGGGTACTGCAACAGAGTATTGATTAGTATTATCTACAGAATCAGAGGATGTGAGGATGGGCTGAAGTGGTTAGAGATGCTGGGAGAACTGGAACATGTGTCAGTCTCTGAGGACATTGTAAGACAGAGGATGCTAAGGAAATTTGGGCTTACAAGAGAAACATAAGAGGAAAGATGAGGCAAGGGATAAGCATGGTATTTATAAGTGTGATGTCCATGTGGTGCCCTGGGAGTCTGAGCCCTGGTTTGAAGAAAGTAAGATGTGCCCATTAGAACGTGTCTTCAAAATGGTAAGAGAGGGAAAAAAAATCCAGGTTATTGAACAGGAAGCAATAGAGGGAAAATATGGCTTTAGGAACACTGGACCGGTATAAATACCCAAGATGGATGAGAGATAGTAGAGACTAGAATGAGAAAATCACCTGAGCACCCTTGCAGTAATGACAAGTCTAGATTAGCGTGGTGGTAATGGGAAAGGAGGGGAGGGCAGGCACTGAAAGACAGTTCAAAGGAGGAAATGACAGGATGCAATGACAGCCTGAATACTAGGTTTGAATGAGAGGGAAGAGTAAAAGATAGTCTGGAAGAATGGTGATACCAGGGACAGAGTCAACATAGCACTAGGAACTGACAACCAGGCGATCAAAGTGACATGCCACTTGTGCCATGTATCTGAAAGCTCTTCATCAGAAACACAAAGCTGAAAGGAAAGTTGTCTCTGGATTTTTCTTGCGCAGGAGTATATGGGTAAATGATGAACTTTACAAAAAGAAGTCCTCTAAGGCACTAGCTGATGTGACCTCATGTGTCAAACCAAATTAAAGGCCCACAGAGTGAGGGTCAGCTCTGATGTCTATACAATTTGAAACTGCAAATAGACATCACATTCTCCTTGTGAAGTTTCATTCAGGTCACCTATAAACCATAATAAAACATCAAATAACAATACTTGGTAGGTTTTCAATAAAGATTTGCTGAACTGGACTGAGGATAAGGGGGTTAACAAGTCAGTGGGGATTAGGTCTAACTCTTTAACACTGCACACCACGCAAGCAATGTGGAGAAAAGAACGGCTTTAATAAATTACAAAGCCAACGCCCAGTTAGGCAAAATGGGATGGCTTCTTCTAAAACTCAAGTGTCAAGTGTGTTGCAATTACTCCATGGAGAATTTCAATCAAGGAAGCCCATCATCTCTGGAAATTTGATTCCTTCTGACCTTCTGCATGGTCGGCCTTGACAGAGTGGTCTGGATCATAAACAACATGTTTACAACATACAGGGTTATTAAATAAGTGAGTTATCTACGTATCTGTAAAGTCAAAGTGGAAAGAATCAGTTATTCCCTTGGGCTCTCGGGTCACACAGACACATGGAGATAAAAGTATCACGAAAACAGATCCACAGACGTGATACAGAGGGAATAGATTTTTATTACGTCCACCAATAAAAAGAAATTATGTATTTTCATCAACATAGCTTACCATCTTTGAGATCATCAGAAAATAGAATTTTTATTATTTAATTTGTATTTATTCGCAGTGATATAAATTTAAGTCAAATACAGTGGAACTGTTTGCGTGTGTGCGTGTGGTTTTTTGTTTTTTGTTTTTGTTTTTGTTTTGTTTTGTTTTTGATAACCTGAGGAAAGTATTCCATGCAGTTGTCAGTGAAAAAGTATTGGAACTTTTCTTTGTAATAGGAAAATAAAATAGGCCTTGTAAAATTCTGAGTCAGACCCTATTGTTTTCTAAAGGCAAATACCGTTAACTCCTCTCAATGGTTCCTTCTCAGGAGTTAGAAAGAGAAAATTATACACTGTGAGAGAAAAGAAAATTTATTTCTCCATGGTTGGTCAAGCCTAGAATTCTCTACAGAGAGAATCTTTCTGGAAGACACCAGTGTTTTTATGAGCTAGAGGCAATGGAGAAGAAAGCAAAGCTGCATACAAAACAAATGGCAAATGCCATTCCGAGTTGGTGGCTCTAGCATGTCGGTCCTTGATGTGATTCCCTATTCCGTCTCTGGCAATACATAAAGCTACGTCAATCTTTCAGTGTTTGACTTGTACTAGACCCAGTGTTATCAAGCAGTCGCACCAGATTTATCCTGTGTTCTCTGCAGAGTGCATTGAAGAAATCTGGTTCCAAGTCCCCTTCTTAATAAGCATAATTATTTTGACAAATTGCTTTAGAACTTTATATGCATTTCCCTTTAGATCCATAGCACTCTCGCTGCAGTATAAGTATAGCATTTAAACTAGGACATTTCCAGTTGCTCTGCATCTTTATGAGTAACTTGCCTTGTTCTCCTTAAATTAGGCAGCTTAGAGTTGTTTCTAAAATCATAGATTCTTTTTGAATTAATTGTGTAATAGTGCCAAGCACAGGGCCTAGCATATGGCAGGCACTTAATAAATGTTTACGGAATAAATAAATGAGTTTTGCTTCATCTTGGATTGTGGCCTATCTTTTATAATGTTAACCACATAAACGGGCTTTGTGTTGGCATGCGAAGCCACCTCCATGGATACTGGAATTTGCTTCACAAAACTTAATTCCTGATTTAGAGATCTGGAGTAGAAGTGAGTTGTGTATCTAGAGCTTCATTAACTGGTAATTACTTAACTTGTTCTCTTCTGAGCAAGACAAGACCTAGGCATAAGGTCATGCAACTTGAGAGAAACGACTGGCCTCTCCCATTAACTAGGCTACCAAAAAGAGCTCTGTTATGTCTGCAATGTTAAAAAATATCAACGAAATAGTGTTGTTTTGAACTGAGAAGACAACGTGCATGGAACACTTGTATTTGCTGCTCAAATAAACATGCAGACTTCTCAGCTTATCCCTTTTTTGCTCTCAAGTGTGTGGAACAGCTGGGAAGCTCCATTGATTCGGGCCAGGCTTGGCTGGTTTCAGCAAGACCTTCTCCTGGTTTTTGCCTGGTAGTTGGCTAAATGCCATCCAGGGCAATGAGGGTAACCGAGCCGTGCGTTTCTATCAACCTTTTCTTGTGGTAGGCAGAGGTTCAAGACAGAGAACAAATGACTGCCCTTAGTCCTCCTGAAACCAAAACTCAAGAGCTGTCACAATGCTGCCTCTGCCATATTCAATTTGCCAAAACAAGTCACAAGGGCTGCCAAGATTCAAGGATTGGGACAGAGATTCTATCTTTTAATGGGAAGAACAGCAAAGTCACATTGCAAAGAGGCAAGGAGAAAGGGAACAGTGGAGACTTGTCGCCATTTTTGTAGTCTCCCACAACATAAAAGAAGAATGTTGCCATAGTATATGCATATATGTGTTTAATAAATAGCATTTGTTATTATTAACCAAGAGTCTATGCTTGGTAGCCTTTTTCTTTCACTCTCACCTCATTTCTTTTATGTGTGAAATTCCACAGCTCTAACAAAAGAGGGTGATTGATGAAGGAAACCACCTGGCTATCCACCCGGTGCCCCAGTCAGTCCCCCACAGGGCAACCAATACCTACAAGGGATGGCTTCTGTAATTTTCTTTACTCCTCTGGTTTCTGAATCTTCCAATTCACTGTTGAAGCCAAGAAAGGCATAATGGTTGAACAACAGTCTCTAGTAGGTGCTTTGTCTTGAATCACGACTGCCGATTTAGAGCTATGTGGCCTTGTGCGTTTTTCCTCACTTTTCTGGTCTCTAAAATGGAGTTGAGCTCCTGAGAAATTTAGGTGAGATCCTATCTATGTATTTATCTATGTATTTATCTATTTACATCTGTGCCTGGTATACAGTGAGCCTATATATGTGTATATGTTTGGCGGGTTTTTTAAAATTAATTAATTAATTAATTAATTAATTAATTAGAAAGACAGAAAGAGAGCATAAGCAAGGGGAGCTGCCGAGGGAGAAGGAGAAGCAGGCTCAAGCAGGGAGCCCGATGCAGGGCTTGATCCCAGAACCATGGGATCATAGCCTGAGCCAAAGGCAGACTCTTAACCGACTGAGTCATCCAGGCACCATCCTCCCTTGCTGTTTCCAAACAAAGAAGAAACAAAATCCAACCAACATCTGATTGCTTTTCTGCCATTATCACCCTACACCACACTTCTGAAAAAAGGCATATGCCTTTTTTCATATGGCATATGCCGTTTTTCTAATGGCAACATTAGACCTGATGATTGAATCCCCTGCAGAGGCACACAGCTGTATTTAGCAACATTTCTAAGAAAGAAAGGAAAGAAGAAAGGAAGGAAGGGAGAGAGGAATGAGGGAGAAAAACAGAAACCAAAGTCATACCTCATTGTATTCAGCAAAGCTTGAATTCTGCTAAATTTATCTGTGTATTAGTATGTTCCATAAAGAGCTTGTCCCATGGTCAACCAGGCTCTTCCTATGGTTCTCCATCCTTCCCCAATACTACTGCTGACCGAGTACCAGGCCACTAGATGGTCAGCAATTCCACTGGGCCCCTGTGACACAGCCTGGCAACTGCTTGTGAGGAGTCTCTGATACAAATAGTGGAAATAACACCAACCATAATTTATAGAATACAGATACACGTAACTTTTACGTGTATCTGACACTACTCTAGGCACTTTACTTAGATCATCCTATTCCTAACAGTAGTCTAGCAAAGTAGATACTATCCCAGTTTTATGTATAGGAGAGATTCAAAGCCAGCCAGTCAACAAGAGTAACACTTATTATTCACACACAAGTTTCTCTAATTCCAGACTATGCGCTGTTATTGTAAAAATACTTGAACACTGACATTGTATTTCTCTTCAGCTTCTTGAAATACATCGTTCTTTAATCTTTCCCAGAACATTCACTCATTTTTGTGGTCTTCTTGTTTAAACTCTCCACAGTCTATCTTTTACTAATGGATCCCTGATTGAACACAGCACTCTACTTACCCTATATTTAAAAAAAAAAAAAAAGAGTAGATAATCTTATGTTTCCTACATGAAATGTACTTTTAATATTTCTGAATATATGACTGCAATCACCCCTGCCATTTGGACAGCTTTAATTAACATCCATTTAAAACAGTCAAGTAAGGTCCATGAAACAGATATTGAGTTATTGTTAATCACTCACAATTGGGCATTCATCTAATTAGAGAAATACTAAGCTATATATTCCAGTTTCCTCAGTTATTTTCTGGATAGATCAATAGAAAGAACATGCAAAATGCATTTGGATTCTCCTTGATGTTCTAAATATATTAATGTCACAAAAGACTATTAAATAAAACTGGCAGGATCTATTTTTCTGAAAGTTCTATAATCCCTAGACTATATCCTATTCGTTCACATTACTTGAAGTACATTTATGAAAAAAATATGATCTTATTTTTCCAGGTTCTATGGTCTCATTTGTTTTTTTTTAATTCAAGATAGTATATACTTAAAATACATATTTCGTAAAAGTTATCTGGTTAATCTGGTTAAAAAGTTAAACATATGTATATACTTTTATACTTTTAAGCGAAGTACTCACTTTACAATAAAATTAACTTGGATAATACAAATAATCCAGAGGTTAGACACCGAATGAAAAAATTCTAATATAACACACAGGTCAAATGGCATCAAAAATTATTTTTAATATTGAACCAAAGAAGTAAAACACATGATTTTGTATACTTTGGGGCTAGGTAACTTTTTGGGAATTAGTTTTTAACATTACAAATGAACCTTTTATACAGAAGAAATGCATTCATTATCCTTGCCAAGTGAAAAAAAAAACAACTTAGTTTTGATGAAGGTAAAATTATTGGTATGTTAAGATACTGAAAATCCCACTGGGAACTATTTAGGTCATAATAAAGGGTTGTATCACATTTACCGATGACCCAAACGGGACATATAGAGGCATATTAAGAGTCTTTGGCAGTGAGTGAGAAGTGTTTTGTTTCATTCAGAGTAGATTTGAACTCTACTCTGTTAAACATCTTCATAAATTATCTGCAGTTGGTTGTTAATGACATTAATTAAATTCTCAGATGGGAGAGCATATCAAGCAGCGAAACATCATATAATATAATACGAAAAGACTAAAAAAAAAAGCCTGAAATTAATCAAATGAGATTTAATCTTCAATTGCAAGGCCAGTATTTGATTAAAAAATAGATCCAATAAAAGTTGAAATAAAATTAAAAATTGGTTTCAATAAAGAGGTATTTCCAATAGCTAATATAAAGTTGATTTGATATTCTGTAATGGGCTTTGGGAAAATGCAAACTATTTTAAAATAGAAATGAATATGAAATCCTCATAGTAATCACCACCTAAAAAATTCTAGTGGCTGATGACTGACTGCAACAGAAAAGTTGAAATGCTGTGGATGTTTTGTGCTTAACAAGACCTTTATGAACGTCTGACATCTACCCAATAGAAAGAACTAGGATCCTACAAAAAATCCTTGGGAAAAAAAATTGAAAAAGAAGTACAGCTGTATGCAATGACATCAGACTTGTTGACAATTTTCTACAAACTTTTCAAAGGAAGAAAACTTTTCTAAAGAAGTAAAAATATCAAAACCATGAAACACAAAATCAAGATCGACAGAAAAATAAGGCTTAGAAAATATGCTGTTTCTTCATTAGCAAAACTGAGTCTATCATTTGCAAATATTCCAGAGGATTTGCTTTTGCTTTTATTTATGTATTTATTTATTTTTGAGGATTACTTTTAAACAAGGCATTTAATCACTTCTTCATAAGAGAAACTTCACCCTTGTTTCTGCAAAGAGTTGAGTTTGTTTTGGGGGAAAATATGTCCACAAAAGGTTCTTGAAAGCGCTTCTTTTGCAATAGTCTTAGAGCCTTCACATTGTTATTCTCTGAAGATGGTGAAGCCCAAGTTACATAATTACAGCTTTACAAAGTAAGTCCTCTATTTTGAGGTTCTTAGTGGCGATTTCTTCTTACTAGCACAGAACATAGCTGCAGGTGATGATGTAAAATAGATACCAAACAAGAATGTAATAAGGCTTTTCCATTTTTAGCAAATGTGATTATATGCATTATCTCCAAGCAGATTTCTCTTTTTCTGTAAATATAATTCCTGGAAGAGCTTGTTTTATGGAAGGATCGTAGAAGTGGGCTCAGTCTGAGTTTATCATACCTGATTTAAGTGAATTAGGAAACACTGTACATCAACATCTGTAGGATTATGCATATTGAGTAAAATATGGTTCAACTGCTGCAAGCAGGGTTAGAGGTTTGCCATCATAATTACTCTAAAATGTTCAGAATTACCGTGTCATGAGATGGTGCTAAAAACCAGTATTTTTTATATGTTCCAAAGCAATTCTTCATTTGATCTCCAGAATTTAAAAGAATAAATGAGAAGACTCCTAAGAAGTAGATTCACAGTCTAATGAGAGTCCATTCAAGAAACCGAGTCCCTTTTCAGGGACATTACACTGTTTCTGTGTTATTTCGGCATGAAAACCAAAGCTTTAACTATTCTCCTTCTTCACTGTCACATTGAGAAATAAACGATTCGGTATATCTATTTTCATTTTTTACTTTCAAAAGTAAAGCTCACTTAGAGTAAACAGGGCTCAGTCTACTAGATAAGGGTTACAATACATGCAGTAATCAAAACCTGAAGTATTCCAGGGGCTGAACGACCGCATGGGGACATTTGGAATACTGTAGGTAGGTTTGTGCTGCAACAAAACCTCTGTGGTGGTTAATTTTATGGGTCAAGTTGGCTGAGCCGTGGCAGACAGAGAGTTGGTCAAAATTGTTCTGGATGTTTCTGTGAGGATATTTCGGGATGAGATTAACATTTTCATCGGTGGACATTGAGTAAAGAGGTTTGTTCTCCATAACGTGGATGGGCCCCATCCAATCAGTTGAAGGCCCAAATAAAACAAAAGACTGACCTCCCTTCGCAAAAGGGACTTCTGCTGGCAGATGCCCTTTAGACTTGAACTACCTCATAAACTATTCCCTGGGTCTCCAGCCTGCTGGTCCACCCTTCAGAATTGGGATTTGTCTTCCTCTATAATTGCATGAGCAGATTCCTTACAAGACATCAATAGATGAATGATAGATAGATGGTAGATAGATGATAGATAGATATCCTACTAGTTCTTTTTTCTCTGTAGAACCTTGTCTAATGCGCCATGCATGGCCTCCAGGTACCCACTCAACAGAAGGAACAAGGAGTTACATGGGAAATCCTTGGTGAAGAGGAATATGTAAAATATAAATGTCCCCCCAGTTTCGATGTAAAAATGAAAACATCAAGTGTGAATTTAAATTAAACCCTTCATTTTCAGAAGAAACAGGGCTCCTTTTGGGAAAAAAAGTATGGACACTTTCTATCATTCCAGGATTCAAGAATCAGCTCTTTAAAGTGAATGACCAAAAATTAGGTTCAGTTTACTAGTTCACTGTACACCACGGTGTCAACTCCTAAATTTGAAAGACTGAGACAGAGAAGCACTTCTCTGTGCCCCACAACAAAAATCTCCTCATTTACTCTGTTTTACAGATTGTTTGTACCTGTCCTTTCCCCTAGAGACAGTGCACTACTCAGTGTAATAGGTTATGAGCACCCACTCTGGGGTCATGATGCTAGGAGTTTAGGCAATCAATCCTCAAACCCTCAGGTCCCTCGTTTGTAGAACTGGAATAACAACACCTCTTTCTCATATCCTCCAAAATGCAGCACTTTCCACAGAACACTGCAGGAGTCCATTGCTTGCTTTTAGTCTCCTTAAAGAGCACGAATAGGGTTTCATACACATTTCCACGGGTCACTTGGCTCAGCATTTTTCACTTGGTCTATCAAGAACTAAAAATAATAGCAAGCAATCACTGTGTGTTTATGACATGCCTGAATGCATTTTTTAAAAATTCTCACAAAACCCTTCAATGTAGCTACTGTTATCCCCATTTTTCGATAAGGAAACCGAGGTTTGAGCATAAGAGCTTTGGAGATCACACACAGCTAATTCAACAATAGTCAGCCTTTAACTCAGGTCAAAATCCAAAGGGCTCACTTTGCTTTGCAACTCACGGTCGCTGCCTATTAGATGCTTGGTAATAGGCATTTGTTACTTCCAAAAATCACATGGGAAGTTGCCATCGACCACAATCGTCTGTCCTTTTATTTCCTTTTTATGCTGCTTGATGGTTTGGCTCTGTCACACTTTGGGAGCTGGAAGTCTGGCTGTTATGGCTTGTTAGGCAGCAAAACAGGGTAGAAGGGAAGGTTATGGAAGGGTCTTCCCTGGTGAATCTTTTGAAGGGAAAATACACTATATTTTGAGTTTAATTATTTTTTAGATTCATCATGCTTGGACAAGATACAAACTCCTCATGGGCAGCATCTACCTTTAGATGCCTTTTCAGGAGGCTGAAGATACATTGTGTATGTTCTGAAGATTCTTGAAGATCCCCAGGTCTATGATCTTAACAAAATAAGAAACTATTAAAACATTTTTCTAAAATTTGTGAAAATGTTTCTCATTGCAGCTAATAAATACTATAGGAATAGACACACTGGAGAGATGTGTCCATGTCCACTAGTAAACATGTCTTTCAGCTCTTCATGGGACAAACTGTTGCATGCATTTTAGCTACAGTAGTATTGGAGATTTCATGTAAAAAGAAACCTGAAAATATTAGTCTTTTCTAAATGTTCTAAATATGAATTCTGGTGGAGGGTGATTTCCTCCATTGTTCAACACCTTTAAAATTCAAGAGTAAAACGTTGGATTTCTAGGATGCGCCTAACAATGTTATCATTAAATTACTGTTGTTATCCTGCATCTTAACTCAGCACATCCTGTTATGGAGTCTATGGACTAATTTTTTTGTAACCAAAAGACCTGTTATCCTCAAACACAGAATTCTGTTACCAAGTTAAATAGGAGATGACCCTCTTATCAGTTGCAAGATGGAAGATTACAGCACTTTCTCAAATCCATGATAATATTGTTTTTTTTTTTTAACTGAACTTCTTTAGGCAGTATTTCTGCCTTTTTGATTTTGTAAAATTATTTCACATTTTTAAGGGAACGTAATCGTGGCATTGCCTCAAGTGTCACATCAGGTACATCCAAATGGCAAATGAATGTCATTATAGGACCCATTAGGGAACTCACTTTGATTAAAGAGGACATCCATGCCCAAGGACAGCTGCTGTCATCAGCTCCCAGGCTGAAGCAACATCCTGTTTGTCGTGTGGGCACGGGGAAGGGCTTACACTGTTGCTCAGAGACATGGGCTGTCTATTCTTTGGAGGGAGACAGGCTTAGGTACAGAAACTCAGCATTCAGTGAAAAAGCAAGGCGATAAAAACCAACAGAAGAACCTTGCAATTCGTTTCAAGAAATTTAAAATAAGCCCCTTTCTCATTAAGCCATGAGAGAACAGAAATTGGGGGGGGGGTACTGAATACTGTGCGCTGAAATGGAAGCAAACAGGGTGATTCTAGGAGGAGCACAGTGACCAAGCCAAGCCTTGGTGACAAGGGTTGGCCAAGGCCGAGTTTTGGAGCTCCTAGCATTAAAGGGGCTTTCTCTCAGAACAAAATAAATTCTGAAACTAACATCACATCCTTTTATTAGTAGAGGCAGTCAGTAACCATCAGGACCAGAGAAACAACTGAAATAATTCTGAAGGGTGAAAGAGAAGTAAGTAGTCTTATTAGTGAGACCCACAGCTAGCTCGAAAGCCAAGACTTTTAAATACAAATTTTAGCTCCGCGTTTGAAAAATTTGGAATTGGCCTATTTTCACACCTCACTGTTTTTCTAATTGAAAAGACAAGCAAGGCACATGAGATGCATTATCTATTACGAACAGAATCGCTCCATTAATTCAATATTCTAGTGAAATCTTAACGTGTCTAATTGACAGGAAATGTAAAGTTTAAAATTTGTGGACGTGAAACCCAGCACCTACTGCACTGGGGATATCTAATAGCTCTCTCCGTACATTTGCTTCAGTTTCTCCAGAAAGCCAGGCTATCGTTCTTTTAATTGAACTGGGGAGGGAGGGAAGAGAAGATGTCAGACTGTTCCCATTGATGAGTGTCACATCCAATTGCCACCCTTACCAAAGGGAATGAAACTAGGTTAAGGGGACAGGTTCTGTATTTTTAAAAATTACCTGCCATGTATTTTTTTCCCCAAATGTCAGGTGGCGGCCTCTATTAGAGGTACACCATTAATCAAACTAATGAGAACTATGGATGTAACCATCCCTTAACGAAGACGTAACGCCTCAACGGGGAAAGGAGCAGAAAGGAAGAATTTTATGAAGTAGGCCTCTCCTCATAAAAACCTGGGTCTGAGTCACCACAGTGTGCAAATCAGGGCCTCCTGATGCTTATAACACTTTAATGTTCCATAAAGGAGACAAGTGTATTAATGAATCAACATCCATTTTAGTTAAGGCAAAAATAAATAAATAAATAAATAAATAAATAAATAAATAAATAAATAAATAAATGGTGGGGGGAAGAAGGAAAAAAGAAAAATAACACTTGCTCTGCAACAAGAAGACTTTTCAAAACTCTCTTTAATTATCTAAACCTTAATGGTGAGCATTCAAGTTTTGAAGAATTCATCTAATTTTCTACACAATTTAACTAAACTAGGATCGCTGACATGTTCTCTGGAGTGTTTTCTGGGACAGGAAAAGTGGGCAAAGAGTCGAGTTAGCCAATGGCCACTTTCTACCTTCCTGCCTGCCTCATTCATCTTTCAATGTCCATCCCACAACCCCCAGGAGCAATCTACATGTATCCCTCTCCAGCTGTCCACTCTTTCCTTCTACACCGCATACTCTTAACATCTCGTTCAACATTTTCTTCTTGGCCTGTACCCTACTGTCAAAAATGAATACCTCCTCCTTCTTCTTCCCACATATTACCACTCTTCTTCACTAGTATCGACAGGCAAAACCCCCGATTCCCTCACTATGGACTACTTGACCCAAGTCTGCTTCGGATCCCAGATCAGGAACCCCAGGGTTAAGAACATTGACTACAGTGGGGGAGTGAAGACTCACGATGTCTCCTCTGATACGCTGAGATGGACCAACTCAATTACTACTGGGAATTTTGTTACCTGTAGTGCCCAGCCCTATTTAGGAACATTCTCTGCCGGACAAATCAGAATTCCTGCTAAGTGGGTCTGTATATAGATGCTATCATCTATATGCTATTTATTTATCTTATTTGTTTTGGAGCAGAATGATGGGGGATTATTTCTAAATGCTTATCCTTTTGATTTTAGAGTGATTTTTTTTTCGTGTTAATATGGCAAAGAGAGCAGTGAAGTGGGAAAAATTTGGCGTCATGTCATGCATTCAGATGTTCTAATTAAACTACAGGGCGTCTAGAGAATGTAGTCTAGTTTACCATCTCTGAGTACCACAGTTATCTGTAAAGATCCCAGCCCTGCTCTTAGGAAATTTCCTTAGTAAAGTACACTTAAAAAATAAACCAATCCTGGAGCACTCAGGGCTGAGATTTCCCTGAGAGCGGGGGATATAGCGTAAGTCATTTCTGAGTCAGAGTTTAGGAGAGGGGAGTCTCTTGGACTATATGGCAGGCTATCTGTACTTACCCTGACCATCCCTGGTGACTTCAAGATGAGTGTCTGTTTCCTTTTAGACCCTTGGAAGTGCTGAGTTGGCCTGTTTGAGTACAGAGGGGAGCTCTCCTAACAGATAGTTTTGGCTATCTACATGACAGCAAAGGAACATTTTGGCAGGAAACTACACAACACAGCATGACACCCTGGTTTGAACAAAATGTTTTTATGCAATGTGTTACCAGGGGAATTGGGTTGCATGTTGACACTACTGCCCACACATAAGGCCTAGTTTATTTCCCTACTAAATGAGTTTTTTTTTTCCTCCTAATATTTTACACATACATCTTCCTTTCTACACAATTTAATAAATGGCATTGATGGCTTCCACAGAACCAAGATTTTTAAGCATTGCCAGCAGGAGGTATGCTGAGAAATACATAGGAGTTATCTTTTAAACGGCACTTTATTTTTAATTATTATTTTTACTACATTTAGACACAGCACTCTTCCTGCATCAAGAAATATATAAAACTGCTTAATTTGCAAGTTTCTGATTTCATTCAATACCATTTTATCGAGCTTCAGCTATGAGCAAGGGGCTCTGCATGATTTTAACATGTTTTGTGAAAGAGGTGAAGATGGGTATGCACCTTCTAACACGTGGTAGACGAGAGAAATACTGGTGAAGTAATATGGTAGCTCAGTGGAGAAAGAGCTTACTTCAGGTGATGAGGAACAAGGAAATTATTGTAGGAAAAGTGGCATTTCAGCTGGCTTTCAAAATAAATTTCTTATTTATTCATTTTTCTATTAATTTAGTGTAGCATAAAGTTTAATAAGAAAGGAGACACTAGATTGAAACTCCGGATTTATATCCTGGCTCTTCCCATTAGCAGTTTCATGAATTTAGACCTGTCATGTAATTCACTTCCTTCACTTGTAAAATAAGGACAAAATTAGTTCCTGTTTCACAGGTTTCTTGGGAGGACACCTATCCTTACTATGAATGTATCTGGGAAACGGCAAAGTGTGAAGTGCATAGACTTTGGAATCAGACAATGTTTTAGTCGAATCAAAAGCTACCAATTACTAACCAGGTAGCTACTGTTAAACATTTTAACTTCTCGGTAACATAACTTTCTCCATCTTTTAAATGGGCATGACAATCCCGATTGCACTAAGTGGTTTTAGGGAGTAAATACTAGGCATCATACCCATAAAGTCAGTATAATATCAATGGTAGGTAATAATAAGAGATGATATTGGAAAGAGACACCGGGGCTAACTCTGCAGAGCCTTACAATCCAGGCGACACAAACTCAAGTAATTCTAGAGACCAGAGTTGACGTGCCATCGGCCTGCCTTCCATAGCCAAGAGGGGAGTGTATGAGAACTACAGCCACAGATATAGAATATTTTGTTTGGTCTACACAGTGTCTTAAAAATTACAAAATTTTACATGTTTTTTTCTTCTAACATTTTACAAAAAAAAAAAAAAACTCCATATTCCGATACAAAAACAATCAATTAGAACTAAGTTCTTATTTGGAACCCATGCATGCCAGAGCCTCCACCATTCTCTATTGCCTTGACTTTACCCATTTCACTCAATTTATTCCCTGCCTGGTCTTTTTAGGCACTTGATTTTGTGACCTTAAGGACGATAAGCCAATATTGATTTTACTTTAACAGAGGGTGGTTTGTATAGATGTTTTCAGGAGTATTATGTCTCTTCAATTTGCAGATTTGAGTAGGGGATGGATGAGATTGGGGGTAAGTAAAGAGAAGGTTTTCAATTGTATAGACAAGAAACAAATAGATGTTAAGATACAGAAATGGCCTGAAAAGAGTTTGGGTGAAAGTTATTCCCAAGGTATAATCAAGAAGACTTTGGTAACTAGTTGGGAAAAGAAGGAGGGAGAAAAACAAAAAAAGATTAGTCTTACTAAAGGGTGGTTAGTGCACTTAATCAAAATGGAATGAATCAGAGTATGATTAGAGAGGGCAGAAATTTCAACTTAGGGCATACTCCTGAATTTCCAATGTAAATTTAAACTTAAGAAAATTTAAGGAAATTTCCCATTGCCGTGACTCATGGTAAAAATCTATGCTGACCCTCAGAAATGTCTGCAGGTCCTAATCAGTGATAAATTGTGAGCCTTCAGGGCAAGGATGAAATGATTTCTCTTTGTGTAATCTCCAGGTTTGGCAAAGAGCATGATAAATATTTATTGAATTAAATTATAGAGAATATGTACAAGTTTTGTTAATTTTTTTAGGATTCTGGCATATTTTCCCAGATCTACTAATGTTTTCTGCAATTAAAAGATAATACTTGGCCATTTTAAAATCTACAGCCTAACAGAGTCTCAGACACACAGATTTACATACTTTTGTAAATTATTCCATATGCAGTAATGACATATATGAATTTAATGTGACATTGATGAATGATAATTATGAGAATTCTGAGCTATGTTTAGAAGGCTATTAAAAGATACATGTTGGTGTGAAAATTTTCATAGAGACAACAGCGTCATTGATAGCGAGTGCAATTCCACCAAAGTGTGCCTCTGGCCTAAGAGTGAGCTACGTAGCACACTAGGGATTTCATTTATTCAAAGTTGTTGGAAAGAGGCTGGAATGAGGACTTCCTAGCAGCGAAGATCGAGGGTTAACTGGACATATCTGGATTCTCTTTGGTTCATTCCTCTGTGCCTCTGAATTTACAGGCTGACTGTTCACAACAGCTAGATCCAGAAAAGAATCAAGAATGAGAGGAAGAAAGGAGACAGGGAAAGAAAGAAAGGAGCTTTCTGGTATCACAAACTAAAATTTCTGTGTAAAAAGTACCAAAAGTTGTCTGCTCTGTCACTGAGAGAAGAGTGCATCCGTGAGGTCGTACCCATTCTGGTTGTCAGCGTTGCTGTATGTCTGTTTTCCTATGAATGTGTCTGGTTCACAGCAAAATGGAGCAGCCATGAAATATGCGAAATGAATCACTAAACGTGAGAGGAGACTTGTGGTTTTCAGCCCACATTGCAAAGGGCAGAGCCATTTCCAGCTGATGCTGTTGATTCTGTGTTCTGGTCTGTTGAGGACCTAATTTTTTCTGTGAATGCTTTCTCTGAAAATTTAATCTATTTTATCTCTTTGTCTTTACATATTTTGTTCATTCTCCTTTGTCCTACACCTTGTCGACCTGGAAAACGCCTATTTACTCATTAAAACCCATCTCGAGCCCTTACAACCTCTTTGAAACTTTCATTAATTCCTTCCTTCAAAATTTATCTGGTACCTTTCATAGACCTCTATTTCTGTATTTTGCACGCTGCCTAGAAATTACTTCCCCTGTGAGCTCTAGAAATATTTGCTCTGTAAGCTCTCGTAGTCCAGGCCCAAATTATATTAATCTCTATATCCCCAGAATCTAGGAGAGGGCCTGCATTACAGTAGGTTCTCAGTAAATGCATGTTGAATAAATGAGTGAATGAATAAAAGTATATTGACATTAATAAATGAATTAAAGTGTATGCTGTACCCCCAACATCGAAAACAGTGCCTGATACTTCAAAAATATTCAATAAAAATAGATTAATCTCAATACTGTAAATCAATTCGTCAGTCGGGAGGTAATGAGAATTATGAGAATTAAGATAAGGGTTGTAAAGGCTGCTGACCCTTGGAATCAAGACCTAAGAATTGTGAGACTGTATCAGCGCAACATCAGCCGTATTCTGTTTTTGAGTTTACCCTTTTCTTGACCCAGGAGTTTTGATGTTTGAGTTTAAGCTCTTCCACGCTTTGTACCAGTAAATACTCCCCAGTGAACACCAAGTTTAGGGATGCAGAGGTTCTCTAAATCACTTTCATTGCTCAACGTCCCTTTCGAAAAATGTAACTCAGTTGCATATTTTCCCATATGCAGGCTGTCAGGTCAAACTGCAACTCGTTTCATTTTCTTTCAATAAACTCAAATCCCTGACCTGCCAAGTTCCTTGTAAGGAAATGTGGCAATTAGAAGGCAAAGCAACTTTTATTCGATCGATATGTATTTGCTGACAAATAATGTTTGTATAATCTCTGGTTTTCCCTGATGGACCTTGAAGAAACTTCATTTTTTTTTTTCCCGCTAGTGAAGTTATTTGGAAGACCCTTAATAATATATTTTTTTTTCTTTCAAAATGGAATAAATGAATCTGGAGGCTCCCTCAGTCCTAGGAGAAAAGCAGTTGATTTATGAAGCATAAATAGTCAACCCAACTCTGGAGGAAGCTGCCATAGGCATTTAACCTCTAGAAGAAAAACAAAAAGTCCTTTATAAGATATGCACATTGGCATTTGGAAGATGCTGAAAATTAATTGAAAAGATGTTTAATTTTGAGACCTAGACTGTATAAAGAAGAATAAAGTAATTATTTTGATTATACTTAATTATCCTATGGCACCATAATCACAACTTCAAGTTATATATATATATATATATTTTTTTTTTAAGAGTCTTAAAATTAATAATGCCTTCTTAAATTTGCATCACATTCTTCTTTAAGGTACTCAAAACATTTTAGAAGACACAAGTAATATTTATACTATCATAAAAAAAACACTGTTTCAATAGATAATTAAGGTGACAAGGTGAAATAAATTCTGTTAAAAATGGTTGAATTTACAGAAATATCTTCTAAGTACTTCATGTTGGGAATTTCAAGCCTAAAGATATGGACCATATGGACTATGGACCATGATTCCGGTAAGCGGATTATCATTGCATTCTGGTCTGCAGCTATACACCACCTACACCCTCTATCTATACCAGATGCCTTTGTACAATTTTCTTGGCACGTCTTTGGCATGTCCTGGCACGTCTTGGCATGCTGCATTTGCTCCACATACTATCCCATCCTTCTTAGTCCTATCCCTACAAGCCCTCTGGCTGAGAGTAAGGGTGAGGCATTAAAAAGGCAGATACTTACAAAGTATCTATTTTCAAAATACTTAAGTCAAATTAAGAGCAGGAAATAGTGCTTATTTTCATGGAGTTCTCCATCTAAGGTAAAGACTGCTACCTACTCAGTTAAGTGCCCTATCATGCTACACACACACACACACACACACACACATACACGTTCATTAAGAGGCATCCATAATATAATGCAGGGTCACAAGGGCAAAGCTCTGCTTGAGGAGGTGATAGGAGGGAAAATTTCATGGAAGTTCTGTGAGGAGGGACATGATTCCCAATAGAACTGTTGTACCACTTACTTATTTAACCATTTGTTTCAATCATTTCATCTATTTATATTCATCCACTTAACAAATATGTGTCCTTAGGGTGTGCCAAGATAGAGTAGTTAGCAAAATTCTATTCCTTGTTCCAAGGAACTAACAGTCTAATAGAACTCATGTTGTGGAAGCACAAGGATGTGCAAGTACCATCACTCGGCTTGGGCAGGGCAATGTCAAGAAAGGCTTCCAAGGTTTCAAACATTTCAAATAAGGTTTCTTCAATATTGAGATAAAAAGACTTTCACACTTGTTACAAATATCATCCATCTATCCATCCACTTATTCTTTTGTCCATTTTAATATTTATTATCAATATGCTAATAGTTTTGTAAAAATACTCTATAAATCTCCGAGTCCTAGCTCAAATGTCAGCTCCTCTATGGGAAGTTCACAGTCTAACAGCAATGTTTAAGGTAATGTGAATTATTTTTATTAGTGTTGATGTCATTAGGATCTGCAGGCATATGGTTCACATTATCATGAGTTTTTTTTAAGGCAGGATATAGATTTAGTTATAAATATATAGTTATATATTTATAAATTATAAATCTATTATAGATTAAAGGTATGTAATTATAAATAAATATATATGATTTGTGCATGGTTTTTATGGTGTAATGGGTAATAGAAAGAGCAAGAGCTCTGGAATCACAAGAGCCAGATTTCCATTATCATTCCTGTATTGACCTTGGACAAGTATCTCAGACTTAGTTTCCTCATCGGGAAAATTAGAAGGAGCAAATGAGATACTATAGGAATGACTTGCAGAGAGAAAATTCTAGGACAAAAGGTGGTAGCTAATGATTCTCTCCAACTTCTAGGTGATGAAAGAAGTCCAATATCGTATTTGAATACAATGTTCATTGATTTCAAAGAAAACATGGATATTGAAAATGTCCTATGTTAGAACTCAAAAGAACAGGGTTGTCATCCTGCTTCCAAAATTCTTTGTCACTTATTTTAAGTAAGTTTTATCCCCTGGAAAAGATTCTGTTCCACAATCCTCCTTGGTTTTGTGAGAGAGTGTATTCAAAATGCTTTATAAGTTATAAAGATCTGTAGAATAATATGGTGCTATTACATACCTCTTGACCATGATAAATTAATTCTGTCCAGTTTGGTTTCAACAAAATACATTTTCCCTTTATCTCAAATATTCTATAAATTCTGTGCTGCCCTATAATATGTAAAGAATTAATTAATGGGATAAATTTTTTTTTAGAACTGAATGCTAATTTATTTACTGCAGCTAACGCAGTAGTTGGAGGGGAATTTATATACTTCAATGGTTATATCAAAAAGAAAATTCTAAAAATTAATGAGCTAACCACTGATATAAGAAATTAGAAAAGAACAAATAAGTCCAATAAAGTAAAATGGCAGAAAAGAAAAAAAAAAAAAAGAACAAAGAAGAGAATTAACAACGGCAAGTGTGTTTTTGTTTTTTGTTTCTTCCTTCCCTCTGTTGTTTTTGAGTTTTTAAATTCCAGTTAGTAACATATAGTATAATATTAGTTTAAGTGTACAACATAGTGATTCACCACTTCCATACAACATCTGGTGCTCATCACAAGTGCCTTCCTTAATCCCCATCACCTATTTCACCCATTCCCACCCCCTACCTCTTGTCTGGTAGCCATCAGAGTTTGTTCTCTATAGTAGAAATTTATTTCTTGGTTTGCCTCTCTCTCTCTTTTTCATTTTTTTTCCTTCTGCTCATTTGTTTTGTTTCTTAAATTCCACATATGAATAGAAATCACGTTTGAGTGAAATCATAGGATATTTGTCTTTGACTGACTTATTTTGCTTAGTGTAATACTCTCTAGTTCCATCCATTGCATTGCAAATGGCAAGATTTCATTTTTTTATTGCTGAGTAACTATTCCATTGTGTATATACATATATATCACCTCTTTATCCACTCATCAGTTGATGGGCACTTGGACTGTTTCCATACTTTGCTATTATAGGTAATGCTGCTATAAACACTGGGGGGCATGTATCCCTTTGAATTAGTATTTATGTCTGTTGGTAAATACCTAGTAGTACAATTGCTAGATCATAGGGTAGTTCTATTTTTAAATTTTTGAGAAACCTCCCTACTGTCTTCAAGAGTAGCTGTACCGGTTCGCATTCCCGACAATGTAAGAAGGTTCCCCTTTCTCCAAGGAAACAATCAACAGAACTAAAAGACAACCCTAGGAAGGGGAAAAGATACTGCAAATGACATATTCGATAAAATGTCAGTATCGAAATATATAAAGAACTTATAAAACTCAATAACCAAACAACAAATAATCCAATTAAAATGGGCAGAAGACATGAATAGACATTTTTCATGTCTATTGGCCACCTGACACATGAAAAGATGTTTACCATCACTCATCATCAGGGAAATACAAAAGAAAACTACGGTGAGGCATCACCTCACACCAGCCAGAATGGCTAAAGTCAACAACACAAGAAACAATAGATGTTGGTGAGGATGTGGAGAAAGGAGAAAGACGGGATGATTTTTCTAAAAGGCATGCTGTAGAAAATCTTTCTTCTTTCCTTCCATGAAAAGCTGAAGAATCTTTCAGGACTTCCTTTCCCTCAGAATATTCTCTAGGGCACTGAATTTGGCAAACTTACTTTTTCCCTCCCATTCTGGAACACCAAGTGCTGTAATTTGGCCTTCATTTTCTTTTATGCCGATTTCCATTCTTCTAAATGTATTCTCTCTCCTTTTCTGCTGAAGTGATGACTATCAATGACCACTCATGCAGCAAGCAGCACGACACATTTTTGACTAGTGATCCTTTAGGTCAACAGCCTAGAGAACTACTATTGAGATGTCTTTCTCACAAGACTATCTAAAGCTCAAAGTGGAATACACTCTTCTTATTTTCCTTCTTCTCTTTTAATATTCGTTTCTAAAACTCAGGACTCTATTCCTCAGACTGTGGTTTCCAGCTATTTTTGCAGGTAAGTTTTAAAAGCCATGATAGCTTTTACATTAGATTAAACAGACTGCCTGCAGAGCAACGAATTTTTGTAGCCATCTCTGAACTCATCATGTAAAACCTGAACTTCATGGATTTTAATGGGAAATTATTACAGTGGAACCTTGCTAATTCATCTTAGTGATGGAGAGTCCTATTTTAAATTGCTGAATTTCTCAGTGATAATTGAAGAAAAGTAAAGGAAAGAGAATATAAAGGAATGTAGCTGATATTTCGTCCCCCCTTTCAGACTGCGTGCGTGTTCAAAATGGGACATTCTTATGGAAAATAAATGAACAAACAAAAACAAATGAACAAACAAAAACGCCCTTAAATCCTAATTAGTAAACATCGTATGACTAGCCCTACATTTGTATATAAACCAAAAACTATACAAAACAAATACATTTGCATGAAAATAAGAGATAATACTTTATTCTATTTCAAAATGACATCATTTTATTGCCCTAAACTAAATAAAAGTAGCATTTAATTGGAAATCAGGTCTCAATTATTATCACAGGTTTTTTACCAACTCCACTCCTTATTGCATTCACCAAAAGTTCTCCGTGCTCTCGCCTTATTCCCTGTCTATGCACTCTCAACTCAGTGGCACCAGGAAATCTTGTTAAAATCTAAGTTAAATAGTCACTTGGTCCAAATCCTCCAAAGGTTCACAACTGACTCTGAATATGATTGCCTCCAAGGCCCTATGTGACTACTTGACACTTTTGCCGCTTGACATGATCTCCAACCTCCGTCTCCCTGACTCCGTTCCAGCATCAGCCTCTTTGCTGTTTATAGAATATTCCAAGCTGTTTCCTAGCTCAGAGCTTGTGAACTTGTGGTTCTCTCTGCCCAGCATGATCTTTCCTTAAAAGCTCTACAACTTGCTCTTTCACTTCCTTAGAGCTTTACACAAACGTGACCTTCCCAGTGGCTTGTCCTCTGGTCACTCTATCTACAAAAACAAAAACCAAAAAAACAAAAACACCTTCTTCTCCTCCTTCCTGCATTTATTTCTATCCATATTACTTACTAGTATCTAATCCAGATGTCAGAGACATTTTCTGTAAAAGGACAGATGCAGGCCAGATAGTCTTTGTTGTAACCTCTCAACACTGACATCATAGTACAAAAGCAGCCACAGACAATAGGTAAATGGAGGAGCAGGACTGTGTCCCTTTCTTTTTTTAAGATTTATTTATTTATTTGGTAGGGGGGAGAAGACAGAGAACACAAGTGGGAGGGGCAGAGGGAGAGGGAGAGAGAGAATCCCCAGCAGACTCCCCACTGAGTGTGGAGCCCCATGCAGGGCTCGGTCCCCGAAATCAAGAGGCAGACACCCAACCAACTGAGTCACCCACGTGTCCTAGCATGCCCATGTTCTGATAAAACTTTATTTGCAAAAACATTATCACCACCTGGTGGTGCAGATTTGGTGCAACGGCCCTAATTTGCTGACAGTGAATATACTGTATTTTATGTATTTTACTTATTTTGTCCATCGTCTGTTTCTTGCCATAATTTAGATGCAAACTCCACGAAGGTAAGAGTTTGATTCACCGCTCTGTTACCAAAACCTACGACAGTATCTGGAACATAAGTGACATTCAATAAATCAATTGTTCAATGAACAATTTTGACTTATCCACCTAAATCTCAAGGTAATAGCTCACCTACTTGAGAGAGGGCAGTAGAAGAGGAGGCCCTCTCTCTCCACACCAACGCTCCCCCTTCTCTGGGATACTAACAGAAGGACCATCTGCCACACCTGTGATGATTAATAAAGGAGGAGGAGCTGCCAACAGGCTGTTTCCAGATCCCTACTGCTCTGCAAATTCTTGCAATATGCCTGAGCATTCCCTTCCAAAATCTGCCAATCTGAGTCATCCAGGACCCTGTTATCCTGGGTGTGCCACGAAGCTGGTAGCCCTGTGGTGTATGTTCTCATGGGTGGCTGGGATAGAGGGACAGAAAGTCTACTCAGTCCTGAGCTATCTCGGAAGGGGAAGCTTGAGAAGGGCAAGGTCCTGTTTCTTTCTTCCCTTCTAGCACATACTTCTGAGAACATGAGTTCACACGTCTTTGAAGAAGTGGGGGGGGGGGCACGCACAATGCACCCACTCTCTTTATCACAAGATCCTTGCAATGTCTCCTCTAGCAGCCTATTCAATGCCTGCCCAGTAGGTCTTACATGCCACCTGGTATTGTCCAGGCACATTCAGTTCTGTTTTAGAACTTTCAAAGTTTCAGAACAACAACAATAAATTAAGTTTCAGAATATTAAGATTGAAATTTCCTGTGTGGCTGAGTAACCCTTCCACCTCAATGTCTAATTAAAGTAGCTTTTAAAAGGTCACAAGAGTAGAATTTAGATCATTACAAAATACCAAAATGAGAGACTTACTTAAAATTCCGTATGTACAAAACAAAGAACTTAATTTACTGGGATGGATAAATACCAAAAGCAAAACAATAGGAGACTTCGGTCACACTCATGAAACTACAGAAGGACAACACTTAGAGTTGAAAAGTCTTTCGAGGTTTAAGTTTTATCTTTGACTTTTGTGTACAGATGGAGAAACTGAGCTCCGGAAAGGATAAATAACTTCCCAAGTTATAAAAGCATCTCTGTGCTTAGGAATGGGGAACATATGGGCACACAAAAAAATTGAAGATTATTTCTATAAAATAGCAAGTCTGTCTAATCAAATTAAAATAGTATAGTTGGTCATCCAATGAAACCCAAAGTGGAAAGAGGCCGTGGAGAGGACAGTTGCTAGTTTGCAAACTACCAAAAGGTAAGAACTTTATTCTTTGTTTTCATCTGAAATAGGGAAACAGATGATCACCTGTAAATCATAGGATGTTTTGTGGGTCCTGTATATTGAGAAGCCACAGAGCTTCATGTTTTGGAGGTCAGACTCTGGAGCCAGCAGCCTGGCTTAGAATAACAGCTTAAACATCTAATAGCTGCACAGTCTTGGGCAAGTTCCTTAATCTCTCTGTGACTCAGTGTCCCCACCTATAAAATGAGGATAATAACAGCACCTACTTCTCAGAATCACTGTAAGTATTAAGTGTGGAACACTTAGAAGAGTTCTGGGCATACAAAAAGCCTCTGCACTACTACTAATATCTGAGGAGGTGGGCTGCATCGCTCCTTGAGAGAGTCTGGAGTGCTTCTGTGCCACCCCAGGGGCAGTTTTGGTCTCCTCCACTGAAGATGTTAGGAGACACTGAAGCGTTTATATATATTGCAAATGATTGAGACTGGAATCATATTTCTAGGCCCCACATCCAGTTGTCTGCAGACCCACGCTGTTCCTTCCATGCCAAGAACAGGAGAAATAGATTTGTCTGCATCTGCGGGCTTGTTTTCATTAGCACAATCCAGCAAGTAATGAGAAAGGAATAACTTTGCTAAGAAAGATGGCTAACCTTTATAAATAAACTGATTATTTGCAAGCATAAAATGAAATTAATTTCGGATTATTACAGGGGAGACATGAGTAAACTGCAGTTATTAAGGCATAATGCAGTCACATTAATTCAAGTTAGTGAGTAATTATCACTGTTTCCTTTTTTTTTTTCCCTTTAACCATTTCACAGGGTTGAACTGAATGAACAAGATTTTATTCCACAAGAAGAGAAACCATGTGTTTCGATAATGTATACCCTGCCAGGATATCATTTGAAAATCATACCACCTCTTTTAGGACCTTATGTAGGTTTTAACACACATAGCAGTAAAAATCCGAAGACAGGATTTAGTTATGGAAGGTAGAAGACAGAATGTATCTTAACATTTAAGATATTTTTTTTTACACTTTTGTATGCTTTCCCCTGCATTATGTGTAGTTCATAATATTGGTTATTCTTTCATATGAATAACTATCAGCTTTTAAAAATAATATGCAAGTCCTCTACTAATCACTTAAAAAAAATCTCTTTAATCTTCACAATGCCCTTGCAAAATTTACTAAATACAAAAAAACTCAAACAGAAAGTGATTAAGAATACAGCTAGAAGAGGGCAGAAGAGAGAAGTCTTGATGTACTGACCTTATAACTCACGCCCCTAACTGTGCTACAAAGCTATGCTCCAGTTCCCATTCCATGCTCATTTCCACTACGCCAGTATTCACCATTAAAAAAAAAAAATTAGCATGAGGTCACTTCTCTCACTCTCTTCCTGGATGTTTCTTACTCAAAACTGTTCTGGCCTACGGATTAAAAAAAAAAAAAAAAAATTCAACGTGCTTCCTGAGTTAAATCCTGGCATTGCATGAGGTTCCTCTGCTCTGAACTTCCACTAAAGGGCGGTGGCTCTCCACTCTATTTTGTATACTCTGCCTTTTATTTTAGGTTATGTTGCACCAAAATCAATCTCTTCACATACTGTGTGCTTCTCGAAAGAGGACCACACCTTTATTTATCTTTAGCGACTCAGTTGCTAGCACAATGCTGAGCATATAATATACCTCCCAAAATGTATTTGAATAGGAAGATGATTCAATGAAGACAACACTAGTTATCACTATTTTTTTCCCAATTAGAGTTCCTTCACATGGTTATTAAGATCCCAAAGCAGATGGATGCTCCTCAATCAGAAATAGGAAGTGCAAATCTTCCAGAGTTCCCTCAGGGAGTATAACTTTGACTAGTCTGGCACCCACCCAAAGTGGTGATTATAGCTAATGAACAGGAAGACTGTCCATTATTAATAGGATATTAAAATACCATTTCTTAACATTTACTATGTGCTAATCACTTTATATATGTCATCTTATTCAATCCTCCTACAGCAGTTTAAGATGATTTTTTTTCTTGTTTCTATAGATGAGAAAACTGAAAGTCTGCAAAGTAAGTAAAATACCCTAAGTCACACAGGAGAGCTCAGATACTACCTCGCATCTCTCTGACACAAAGTTGGTTCCCTATGACACTAACTTATATTCTCTCCGGTGTCTCCCTCCATCATGGTGGGCTGCCTGCACTGATGCATTGACCACATTTCCAGGAAGCCATAGTAGCAAAAGGCCACCTGGTCCCACAGGTTTTAAGATATGACCTCTTGACATTGCTTATGCTTAGGGACTTGCAGGTGAAGCTGTGCAGCTTCTCTCCGTTGGAGGGCACAGGCATGCAGGGGTTTTTATTGTCACAGATGCTCCCTGAACGGGAAGTCTGTCCCATTCCCCACTTTGTCCCTAGGGCTGTAGTGCCATGGCCCGAATGCTCTAGCAGTGGCTAGAGTTTAAACTTAACAATCACATGCGCATAATTTACTGGCTTTTGCTAGAATTTGATTACACTTAAAAATTAGAAGGTCATCAGAGGAAAACAAGAAAATAAATATCTCTGTGAGGAAATTGTGACTAAAGTAATTTTTCCTGATACCTTGATAAATATTGTAGGGGAGGTGAAAAAGTAGCAGATGACATTTTTTATATCCTTAATTTATTGACACAAGTGCCCTCCAGCCTCCAAAGCACCTTCATCTGACAGAAATTAAACAAAATTTCAAAGAAAAGGGCAACACAAGACAGGAGCTATTTCCAGTGCTGAAATAGAACAGGAACCACACAATAAACAGAAAAATCCCTCCAACAAAGCACACAATAAATAAAACATCAAAAGCACAAACAGAAGAACTCAATTAAAGTAGGAAAGTTTCCAGTCTTTCCCTGAAGGACATAAATATTATTATTTATTATTTATACAGTGCTGTAGGTGCACATGGTTTTATATACTATTGAATATCATACGAGAAACAAAAACCGTATCCTGTAGGGCTGCTGATTTAGGAATACGTTGAGAACAGGAGGACCGTATACACTATTTCCTATGAAGAAAAGCAATACACTGAAAACAGTTCAATGGGTCATTTTTTCGAGAGGACAATTTCTAGTAGGTTTTTAATGAAGAGACGTTCGAGGTCAGTTCTGATTTGATGTTTGCATAACCCTAGCAAGGAATGACATGGTGGCTAAAACAAACAAACAAACAAAAAAAGGAAAACAATAGGAAGAATAAAATGTTCAGAACTTCCCAGTGGTCACTTCTGGATTTTCCATCTTCCTTATTTCAGTTTTAGTTCCCTGGAAGAACAGACCTGAAGTATGTTTAGCTATGGCTGGAGGCTCCATACAGAGCATATCCAACAATTGTGTAAGCAACTAATCCCATGGATAAAAATCCCTCTGGGTTTTAAATATCTTGAATAGTTTGTTTTCCCTGTACTGAACAAAAAATTTACATCTTAAACATGTCTTATGAATCATACTATTATATCCTATTGTTCTTCTTTGGTGTTCAAAGCACTATTTTTAAAATGCCAACATTTAAAATAGTCCACAATTTTCCCAACAGTGGTAGAAACACCTTACCATATAAGCATACACAGAAAAGGCTGCAAACAGCTTTACTTAAATTCTTTTTTTTATAATAAATTTATTTTTTATTGGTGTTCAATTTGCCAACATACAGAATAACACCCAGTGCTCATCCCGTCAAGTGCCCCCCTCAGTGCCCGTCACCCAGTCACCCCCACCCCCCGCCCTCCTCCCCTTCCACCACCCCTAGTTCGTTTCCCAGAGTTAGGAGTCTTTATGTTCTGTCTCCCTTTCTGATATTTCCCACACATTTTCCCAACAGAGGTAGAAACACCTTACCATATAAGCATACACAGAAAAGGCTGCAAACAGCTTTACTTAAATTCTTTACTTAAAGGAATGGAAGATGTGGAGGAAAAGAAAAAAGTGGCAAGTGAAACGCCAATGGTATTCTCTCTTGGGTTGAAAAAAAGTATTTAAATAATTTAAAAATCTCTAATAGAATAATTTTTAAAAAACACAGGAAGAATAGTAAAGTATCTCCTAACTAGACCATTAAGTATTATTAGAAAAAAGAATTTTGGCTTCAGAGGCAATGTTGGAATTGTTTTTGACATGATGTTCCACAACATATCATATTCATCCATTATAATGTCAGTAAGAATAGGCTAATCAAATAATAATGAAGAGCAGACACTTTCCCAACCATTTAATTCTTTTAATATTTCAATATTTAAAAAATGATAAAAGGCCATAGCTATTGTGAATAATGTAAGCTGTACTTTAAATAATGACACAAATATCTGACCCTACCAAGTTTTGCACATTTTAATTAAAATGGCTGAGATATTAAATTGTTTCATCAAAACTTCCCTCCAATATTTTGACCCTTTAAATATTCTGCACTGTTTAGCAACTCTCAACATCATTACTGGTAGTTTATAGATTCATCCCGAGAGCACAGGGTTACTTTTATGTTTAACTTGTGGCTGATTTTATGGTTAATAAATCATGTTTATGAGAGAAAAATCGAGTATATTTTAACAGTGATTATATATTTTATAAATAAACGTGGTATGCAGAGATAATATAATGGGGATGCTCTGTGGATGCAATGTCAGAAGATAAGGCTCTACACCTAGAATTATGAATTTGGTAAATCATTTAACCTTTCTGAACTGTAGTTTCATCACTGAAAAATGGGAATATATTTACTTCCTTTTTATTGTTACTATTAAACAAGACAGTGTAAATGGCAGTTATTTGTAAGGCATAAAGATCATACAAATGGTAAGTATCAGTGTACCTGTGCTTTGGAAAGGGGAAATACTGAAAAGATAGGTAACTTATCCGTATCCTAAAGGGGATTTAAATCTACTGGAATGGAGAGAATGAACCCAAGTTGTTTGACTATTATGACAGATAAAGAATAATGAAGGAATTGGGATTGTTTAAATTAGAGAAAGAAATACTTAAGAGGTAGTCAATAGTGATTTTAAGATATCTGAATGTTAGTGAAATAGAAAAAGGGGTAGCCTTCTCTTTTGGTGTTGAGAGGATTAATTTGTTAATTAAGGCTCTTGGGATCAGACATAGACACTATAACTGTCTCCACAGGAACAGGTTACCAGTGAATGAGAAACTGCCACACTAAAAACGGAAAAAAGTATTTTATTGCCTATGGACATTTAAGTCCCCTCCCAACTTGAAAATGCATGATCTGTATTTCCCTGATGGTGAGTGATGTGACGGGGAGCATCTTTTCATGTATCAGTTGGCCATCTGCATGCCTTTTTTTTTTTAGAACTGTCTACTCATGCCTTCTGCCCACTGTTTCAATGTATTATCTGTTTTTTGGGTGCTGAGTTTTAGAAGTTCTTTATATATTTTGGATACTAACGCTTTATCTGATATGTCATTTGCAAATATCTTCTCTCATTCTGATCCTTTCAAACATGTACATCAAATAATACCAACACAGAAACACATTTGCTCATTTTTTTGTAGATTTTACACATCTGAGTGTCAATCAGTTATTTTATACACAAGGAAATAAAGGAAAACACACAGACTGATTTAAAGAAACATTATTTTGGGAGGCCCATCTCTCTATAAAAACTAAAATGAAAACAAAAAAAAATCTATTTGTTACTTAGTTTCAAAAATCCAAATGAAAGTCAACTTTAAATTGCAAAATTCTAAATCAACTAGCAATGATCTATTGGATAATGACAAGGAACATGATGGTTTGAACCAGACAGTACACATAATTAATGAAATATCATCACAGGTCAAATTAAAGTAAGGGATTCAATTGTCGTTGTTCTGTATAGACAATGAAATGAAATAATGATACTGGTTTTTATAAGATTTCTTGAAAAAAAGATGATTTCTATTTGAAACTCAGGGTCAAGTACAAAGATACAACTATATCAACACTGAAAAAGGTGATTAAGGATGAAATAACCAGAATTAAGGAGCAGAGAGAGGATAACTTGAAATAATTAAAGTGCTTAGATTTCCTTTGAAAAGTAGTAATGGTAAACCTTCAATCTGAAATTTTCCTAGATTTGGAGAATCCAGATTTGTGTTTATGAGTTTGCCATTATCAATAAAAAATTACCAAGTGCAAAGTGCGTGCAAAGCACGATGGTCCTACAATGAGAAATTGTTAGAAGTGTCAAAATTAGTGACACTGAGGGAAGAATTAATGGATTTAGTGAATTAATCTGGTCTTCAAAAAATACAGCTACCATTTTTTGAGCATAACTGTTTGCCAGGCAGAGGAAGGTCCAGGATTTTGAGGGACTTTTTACATTTTCAGCACTACCTCCTCTCCAGTAAGAAAAAATAATTTGTAAAAAATTGAGAGAACAAAATTCAGACAAAAATAGATTACAAATTTTTAAAACCTGACACATATTAGAAACACCCAAAATTCAGAAAACATATACTATCTTTATTAGTTTGTCTGATTCACCTCTATAATGATTTTTCCTACAAGGTGTTTAGATATTTTTGCCTTTTATAGGACAATTACTTTGTTAAATTTTCTATAGAGAAAAAGATATTATTTCTAATTCTCCCTTAGCAACACTGTTCAGGCTTCTTCACTTTATTAGTTTAAGAAAATATATTTCAGCACACAAACTCATTAATAGTTTTGTGCTGAAAATAGAATTTTTATGAATTTGGAAAAAGCTCTATCAATTGTATCTCAGATATAATATGTTTGGTATCAAGCCTTTGTTCTTTTAATTGAGGACATCATTAAACAATTTGTGGTCAATGTTTCCCCCCCCCCAATTATATTGTATTTAGTGATTTTTATATTAGCTGTGTTAATGTCATTGTTTCACGTCTAATCAGCCAGAAATTTAAATGTTTTCCAATGTATTTTTTAATTCACCCCTCATTACTCAGAAGAGACATTCCTGGATGATAGTCTCATGGGTAAAACTAAAAAATAACTATGCAACATAGAAGTAATTGTGAATCACAAAAAAATTATCCCACTATGCCTCAATCAAATGAATCCCCAACTCCAGTTTCTTTCAGGGAGCCTCTCCAATGTCTCCCGACATAAGAGAAAGTGTAGAAAGACACAGGGGACTTGATCAATTGAGGTAAAATCCCTTATTTTCATTAGTGTAGTTTTACATATTTAATTAAGCACATTGCTTTTGTCCCTCCCAGGGCTTTGGAAGATGCTTATACAAAAGAGGACACTTGGAAGTTAACTTTGATTAGCTTCATGGGCAATCAATTTTTGTTGCCAAACAATATTCTAGGCATTTTCCAGTATTATCTTAGCCATATCAAACTTCTCCTAGTTCACTGAAAATTGTATTTTATTTCTGAAACACACTTCTACTCTTTCCTCCCACTCTTGCTTCACTTTGCATTTCTACTTCCTTTGCTCCTTATCCTAATAACACCCTAGCATACACACATGCGCACTCTCTCTGTTACACACACATGCACACACAAGAAGGTAGGCCTCTTGTCTGGTTCACTTCTCCTTATCTTTTGTATTTTAGCATAGACATCAATATATCTTAGGAGAATTCCCTCATCTCCAAAATCTTAGCCAGGACCCCTCCTGAGTGCTGTCAGCACATTGCACTCTCCCTACACTACACCAAAACTCTTATTAGCTTATCTGAATCCTTCACTAGGTTTTACTTCCATATCCTGTTTATAGATTAATATCCAATATCAAGTAGAGTTCCTGGATTAAAATAGTTAAGTAAATATTTGCTGAATGACTGAATAGATGGGAGAAAACAATTCTAGATGAAATATTTACGACAACTGATGTAAGTCCTCCAAACACTGATCATATATATATAGAGAGAGGGAAAGTGATAAATATAAATATAATGAGTCCATAAAGTAAATCTATAGTATTATAAGAAAAAGAAATGAATAATTGTGAAAAAGATAAGAAAAAAACTTAGAATATAGTTCTATGGTATAAAATAAGTCTTACTGGAAAATATAGCAGGCAAAAGTGATTACCAGAATTCTGAAAGACAGATAGTTCATAAGGGAAATTCAATTAGTCTCACATTTATTTAATATTATAGGTACTGCTTGCTAGATAACACAGGAAGTGCTATCTATACAAGGCTTGTTATACTCAAGTAACAGAGTAGCATGGAAAAGGTAAGCTAAACAGAGTGGAGGTTGGAAACTTGCCCAGCCAATATTTGTGTAGATAAAAATTGAAACATAATAAAAAGCATATGGAATATGTAGTCAGGTCAAAAGAATATAACAGCTCTGAAGAATAATTTTGATTTTTATCTTGCCTCCTTTTCACTTAATAATATAATAATTGCATTTTTCCAATAATCTCTGATATGTAATAATAGTCTTCATATATATTAATGGATTCACCAAAATATAAGGAAATTTTTGTGAAGTATTGTCATTAACTGATCATTCTAATGCATCAGCACTGTAAAACACAACACTCACTTTGAGCATTTTCAGACATAGGTATTATTATATTGACAAAAATCTGCTATAAAAGGTTATAATTTGTAAAGATTAATTTAAATATGAGTAATTAAAATAGTTCATGCATAATAATATTTGAGCACTATATAATTGATTTATTATTAAATATTAAATATTTAATAGGTTCTTCCCTGGACTTTGGTGAAAAAGCAGATATTAGTTTTAAAAAATCACCAGTGGTCAAGAAAAACATCTTAAAATTCAAAAATTGGTTGAAGATGTAAAATACACACATACATATTTAACCTATATTAAATTCATACTTTATTAACATTATGATTACAATTTTGTGGAGGGGAGGGAACAATTAAGTATAGCTGCCTCATATTTTTAATTTCAGAATTTCATATTGTCCTGTCTTAAAGATTAGGTAATAACTTTACTGTTCATTCTTTTACACTGTGTGAAATTATGTTGGCCTAGAGCTAGGTTGAAAAATCACAGACTTATGAATGTGACTATTATCTGGCTCTGTAAGTGCCTTTTTATTCATTCAAATCTGTGTGCTCAAATTTGAGTTCATATCACACTCATGAGATGTTTTTTAATGAATGTGTTAACCTGAAGGGGTGAATGTTCAAAACACTACAGAGGCAACATGTACCCAAAATGCAATAAACAGGTTTTGTATGTGCCTTGCCTAAGCAGGATTTTGAAAATTCACCCTGAAGGCTAGAATATTTTGTTTGTAAGAATCTCAGCTTTCATATGAACACCTGGGGATAAGAGAGCTGTGAGAAGCAAGTCTAATAGAAGTTAAATTCTATTGCAGGATTGCATTAAGTAGAAGAGCTGTACAGAAGTTCTCTTCTTCTTAGAGTTTTTACTCTATTGTATGTTGAGAATACCAAGTATTTTACTATTTATCATCAATGTTTCAGGGACTTGGGAAGTGTAGAGTGTATCTTGTAAAGCATTACTTATGTAGGTTTATGACTGTAGATGGCATACTGTGCTGACACATGAAAGACACAGCCCTAGGAGTGGCTCAGAAGCGAGTGACCTAGTTATTTGGAAGGTCTTATCTCAATCTTGGATCTCTAAAATTGCAATAGTTCCTCAGACTCAAAATTGATGGAACAGTATATCTGGTAGACTTTTTTTGTGTGTGGGTTGCAATGTTTTGTGATCATTTTGCTTTTCAAGGCACCTCTAAGGTCAGCATTTCAAGTATCATGAGAAAAGTCAAAATAAGAGTGACTGACAGGACCACATACCTTTTCATGTGTCTTCATTGTTGTGGTAGCTTTATGTTCATTCCAAGTCCAGAATGCATATTAAGCAGTCTTGTAAATTGCACGCACCTTTCACACCTTGTACATTTGTTGTCAGTCATAAAACAATATGCTTTACATTGGCATGCCGATGCATGGCAATTTTAATTAATTTGTACTAGACAAATAAGAACCTAGCAGACTTTGAAACCATAAAACCAGTAATGAAGGCTTTAATCTCATTACCTTATTTACTGTCAACAAAATAGCTTTTATTCAGACTCAAATTTTTCCCTTTGTTTTAGAAGAGATTTAATTTCCATACTACCTATCTGGGTTCTCTTTCGATTAGGTTTAACTCATGAATTGAGTTTTCTGTTAACTTTAGCTCAAATGATCTATTTCTATTTGAGAATAAGAAAGACATCAATTTGTCCTTTCTGAGAAGTGTGGAAAGCATTACCCACAGCAGCCCCTCTTAATATGGTTTGCATAGAAGCAAATGCTTTCAGAAACACCACATTAGGGTTTTTTAGGTTGTGCAATCTTTAACATTCGTATTCTGGCCCACTAAATAATATAGTAGACATAAAAATAAACGGTGGCAATCATCAGAGATGTCAAAAGACTGATAAAAAAAACATGTAGTGCATGTAATTGGTAAAGACTTTCTGAAATAATCATATAATTAAATACTGTCTAAAACTTGCTTTGAAGAGGTGTAACATACAGAGAGCTGACGATGTTTTCCTTTAGGTTCATGTAAGTGGTACACTGTGATTTTGTGGGATAGTTGTGATACATTCTGCTGAATTGACCACTTGTCTTCTTAGGCTCCGTGATTCTCCAAGACATGATTTTATGGATTATTCTAACAACTAAACTAGTATTGTTGTGTTATAAACATTGGCACTGTCTGCCAAATATTTTTATGGAAAACCAGTTACCAGGGTCCCAGGAAGTATAATGAGCAGAAGGATATGTCATTTCCTGTTTGGTGTGGGACTTTCCAAAGCATTTTCTTTTCCCTTTAACACTATAACATTCAAGATGGTTGCCTCTCTGTCTTCCTGGATCTCTTAGTGACTATCATGACCATCATGCCTCAATCTACCATGACAGACATAAAATATGTGCAAAATACAAAACAAGTTTTAGTTACTGAAAATTATAACATTTCAGTGTAATTTATTTAGCCCATTCTGATAGATATAGGCTGAATCTAGTTTAAATTTCAGTAGTACACTCCTGGCCACATGGCTCGGAAGAGGCAACAATTTATGGCAGATAAGATTTTTGATAAATAAACTAACATTACCACAAATATTTATTCTTATTTGTTCCGACGTGGATATTTTGCCTGTCTTTTTCTACTTCATTTCTTCTTTATTTTTCCTCCTAAAAATGTTTCAGGAGGTTAGTGGAAAATGGGTTGCCCTTAGGCTTCACCAATGTTTCACACTCGAAGACAAAATAACCTACATTTTATGCCTGAAACATATTCTTTCTTCCCATATCTCTCAATTCTTATGCATTCCTAGCTGTAGAAGAGAAAGGGCAAAGAGGATGCTTTGAGATTTTTGTTTGGTATTAATGCAGGAATTATTTACCTACTTCTACAGAACAATATTTGTATTTGTAAAGTATTTTGAGTTTCAGATTTGAAACAAAATATACATTTTAATATAGAAAAAATATATATAAAATAAATAAAGCCCATGGCAAAACACTATTTCCAATGTTTTTCCCCCAGTGTGGAGTAGCTGAAATATCTATTAGCAAGAAAAAAATAACTACAAAAAATTTTAAGAGAAGAAATGTTATTGTAGCATGGGTTAGTAGAAAGTTTTTCGAAAAAAAAAATTAGGTTAAATCCCTGATGTACAACTCTCTCACTATTTGACACTGCACCAGTTAATTAATGTATATGGATTATTATTGCCTTTTCTTTCAAATATAGAAGAAAACCCAACATCTACCCTACTAATTAATAAGATAGCTACATACAATTAAGATAATGTATACAAAGACACTATATATCGCAAATAATCTACATAAGCAAATACATTTTATTGTTTTGTTAATAATTTTTCTAGTTTTCCCTCCCCCTGCACAATCAATGGAAAAATTATAAGTAGAATATGATGGGTAATGCTACCAGTGAGTCAAGCTGTAGTGGGTGTTACTGTAATAGTTCATATTCATCATTGCTATGGTTGAAAATGTGCATTTAGTTGTGGTTGTTTAGTTCACATCAAAACAAAATCTCATCTGTATGACAGAAACTCTGTTGTGTTGGGCTTTGAACATAATCTAAGACACTCAAGACAGTAGCAAAATTAGGCAATTGGAAAAATCAGAGTAAGAAAGACATTTTTCATGCTTATTTGCTTCAAAGGATGCTCTGATTTTGTTAATTGCCTCAAAGAGGGCTTCGATTTGCTATTTTCTGCAAACAGTATTCTAATCTAGTTTATCCTCTGAGTTGCAGCTGTGTTCAAGTATCCTAATAGATTTGGTGCATGCTGAACTATTCTTCTGCAATTAATTCACTTGGTTCTTCACATGAAATGATTTACACCTATTTAGAACTAAATTGGAAGCCATTCCACTCTTGTTTATGAAGTCATTAAGACAGCTTTTAGATGACACTAATTTGCACTTAGTACTTTCATCTAAGGATCTCAAAGCATCTATGAAAGTACATTATTTAATAGGTGAAAATAGAAGAATTGAACACTGTACTCTGGAATGATGTACAAGGTAGGAAATAAAATAAAAATTGATCCTTATGTTTGAGTATAAAATAGTTATAGTGCTTATTATCCTTATGCACCAATTTGTCATTTTTCTCTTCCTGTCTACCTAGGTTTGCAAGACTCCATCTTTAACTGCATCCCCGGTGGCCATTCTCATAGTCACAAGCTGGCATCGTCTGATTCTTCTATCTTATGGTGTGTCTTCTCCATCATTACTTTCTGCCTTTTAAGTATATCAACCTAATATTAAAATTAGCCTGCTCTGAAAAATATTGAAAGGATGTGGATTTGCTTTCACTGAAATGGGCTAAAGCTGCCAGGCCTGCTGCTTATGTGTGTTAGCCCCCTAGAGGTCCAAGCGTCTTCAATTAAAAGATGTTCAAGACTAGAAAACTCGGGTTTTCATTCAGTATCATAACATCACAAATAAATATTCTGCATATTGATTGCCCAGGAAACTATGGTTTCCGCAGCAATGTTTTTTCTTTTCTACATGAAATATGCTTTTATTAAATCACAAAGACAAATAAAGCATAAAGTGGTATACCTTAAAAATGACAATCTAGTAGATACTGTCTTATAATGAGTTTTAAGAAAAATAAATCCTAGGCACAATTTGTCATCTTCTTTGCTGCCATTTATTCGCTTTAATTGTACTGAAAGCAAGTATCTGATTAATGAAAAAAAAAAATCTTAAACTAAAACTCCTAACTTGGTTCCAGAATAATCCTGTTTCTCTCTATAAAAGCAGATTTCTAGTTATTCTGAGTCTTTGGAATTTAGCTAATTCATGCTGTCAATAATGACGGTGGCAGTTGATAATGTCAAACGATTTCAACAGTGCTGCTGAAGATCAGGAAAATGTCTTCATACTAAATAGAAAAGGAGCAGACCGGTGCCAGGGATTACATCTTGGTGAGCAGATGTGGACTGGATTTAAGCCCAAGCTTGCTCTCTTGGCCAGGCATCCCTGTGCAGGGAACCTTTTGAACAGTGGCATGCTGCAGTCCTGGTTTTAGATCCTAGAGACCTGGAAACATCTGCATTTCAGATCATACAGTTTAAATACTAACAGCACTAAGAACCAAGACTTTAAAAAATTATTTATTTATTTGAGAGAGAGTGTGGGGGAAGGGGAGGGAGGGGAGAGAGAGAGAGAGAGAATCCTCAAGTAGACTCCCCACTGAGTGTGGAGCCTGACTCGGGGTTCAATCCCAGGACCCTGAAATCATGACCTGAGCCCAAATTGACAGTCAATTGCTTTACTGATTGAGCCACCAAGGAGCCCCTGGAAGAAGAACCAATATTTTAGTAAAGGACCCACCTAAACACCTGGGCTAACAAGGACCATTCTTTAGAAAATAATAGAAAATAACTTTCTACAAATATTGTTCTTAGATTTCTTCCTATTCTAAGGCACAACTAAATATATGGAAAGACTCAGTTAAATGAGACCCATCCATGTTACTTTCATGAGCCTGTCCTGACCCAGAAATGTTACCCACCAGGTAAAAATAGTTCTAGTGTTAAAATATTTTTCTGATTTAGACAAGCCTCCACGTGGCTTCCACACTCTGCTTCTTCTCTGAAGTTAGTACTACTTATGATTCTCTGTTTTTTAGGCTAATGAAGATAACAAGAAGCTCTGGATTCTTTTGGGGAGCATCCTTAAGCATTGCTTAAACATGCTGACCCTAATTAATAACCAGCTACTGTATATAATACAGGAAGGTTTGTGTGTGTGTGTGTGTGTGTGTGTGTGTGTGTGTGTGAGTCCAATACAGTTCTATACTGTGATGATTCTATGATTTTAAGCTAACAATCTGAGAAACATAAATCAGTTCGCCATCCACTACACATTATTTTTGTAAGATAAAAACCCAGATAAAAACCTGGGTGGCTCAGTTGGTTAAGCATCTGCCTGCAGCTCTGGTCACCATCTCAGGGTCCTGGGATGCAGCCCTACATTGGGCTCCCTGCTCTTGGGGAGCCTGCTTCTCCCCTTCCCTCTACCCCCTGCTTGTACTCTCTATCTCAAATGAATAAAATATTTTTTTAAACAAGAAGAAAACAATAAAACATTATTTAGGGATTATTTGCCATTGCAGATAGTCCGTATCCAATGTGAACATTCTCTTGAGCTGCCCCAGCACGAAAGACTGACTCCTTAGTCCTTGATGGAGATGGTCCTCCATCTTTTACATAGTAGTGTAAGGATTACAACAAAATATACTATGGCCTGTCATGGCCTGGACTTCATTTAAGCTTCACATAGGGATGTCAGGGTAATAACTTACTGTTTTTGGTCTTCCTAATTCAAATTTGAAATAACTTCAAAATCATCCTCTCCTGACCATAATTTCAAATATTAGGAAAAAAGTCTACTCTTACTATTTAATTTTTGTTCGGTGAGTGGAGAATAGAGAAGTACCCTGAGTGAGTGATTTTAAATCAATAAATAATCCAAAATAAATTTTGGACAATTTTTGTAGCCAGTGTATTCTTTAACTCAAAAAATTAGAACATAGAGGTTAAAATTTGATTCCCTCATAAAGTTGTTTAGCAAAATTATCCATTTATGGATAAAGCACCTAGCAGTGGTTCTTCCACTTTGACATAAGTAAGAATCACCTGAAGGGCTTGTTAAAACACAGATGGTTGGACCTCACCTGGAGTTTCTTGTTCATAGTCTGGAGTGGAGCCTCAGAATTTGTGTTTTTAACCAGCTCAGTTTGCTGGTGCAGGGACCACTCTGGAAACCTCTGCCCCACTGTTTGTAACTATAGAATCAAATTATGCGGGCAGCCCGGGTGGCTCAGCGGTTTAGCGCCGCCTTCAGCCCAGAGCCTTATCCTGGAGGCCCAGGATCTAGTCCCACGTCAGGCTCCCTACATCGAACCTGCTTCTCTCTCTCTCCATGTCTCATGAGTAAATAAATAAGATCTTAAAAAAAAAAAAATCAAATTATGCCATTTTACTTTGAGAATATATTTTCCATCATGGAAATGTATAGTTTTAATCAAAGAAACTCACTGAAGTCACTATTATGAATGATTAAAAATTTCTGGAAGCGATTACAAAATGCATGGTATCTTAGAAGATATAGAATTAATTGCGGTATCACCACCAAGATCCAACTCAAGGGGTTAATAACTCTAAGAAGTCTTAAAATATTTGTTGCTTGACCATGTTAAGCATGTTGCTTGGTCATGTTAGTGTGAGGAAAATAAAAAGGAATATAGATCAAAATCATATCTACCAATGAATTCCTCAAATAACCGATTTATATATGGGTCAATGAAATATATATCTCTATTGCCACAGCAATGGATGAGATAGGGACCAGTACTGAAACCTTAAAAAACAGCAACAAGTAGGGGCGTCTGGGTGGCTGGGTCAGTTGAGCGCCCGACTCTTGATTTGAACTCAGGTCATGATCACAGGGTTGCGAGGTACAGCCTGGTTGTCAGGCTCTGCGCTCAGCGTGGGGGGGAATCTGCTTGAGATTCTTTCTCTCTCTCTCCCTCTGCCTCTTCTGTCGATCAAGTTCTCTCTCTCTTATTTATTCAAATAAATAAATCTTAAAAAAACCTAAACAAACAAAACACCCCCCAGCAACAAGTATAACATAGGCACGTCCTAACTATTAGCCATCATGTAAATTATGAAAATGTGTAAAGGATGATGAGTGGTGAGGTATCTTTTTTCTTGTTGCCCTGGAATTGAGGCTGAGGAATAAATTGAGGATAGAATATGCTCCTTCGACACCCATTTAGCAATATAAAAAGAATAGTAAAAGGAACAAAGAACTTCAGTACCTAAGACAAGAGAATAGTTTTTAAAGACTAAAGGTGCCTTCAAGAAGACAAGACCTAAACGCAAGCTGGCTCAAGCCCAACTATTAGTGAAGCCAATCAACCACAGGAGACATTTATGGGAATGTAAACTTTTCTGATGACCCTTTGCTGACATTGTAGGTGGGAAGATAATTAAATGCACCATGATAATTACACAACAAACCCCTTTGTTCAAGAATTTATAATTGATACATATTCTTTATTTGCTGAAGTTGACAGAATAAAATTATGTCTGAGTGTTTTATTTAAAAAAATCTCTAAACATGCAAAATGTTCCAGTTTATCACAAATTTAAAAAGATTTTTTTGTTCTCTATGAAAAATACCTTAAGATAACTTTCGTGCTCTTTACTAAAGCATTTCACAAAAATCTTAGAAATGCCAAGTTTTTAACATGGCATTCACAACATTTCTTGGGGCTATATAATTTTCCTCCCTATCTTTAGATGGAGTATTGAGTACAATTTCAGATTTTTTTAACTGAAAATCTTTTATTTAAAGACAAAGTGTAAAAGAACTAAAAATCTCTTTTCTGAGGGCCCAATTTAGAAACTTTAAACAGACTAATGTAAACATCGGTAAAATATTATCTCCAACACTTGCTTCAGAAATTGAAGCATTTGTGTGAGTTATATAAGAATAAATATGTTTTCATAGCCACCAACCATGGTAACTTTAGTACAACTTGTCTTGAAACATTTCAAGATTATCAAGATAGCTAATAATATAAAAACAATTTACAGTAGTATTTTTAGAAGTGCATAATTTTAACTATAAACCTTAGGATTTTATAATGGAAAGATAAAAGCTTTATATTTCAAAATTCCCCCAGGTATCAAGGGTAGCAAACCATAAGGATATGTTTTCATAATAATAAAAAATTTAAGTACTTTATATAGAGAATATTTTATGATCTTTCAACTTTTTATTGATATCCTTCCTAATAAACTATTCTTATTGTTCATATTTCAGAGAAGAATGGCTGTATTTTGAATGCTTTTTGTATCAAATCTTCCTAGGGTTAATAAAATTCTCATTTTAATCCATTTAAAATATATTTCTAGAGTCAAAAATGGTGGTTTACAATTACTTACCCAAATGAATCCTTTAGAATATATGCAAGCTAGTGTTGGCCGAACAAAGAGTCCTTGTTGATATTTCTTCATTAACTGTTCTGTGTTCAAATTTAAGACAACCTTTGGTTCCATATGAATATTCTTTTTGTAGACTTTTTTTTTAACTCCTTTGAAATGAGCTCTAAGCATTTTGATACTGATAGTTTCAATGAAGCTTTTCAAAGTACTCTTTTACCCTCTAGTAAAATATTATTTTTCAACTCCCTACCAAGATAACCTACTGCCTTCAATTCCGACTGTATGCATAAATATTTTCCTTCTCCCTACCCACGAATGCATCACCTCAGAAAAGGTTGAGACCTTCGGACAAAGGCTCTATGCTTACAGCCGCTAGAATTTCCCTTAAGACCTCACATTTTGCCACAATAAAGAATTAATAGTGGAGGGGGATTGATATTTATTTAATTATTAACCTTGAATATTTAGATTAGATTTTCAGCCTGAAATTAAACTTCCTGGAATTCCATGGGAATGACAGGCAACATACCTAGTAGTTATAATAACAGTGGTAAATACTCAGAACAACAAAAGATGGGTGGTATTCTTATATATAAGAAATTTATTTTATGGACCCACCTGGTTTTGGTATCTCACACTTTTTACCTATAAAGGATTCTCAAGAGAATTCTGTTCAGTTTCAATCCTTCCTACAATGCAGCATGTTTCAAGCTTGAAGGAAATTGCTCTTCTAAAGATTATGTAGATAACAGGATCCCCAAATATGCAGATGTTTTATGAGAGGCTTTCATTTGGGACAATCGGGGTCTGATGCAGAAAGGTATCAGAAAAAAAAGAAAGAAAGACATAAGAGGATGAGGAGAAAAGGAAACCATCTGCTTCGCAGCAAATTCAGCTTTTAATAAGAATACTATTGACAGTTTCTTCCTTGTAATATCTGTGACATCACCAAGCCTTCTGGCAGTTGCACATAAGTTCCCTAGACTTAAATCTTAGTCTAAAATAAACCGTAACTGTTAATAGTTTGGCAGGGTTCACCTCAATTAGGTGTTTGCACAGATTTCTACATTTACATTTTCCTAACTTGCTAATAGGCATGTGTATTTTAAAATTAAGTATGAAGCTATAAATAAACCATTTAAAACAAAGATTCTGCAAGGTGCATATGTTTGCTCTATTTATTTTCATTTGATTATCAACTATTAAATTTGCAGGGATATGCTTTTATTATGAAAATCCATGTGGACAAGATTGGTGTAAATATTTCTTGAATATAATGAGTAGCACATAACTTTATTAAAATGTGGCGGACTACAAGTTAAGTTCCCAGCTGAATTATTTTAGTACTAATATGCTCTTTTTGAAAGACTTTCCCTTTCACCCAACTGCTTTTTGCTTGTGATTTTAAGGGTATGCACTTAATCTTGCTATTTCAGCTATATCTGTGTACTGTAGAAAGCAGGCAGTTCTTAGAATGGCTGATAAACTAGTTGACCTCTGTAATCTACATTTTAGAGAAATGCATTTCAGCTGCAGATGTTTCCAAAGGTAGAAAATCTGTGAAGAAAATTAATCTGTAACTGACAGATGTTTTCCTATTAACACAGCTTGGGAATATTCTGTCCCAAACATGTTGCTTTCCTCTGGAATTCAAGAGCACTGTTATCTCACTTTCCTAGACTTTTGGATCCTAAAGCACGGCACCAAGATGGACTGTCATCTAAATAAACAGATGCAAACGTTGCTTTGTAGTTAGAGGGTGCAATTTAAATCTGTTGACTTTCACATTTGCCCCTTTCCATTTAATTCAGTTAGTTGTATAACTGCTGATAAAATTCTCCAAGTCCTGTGGAAGGCCCCGTTAGTTGCTTATATCAAAACTCAGAGTCAGTATAAACCTTGGCAGAAGATTTCATTCTATTTGGGCATTTTATAGCATCTTAGGGAATTATTTTTCTCCTAAGGGCTTTATTATTAATGGAAACTGCCCACGTGCTTTGAGGGAAGAATGGACTTCCTCAATTAGAAGACCTTTCAAGAGAGTTAACAGGGAATTTATTTTTTCATTTAGAGAAGAGAATGTTTCCCATAAGAGCACTGAATCTTTCATGGCTGACTTTCTTGCAAACACAATGTGTAAAATTTTTAGTTCCTTAAAAATTAAAGAGACACTGAAATTTAATAAGGCTTAAAAGGGACCTATCTTTAGTAGCCCTGTTTTTTTCATCCCCCAGTCCTTGTGATAACAGGTTATCAGCTCCACAAACTAAAAAAAAAAAAAAAAAAAAAAAAAAATCATCTTCAAGATATTAAAAACAAAACAAAACAAACAAAACAAAACAAAACAAAAAACACAAGTTGAGTTGAGCTCTTCCCGAGGACTTAGTTTCAGTGGTTCTCAATCTCTATCTGGAGGAGGTTACAGGAAGACTTTTTGCTAACAACAATTATTAACTATGTGATTATGGATAATTTTCTTTGCCTTCTGAGGTTTTATTGTTTCATTTGGGAGTTATCTTATCCACTTTGTGGGTTATAAATATTGGAGAAAATTTGTGAAAAATATCTACCATAATGGTAAGTACTTAAATGATACTTTGTAATCATTTGGTAAATGCCACAATATTTACCTTGGTTTAACTCAATTCAATATTTGTGAACTCAAAAGGTATAATTTCAGATTTGTTACTGCTTGGCTTTGGAACCTCAGTCTCTCTGAGCCTCATTTATTCTATGTAAAAAGCATTACTTCAGCAATACCAGCACTGTAGGATTTATTAATGTATTTGCCTCATTCACCTCATCAATACCTCTACTGTAGGATTTATTAATTTATTTACTTACTACAGAAGTATATGTCTTCAATTAAATTCCTTTGACAACATAAAATTCCATCTTGATTTTATGACATTATACATTATTCGTAATAATAAAATTATTTCCATAATTTCCTCTAGATTAAAATACTTGATGTACTATAAAATCATCACACACATTAAGTTTCTGTTATTTGATATCTGTCATGATGGCCAATTTTGGAATTTCTGCTTAACAAACAGAAAACTCAAAGGGATGATCTTTTTGTTCAACTAAAACTATAGCACAGATAATACAACACGAGAATCTCACTATTTAATAAACATCCCAGAGGAGATATAGTGTGTCTAGCATAGTGATGATTATAGGTTAAGATTGACTCAACTTGATAAACACACATAACACAAATTGTTTGCTATTATTGTTAGAAACAATACCAAATATGTAAGAAAATAAAAGTCTTGAAAAGTAAACAGAAGAGTTAACAACAGCTATTTAAAATCATTTTCTTTACTCTCTTGATATTATGACTCTTTTGCATCCTTAACTATAATGCTATGGTCTTTATGCTTTACTCACATTAATGAAAATCAAATGTCTCAATTTCTCTAAAAGTCTTCTTAAAGTGTACTGGAAGTAATTCTATTTATCCCTTCCTTATTCTATATTTTCTCCAACACTATCGTTAATTGACTATTCTTTCCTCCACTTTGGTTTTTGAGCAGCTTATATCTTGCTTTTCATCATGTTAGCTTTAAGAGTGATATTTTGCCTCGTTTCTTGGTAATAGAGGGTATGAAAGTTGTTCAAAGAAATGCCAATTGTTCTGCAAGTCATCTATTTTTTGCTGTAACTGGACCACATTCACACATACAGACCCACGGTCTAAACTCATACTGTAGTTGAACACTGTATAGGTGAAACATTCAAATATTAGTGCCTTTGACTGATAGGTTTATAAAACACTTCTCTTCTACTTGATAATTTGATAAGTGGATTGACAAAACCAAATCCAAAAATGATTAAAATCACAGAACTTGAAAACTGAATTTCTTATACTATATCTATGGTATGCAAAAACCTGTCATTGGCATGTGGGGAACTGAGAACTAGATGACACATTCACTCACCACTTTCATGAAACAAGTTCACCAAATAAAAGTTGCATTTAAAAAAAAAAAAGTGATTGTTCAGAATAAGACTGGCATTCCTGTCAATAGGTAATAACTTGTAATGAATCAAAGCAGTTGCCTAGTTGTTAGTTTAAATTCACCTGGAAAATAGTTGGACTTGTCCTTGAGAAATGGACAAGTAATATATTACTTGTAAATATATTTCTCTATATACTTGATCCTATTTCTTCTTGTAAACATATTTCTCTATATATTTGAGGAATGCAAAAGAATCTAAAACAACTTACTGAGGGCTCCACTTTCATATGCTAAGGCCAGTGTCAAATGCTTTCTTAATCTTGTTGATAAAAGTCACAAGGGCTTTTGAATCCCTTGGCCTTGGCTAAAATGGAGTTAAACTGGGGAGGGGTGAATTTGTCTTAGCACAGATACTGGTAATTTTAGTCTAACATCTCTGCACCTGGGTGATTCTAAGGATGTCACAGAATAATGAGCACAATAAACAATTAGCATCATCCAAGAAACAGCCCTCAAATAGTCTGTGGCATCTGTTTGTCCCCAGCTCTAGAGCTAATAAGAGCCAGGACTCTCCACGGTACCTTCCTTTTCAACTTCAAGTCTAATTACAATTTCTGCATTTCAAACTGGTGAGGTACTTATGGCTAGGGAAAAGACTCACAATATTTTATAGTAGAACAAATTAAGAAACCCTGCATAAGTGGGCCGAACGCCAGCTTGCAATTCTCCCAGAAGACCTGACTCACGTAGCAATGTTTCTTGCAAGATTTCTACTTGTTTAGATTTTTTTTAAAGATTTTTTTATTATAAGGGAAAAAATTTCACATTAGCACTTTTTAAAACTTCTTCAGTAAAGCACAAAATTAGCAATGCAACTATACGTAAGAGGGTCTGGGTGAACAGAAAACACATGAAGTTTACACACTGAGGCTGGAATATGCAATAAAATCTCCAAACTTCCTAGAAAATGGTTCGCAAGACATTAATTAATCACACTGAACATGATTTTTTAATATGTATAGAAACACTAGAGAATAGGGAAGCACTTAATATTGTAGGGAGTCTTTCCTTGATTATACATATTAGCATTATTATGACTTATCCAAATGTCTAGGAAAATATGTTTCTCTCTGAACTTTCATCTGTTCAATATTTACCTGGACGTTTTTCTTAACCATACATGTGGGTCTTTACATTCAGCGTAAAAACTTACAAAATATGTTCTTCACCAACTATAAAATGAGTAGGATGTAAACATGCTTTCAATAAGCAGATTTTTTTTCTTTTTGGAAAGACTTAAAATGCTAACTAAATCTGATGAAGTTTCTGTATCAAAAGAGAGCTCTTTCATTTATGCACCTCTGAGAAAAGACCATAAACAATTAACAGTTCTTATGACAAACCTGAACTCTAATGTTTGCAGGCTTTCAAAGGAGTTGCTAATTATACACAAAGGAATAAAAGGTGTTGAAAACTTTAACAAAGGGCTTGGACTAGTCCAGGGGAGTTTCTTGAAGTCAAAACCTGATAAACATATTCTTTTGAGAATGACGATGATTAGGTATGTCCTAGTAAGGACAGTAAACAAAAATGTTAGTGTTTCCTGTAGCAGCGATGATCTGAGAACAATTAAGACCTAAAGTTAAAAAAAAAAAAAAAAAAAAAAAAGACCTAAAGTTTACATTGCATTCTTCTTCCCTAGTATTAACGTGGGGATTCCATGGCAACGGTTACTAGATATTATATTATCTGTCTCCGTGGCCACCAATTATACTACAAGGGCGTGTGCAGAGTACATGCTTAGTCAAGGGTTATGGGGGAAAAGATACTGAAGGAAGGCAGAGATGGAAGGGGAAATTGTGGGTGGGACAGATAAATGAGTCCATAGTTCTTTACATCTCATCCGGTAAGTTATTTATTTTATTCTATTTTGGGTACTAGACTTATCTTCACTTTTTAACATTAATCATCTTCTGCAATGGAATGATAGGTTGTGCGAGCCACACTACACTTGTTATATCATTTCAGCCACTCCTCAATTTGCCTTAAACAGGCAGCAATATCTTCAGTGAAGATAAACCAGATGTAACACTACTTGAGAGCTATTTATTATTATATTTTTATATCCATTATGTTTACTAGTTTTCTGAAGCAGGGAGATACTAACAAGTGAGGAATGAGCACAGCTTACTCTTGTCACTCGGCTTCTTTTATATTGACCAGCGCTAAGACAAGATTCCATTTAGGGCACAAACTATTAATGCATTTATATGAAAGCTTAACAATTTTTAAAAATTTTATCTATCTGTCTAAATCTATTCATTTTAGATTACTTATTTATCGAAGGAGGAAAGGGGCAGAGCGAGGGAGAGGAAAACCTAGGAAGACTGCACTGAGCAGGGAGCCAGACACTAGCTGATTCTTACTACGCTGAAATCATGACCAGAGGCAAAACCAAGAGTTGGCTGATGAACCCACTGCGCCACCCAGGTGCTCCCCTTAACAGTTTTTTTAAAATTCAAGCCTTTTATTTACTTTTCTCCCCCTTCTTAGGATTTTCTTTTTTTTTTTTTTTTTTATTTTACCACCATGGTTCTTGCTCCCCTGTATTGTGCTCTACATCTTTTCTTTGTTTCCTAAGGATAAGAAATATATATTCTCTTGGACGCTCGGGTGGAAGTAAACTTTCTCTGTGTGAATTCCTACAGTCTAACCATCTTTACATGCCATACCCGAATACTATTCACATGTCCTTTGCTGCTGTGATCTTGCTGCCATGGCTAGTAAGAGAGAAATTCAGGGAGCTCAAACTTCTAAGACTACACATTTACATGTCTTTAGAATGACAAACATATGTCTGAATAGCCGGACAGTCCCATAATTTATTCTTCATTTTGTTCCTCTCCCAGAGTGGTTAGCCAATGTGCTATATCATTTTAAATTCTGAGTTTTCTATGAATAGAAAAAAAAACTGACTTAGAATAGAAGTACAGACGGTCTTTTGGTATTCTCTTGAGTCCTACAATTAGACCCGCACAAAATATCCTAAATACTTCAAGCATAAAAGGAGGTAAATTCAAGCAGGAGTAGGCGTCCTTAGAAGCACCCTGCTAGAATTAATAACAATTGATAATAACAATATTTCTATTTATTTAGCAGTTACCATGCAACAAGTACTATACTAAATGCTTTAAATGCATGATATCACTTCATCTTAAAACACCACCGAGATATATGAGTTATCCTCAGTTTATGGTTTATAGGTAAGGAAAGTAAAACTAAAGATGTTAAGTAACTGGGATACTGTTTGGGATTCGATTGAGACTAGAGGATCTTGATTACTAATGTTAACTAATTTGCTAAAGACAAATATCCTTCCCTAATAAAATCTAAAGTCCTTCAATGAGTTTCATTAAGGGAAGGAAGGAAGGAAGGAAGGAAGGAAGGAAGGAAGGAAGGAAGAAAAGAAAAGAAAAGAAAAAATAAAAGGAGAAAGGATGAATGAACTCTAGGAAAGAGATCATATATATACTACTAAAATATATCAGGAACATCTATGGTCTCCAGGCATACTCATGGCATGGTTCCGGCGTTAGCTACCATTTTGCCCTCATAAGGACATTTTGGAACCTTGTGCAAGAGAGACTAAGAAAATAGGTATATTAGGTTTTAAGTTAGGTCCTAGTGTGTATCTTTCTTGTATGTCTCAAATGGTCTAAGATTTTGTTATTTTCATCATCATTATTATATAACCTAAAGGGTACTTACTATTTACTAGGTACAGTGCTTCCTTTTTCATATATTATTTTATTCTCACAATAGTCCTTTAAAGCAGATGATTATTTTTCATTTTTATGGAGATATAATCTAAATTCGACAAAAGTCACCCTTTTATTTGCACATGTCAATGGTTTTTAGTATATTCACAAGATTATGCAACTATCCCCATATTTTCATCACCCCAAAAAGAAATATCCCATCCATTAGCATTCACTTTTCATTCCCCTTTCCCTCTGGCCCTTGGCAACCACCAATTTATTTTTCAACCTTAAGGATTTTTCTGTTCTAAGCATTTCATGTACACAGAATCATAAATTATGTGGCTGTCTGTTTCTGGCTTCTTTCACTTAATATATGAACATTCAACCATATTGCAGCATATCAGCACATTATTCCTTCTTTTGGCCAAATACTATTCCATAATCACATATATCACATTTGCTTATATTTTTATCAGTTAATGGACATTTGAGTTGTTTCCAGTTTTGGGCTGTTGTCATTAATGCTGTTAGAACACCCAGGTACAAGTTTTTATGTGAACATATATTTTTGGTTCTACTGTATATATACATAGGAGTAGAAATGCTGTGTCATATGGTAAACTCTTCAAGTTTTTGAGGAATAGCCACCACACTGTTTATCACAACACCTATACCTTTTTACATTCCAAACAGTAATGTTTTGAGGGTTATAATTGCTCTACATCTTTGCCGATATTTGTTATAATTCATTTTAGTTATAGCCATCTCAGTGTGTGTGAATTGGTATCTTATGGTTTTGATTTGCATTTCCCTATTGAATTGTGTTAAACATATTTTTATGTGCTTATGGACCAGTTGTATATTTTCTTTAGAGAAACATATATTCAAAATGTTTTGAATATTTTCTAATCGGATTGTCATTTCCTTGTTTAGTTGTAAGAATTCTTTATATATTTTAGTACTAGTGCCTTACCTGAGACATGATTTGCAAATTTCTCCCACTCTGTAGTTGTTTCAGTTTCTTGATGAGATCCTTTGAAGCAAGGACATTTTAAATTTTCAGTAAGTACAATTTATCTTTTTTTTTTCCCTTTTAATGCTTGTATTCTTGGTGCCATATTCAAGAAACCACTGCCTAACCTAAGGCCCTGAAGATTTACTCTTATGTTTTCTTGTTAAGAGTTTTATAGTTGCAGCTCTGACCGTCAAGTGTTTAATCCATTCTGAGTTCATTTTTTTTTTGGACATAACCTGAGGTAGGGGTTCAATGTAATTTTTTTGCATGTGGATATCCAGTAGTTCCGGCACCATTTGTTGAAAAGGCTATTGTTTCCCTGTTGAGCTGTCTTGCCATCCTTGTGAAAAATCAATTGGCCATAAATATGAAGGTTTATTTCTGGATTCTCAATTTAGATTATCTCCATTTTAGAAATGAGAAAATTGAGGCATGAAGAGATTAAAGTCAAAGGTAACAATCTAGTAAACTGAGATTCAAAGTTGGTTGGACTGACTGCAAATGTTGTGTCCTTAAGCACTTCTGAAGCCATGTTACACATACCATCTACACTGATCCATCCTGGACTGACTCCCTTTTGAATTTCTCAGCTGATAAAATAATTGCTGAGTATTTCTTTTTTGTTCAGATTTAAAGTACAGTATCACTGTGTATATTCTATAACTCAAAGTATTATGCCCCTGTTTTCCATTTCAAAAACATGTATAAATGAAAAAACATCAGATTTTCTCCCACACCCCAATATGGATAGCTCAATATAACATAAAATCAGATAAGCAGGACAAAAAGGTGATGTTCTACATTGGATTTAAAATAAAAAAAAGATAGCTCTCAGATCCCAGCTGTGCAGCTAGTTAGTTACTTGTTCCTTGATAAATCCTGCAACCGCTTTGTTGTAACCTTTTTCACCTGCAAAAGGAGAAATCTGAAATACTAGTATAAAATATCTAAAATCGTTTCTATATTTGTGACCCTAGTTTGAAAGACATTATTTAGGGCTGATAACAAATACAGCTTATAAGTTTAT